>NW_027457651.1:323750-642500 GCF_050624435.1 Tenrec ecaudatus
TAGGCTTAGGCTAGGGCACCACTATGCTAAGGTAGGGAACCCCTATGCTTAGGCTACGGCACCCCTTACTTAGGCTAGGGCACCCCTAGGCTTAGGCTAGAGCTTCCCTAGGCTTAGGCTAGTGCACCCCTAGGATTAGGCTAAGGCTAGGGTTCCCAGCCTAAGGCTAGCACACCCCTAGGCTTAGTCTAGGGCACCCCTAGGCTTAGGCTAGGGCACCCCTAAGCTTAGGCTAAGGCTAGGGCACCCATAGGCTTGGGCTAGGGCACCCCTACACTTAGGCTAGGGCACCCCTAGTCTTAGGCTAGGGCACTCCTAGGCTTAGGCTAGGGCACCCCTAGGCTTAGGCTAAAGCTAGGGCTCCTCTAGCCTAAAGCTAGGGAACCCCTAAGCTTAGGTTAGGGCACCGCTAAGATTAGGCTAGGGCACCCCTAGGCTTGGCCAAGGCACCCGTAGGCTTAGGCTACGGTTAGGGCTCCCCTAGCCTAAGGGCAGGGCACCCCTAAGCTTAGGCTAGGGCAGCCCTAGACTTAGGCTAGGGCACCCAAAGGCTTAGTCTAGGGAACCCCTAGGCTTAGGCTAGGGCACCCCTAGGCTTGAGCTAAGGCTAGGGCTACCCTAGCCTAAGGCTGGTGCACCCATAAGCTTAGGCTAGGGCACCCCTAGGCTTAGGTTAGGGCACCCCTAGGCTTAGGCTAGGGCACCCCTAGGTATAGGCTAAGGCTAGGGCTCCCCTAGTCTAAGGCTAGGGCACCCTTAGGCTTAGGCTAGGACACCCCTAGGCTTAGGGTAGGGAAACCCTAGGCTTAGGTTAGGGCACCGCTAGGCTTAGGCTAGGGCACCCCTAGGCTTAGGCTAAGGATAGGGCTTCCCTAGCATAAGGCTAAGGCAATCCTAGGCTTAGGCTAGGGCACCACTATGCTAAGGTAGGGAACCCCTATGCTTAGGCTAGGGCACCCCTTACTTAGGCTAGGGCACCCCTAGGCTTAGGCTAGGGCATCCCTAGTCTTAGGCTAGGGCATCCCTCGGCTTAGGCTAGGGCACCCCTAGGCTTAGGCTAAGGCTAGGGCTCCTCTAGCCTAACGCTAGGGCACCCCTAGGCTTTGGCTAGGGCACCCCTAGGCTTAGGCTAGGGCACCCCTAGGCCTATACTAGGTCACCCATAGGCTAAGGCTAAGGCTAGGGCTCCCCGAGCCTAAGGCTAGGGTACCCCTATGCTTAGGCAAGGGCACCCCAAGGATTTGGCTAGGGCACCCCTAGTCTAAGGCTAGGGCACCCCTAGGCTTACGCTAAGGCACCCCTAGGCTTACGCTAGTGCACCCCTAGGCTTAGGCTAAGTTTAGGGCTCCCCAACCTAAGACGAGGGCACCCCTATCCTTAGGCTAGGGCACCCCTAGGCTTTGGCTAGGGCTCCCCTAGCCTAAGGCTAGGGCACCCCTTAGACTTAGGCTAGGGCACCCCTAGGCTTAGGTTAGTATACCCCTAGGCTTAGCCTAAGGCTAGGGCTCCCAGCCTAAGGCTAGGGCACCCTTAGGCTTAGTCTAGGGCACCCCTAGGCTTAGGCTAGGGCACCCCTAGGCTTAGGCTAAGGCTAAGGCACCCATAGGCTGTGGCTAGGGCACCCCTACACTTAGGCAAGGGCACCCCTAGGCTTAGGCTAGGGCACTCCTAGCTTAGGCTAGGGCACCACTAGGCTTAGGCTAAGGCTAGGGTGCCTTAGCGTAAGGCTTGGGCACCCCTAGGCTTAGGGTAGGGCACCCGTAGTCTTAGGCTAGGGCACCCCTAAACTTAGGCTAGGGCATCCCTAGGATTAGGCTAAGGGTAGGGCTCCCCTAGCCTAAGGCTAGGGCACCCCTAGGCTTAGGCTAGGGCACCCCTAGGCATAGGCAAGGTCACACCTAGGCTTAGGCTAAGGCTAGGGCTCCCCGAGCCTAAGGCTAGGGCACCCCTATGCTTAGGCAAGGGCACCCCAAGGATTTGGCTAGGACACCCCTAGCCTAAGGCTAGGGCACCCCTAGGCTTACACTAGGGCACCCCTAGGCTGACGCTAGTGCACCCCTAGTCTTAGGCTAAAGCTAGGGCTCCCCAACCTAAGACTATGGCACCCCTATTCTTAGGCTAGGGCACCCCTAGGCTTTGGCTAGGGAACCCCTAGCCTAAGGTTAGGGAACCCCTAGGCTTAGGCTAGGGCACCCCTAGGCTTTGGTTAGGGCTCCCCTAGCCTAAGGCTAGGGCACCCCTAGTCTTAGGCTAGGGCACCCCTAGGCTTAGGCTAGTGCACCCCTAGGATTAGGCTAAGGCTAGGGCTCCCAGCCTAAGGCTAGGGCACCCCTAGGCTTAGTCTAGGGCACCCCTAGGCTTAGGCTAGGGCACCCCTAGGCTTAGGCTAAGGCTAGGGCACCCATAGGCTTGGGCTAGGGCACCCCTACACTTAGGCTAGGGCACCCCTAGTCTTAGGCTAGGGCACTCCTAGGCTTAGGCTAGGGCACCCCTAGGCTTAGGCTAAAGCTAGAGCTCCTCTAGCCTAAGGCTAAGGCACCCCTAAGCTTAGGCTAGGGCAACCCTAGGGTTAGGCTAGGGCACCCCTAGGCTTAGGCTAGGGCACCCAAAGGCTTAGTCTAGGGAACCCCTAGGCTTAGGCTAGGGCACCCCTAGGCATAGGCTAAGGCTAGGGCTCCCCTTGTCTAAGGCTAGGGCACCCTTAGGCTTAGGCTAGGGCACCCCTAGGCTTAGGCTAGAACACCCCTAGGCTTAGGCTAGGACACCACTAGGCTTAGGCTAAGGCACCCCTAGGCTTAGGCTAGGGCACCACTATGCTAAGGTAGGGAACCCCTATGCTTAGGCTAGGGCACCTCTTACTTAGGCTAGGGCACCCCTATTCTTAGGCTAGGGCATCCCTCGGCTCAGGGTAGGGCACCCCTAGGCTTAGGCTAAGGCTAGTGCTCCTCTAGCCTAACGCTAGGGCACCCCTAGGCTTGGGCTAGGGCACCCCTAGGCTTAGGCTAGGGCACCCCTAGGCTTAGGCTAGGGCACCCTAAGGCTTCGGCTAAGGCGAGGACTCCCCTAGCCTAAGGATAGGAAACCCCTAGACTTTGGATAGTGCACCCCTAGGCTTAGACTATGGCTAGGGCTTCCCTATCATAAGGCTAGGGAACCCCTAAGCTTAGGCTAGGGCACCCCAAGTTTTAGGCTAGGGCTGCCCTAGGCTTAGGCTAAGGCTAGGGCTCCCCTAATCTAAGGCTAGGGCACCCCTAGGCTTAGGCTAGGGCACCCCTAGGTTTAGGCTAGGTCACCCCTAGGCTAAGGCTAACTAGGGCTCCCCGTGCCTAAGGCTAGGGTACCCCTATGCTTAGGCAAGGGCTCCCCAAGGATTTGGCTAGGACACCCCTAGCCTAAGGCTAGGGCACCCCTAGGCTTACGCTAGGGCACCCCTAGGCTTACGCTAGTGCACCCCTAGACTTAGGCTAAGGCTAGGGCTCCCCATCCTAAGACTATGGCACCCCTAGGCTTACGCTAGGGCACCCAAAGGCTTAGTCTAGGGAACCCCTAGCCTAAGTTTAGGGCACCCCTAGGCTTAGGCTAGGGCACCCCTAGGCTTTGGTTAGGGCTCCCCTCACCTAAGGCTAGGGCACCCCTTGACTTGGCCTAGGGCACCCCTAGGCTTAGGCTAGTGCACCCCTAAGCTTACGCTAAGGCTAGGGCTCACAGCCTAAGGCTAGGGCACCCCTAGGCTTAGTCTAGGGCACCCCTAGGCTTTGGCTAGTGCACCCCTAGGCTTAGGCTAAGGCTAGGGCACCCATAGGCTGGGGCTAGGGCACCCCTACTCTTAGGCTAGGGCACCCCTAGTCTTAGGCTAGGGCACTCTTAGGCTTAGGCTAGGGCACCCCTAGGCTTAGGCTAAAGCTAGGGCTCCTCTAGCCTAAAGCTAAGGCACCCCTGAGCTTAGGCTAGGGCAACCCTAGGGTTAGGCTAGGGCACACCTAGGCTTAGGCTAAGGCTAGGGCTCCCCTAGCCTAAGGCTAGGGAACCCCTAAGCTTAGGCAAGGGCACGCTAGGATTAGGCTAGGGCACCCCTAGGCTTGGCCAAGGCACACCTAGGCTTAGGCTAAGGTTAGGGCTCCCCTAGCCTAAGGGCAGGGCACCCCTAGGCTTAGGCTAGGGCACCCCTAGGCTTAGGCTAGGGCACCCATAAGCTTAGGCTAAGGCACCCCTAGGCTTAGGCTAGGGCACCCCTAGGCTTAGGCAAGGGCACCCCTAGGCATAGGCTAAGGCTATAGCTCCCCTATTCTAAGGCTCTGGCACCCTTAGGCTTAGGCTAGGGCACCCCTAGGCTTAGGCTAAGCACCCCTAGGCTTAGGATAGGGCACCCCTAGGCTTAGGCTAGGACACCACTAGGCTTAGGAAGGGCACCCCTAGGCTTGGGCTAAGGCTAGGGCTCTCCTAGCCTAAGGCTAGGGCACCCCTAGGCTTACGCTAGGGCACCCCTAGGCTGACGCTAGTGCACCCCTAGTCTTAGGCTAAAGCTAGGGCTGCCCAACCTAAGACTATGGCACCCCTATCCTTAGGCTAGGGCACCCCTAGGCTTTGGCTAGGGAACTCCTAGCCTAAGGTTAGGGCACCCCTAGGCTTAGGCTAGGGCACCCCTAGGCTTTGGTTAGGGCTCCCCTAGCCTAAGGCTAGGGCACCCCTAGTCTTAGGCTAGGGCACCCCTAGGCTTAGGCTAGTGCACCCCTAGGATTAGGCTAAGGCTAGGGCTCCCAGCCTAAGGCTAGGGCACCCCTAGGCTTAGTCTAGGGCACCCCTAGGCTTAGGCTAGGGCACCCCTAGGCTTAGGCTAAGGCTAGGGCACCCATAGGCTTGGGCTAGGGCACCCCTACACTTAGGCTAGGGCACCCCTAGTCTTAGGCTAGGGCACTCCTAGGCTTAGGCTAGGTCACCCCTAGGCTTAGGCTAAAGCTAGAGCTCCTCTAGCCTAAGGCTAAGGCACCCCTAAGCTTAGGCTAGGGCAACCCTAGGGTTAGGCTAGGGCACCCCTAGGCTTAGGCTAGGGCACCCAAAGGCTTAGTCTAGGGAACCCCTAGGCTTAGGCTAGGGCACCCCTAGGCATAGGCTAAGGCTAGGGCTCCCCTTGTCTAAGGCTAGGGCACCCTTAGGCTTAGGCTAGGGCACCCCTAGGCTTAGGCTAGAACACCCCTAGGCTTAGGCTAGGACACCACTAGGCTTAGGAAGGGCACCCCTAGGCTTGGGCTAAGGCTAGGGTTCTCCTAGCCTAAGGCTAGGGCACCCCTAGGCTTAGGTTAGAGCACCCCTAGGCTTAGGGTAGGGCAACCCTAGGCTTAGGTTAGGGCACCGCTAGGCTTAGGCTAGGGCACCCCTAGGCTTAGGCTAAGGATAGGGCTTCCCTAGACTAAGGCTAAGGCACCCCTAGGCTTAGGCTAGGGCACCACTATGCTAAGGTAGGGAACCCCTATGCTTAGGCTAGGGCACCTCTTACTTAGGCTAGGGCACCCCTATTCTTAGGCTAGGGCATCCCTCGGCTCAGGGTAGGGCACCCCTAGGCTTAGGCTAAGGCTAGGGCTCCTCTAGCCTAACGCTAGGGCACACCTAGGCTTGGGCTAGGGCACCCCTAGGCTTAGGCTAGGGCACCCCTAGGCTTAGGCTAGGGCACCCTAAGGCTTCGGCTAAGGCGAGGACTCCCCTAGCCTAAGGATAGGAAACCCCTAGACTTTGGATAGTGCACCCTTAGGCTTAGACTATGGCTAGGGCTTCCCTATCCTAAGGCTAGGGAACCCCTAAGCTTAGGCTAGGGCACCCCAAGTTTTAGGCTAGGGCTGCCCTAGGCTTAGGCTAAGGCTAGGGCTCCCCTAATCTAAGGCTAGGGCACCCCTAGGCTTAGGCTAGGGCACCCCTAGGTTTAGGCTAGGTCACCCCTAGGCTAAGGCTAACTAGGGCTCCCCGTGCCTAAGGCTAGGGTACCCCTATGCTTAGGCAAGGGCTCCCCAAGGATTTGGCTAGGACACCCCTAGCCTAAGGCTAGGGCACCCCTAGGCTTACGCTAGGGCACCCCTAGGCTTACGCTAGTGCACCCCTAGACTTAGGCTAAGGCTAGGGCTCCCCATCCTAAGACTATGGCACCCCTAGGCTTACGCTAGGGCACCCAAAGGCTTAGTCTAGGGAACCCCTAGCCTAAGTTTAGGGCACCCCTAGGCTTAGGCTAGGGCACCCCTAGGCTTTGGTTAGGGCTCCCCTCACCTAAGGCTAGGGCACCCCTTAACTTGGGCTAGGGCACCCCTAGGCTTAGGCTAGTGCACCCCTAAGCTTAGGCTAAGGCTAGGGCTCACAGCCTAAGGCTAGGGCACCCCTAGGCTTAGTCTAGGGCACCCCTAGGCTTTGGCTAGGGCACCCCTAGGCTTAGGCTAAGGCTAGGGCACCCATAGGCTGGGGCTAGGGCACCCCTACTCTTAGGCTAGGGCACCCCTAGTCTTAGGCTAGGGCACTCTTAGGCTTAGGCTAGGGCACCCCTAGGCTTAGGCTAAAGCTAGGGCTCCTCTAGCCTAAAGCTAAGGCACCCCTAAGCTTAGGCTAGGGCAACCCTAGGGTTAGGCTAGGGCACACCTAGGCTTAGGCTAAGGCTAGGGCTCCCCTAGCCTAAGGCTAGGGAACCCCTAAGCTTAGGCAAGGGCACGCTAGGATTAAGCTAGGGCACCCCTAGGCTTGGCCAAGGCACACCTAGGCTTAGGCTAAGGTTAGGGCTCCCCTAGCCTAAGGGCAGGGCACCCCTAGGCTTAGGCTAGGGCACCCCTAGGCTTAGGCTAGGGCACCCATAAGCTTAGGCTAAGGCACCCCTAGGCTTAGGCTAGGGCACCCCTAGGCTTAGGCAAGGGCACCCCTAGGCATAGGCTAAGGCTATAGCTCCCCTATTCTAAGGCTCTGGCACCCTTAGGCTTAGGCTAGGGCACCCCTAGGCTTAGGTTAAGCACCCCTAGGCTTAGGATAGGGCACCCCTAGGCTTAGGCTAGGACACCACTAGGCTTAGGAAGGGCACCCCTAGGCTTGGGCTAAGGCTAGGGCTCTCCTAGCCTAAGGCTAGGGCACCCCTAGGCTTATGTTAGGGCCCCCCTAGGATTAGGGTAGGGAAACCCTAGGCTTAGGTTAGGGCACCGCTAAGCTTTGGCTAGGGCACCCCTAGGCTTAGGCTAAGGATAGGGCTTCCCTAGCCTAAGGCTAAGGCACCCCTAGGCTTAAGCTAGGGCACCATTATGTTAAGGTAGGGAACCCCTATGCTTAGGGTAGGGCAACCCTTACTTAGGCTAGGGCACCCCGAGGCTTAGGCTAGGGCATCCCATGTCTTAGGATAGGGCATCCCTCGGCTTAGGCTAGGGCACCCCTAGGCTTACGCTAAGGCTAGGGCTCCTCTAGCCTAACGCTAGGGCACCCCTAGGCTTGGGCTAGGGCACCCCTAGGCTTAGGCTAGGGCACCCCTAGGCTTAGGCTAGTGCACCCTAAGGCTTCGGCTAAGGCGCGGACTCCCCTAGACTAAGGATAAGACACCCCTAGACTTTGGATAAGGCACCCCTAGGCTTAGACTATGGCTAGGGCTTCCCTATCCTAAGGCTAGGGCACCCCTAAGCCTAGGCTAGGGCACCCCTAGTTTTAGGCTAGGGCTGCCCTAGGCTTAGGCTAGGGCACCGGTAGGCTTAGGCTAAGGCTAGGGCACCCCTAGGCTTAGGCTAGGGCATCCCTAATCTAAGGCTAGGGCACCCCTAGGCTTAGGCTAGGGCACCCCTAAGCTTAGGCTAGGGTACCCCTAGGTTTAGGCTAGGACACCTCTAGGCTTAGGCTAGGGCACCCGTAGGCTTAGGCTAAGGTTAGGGCACCCCTAGGCTTAGGCTAGGGCACCCCTAGGTTTAGGCTAGGGCACCCCTAGGCTTAAGCTAGGGCACACCTAGGCTTAGGCTAGGGCAGCCCTAGGCTTAGGCTAAGGCTTGGGCTCCCCTAGCCTCAGGCTAGGGCACCCCTAAGCTTAGGCTAGGGCACCACTAGGCTTAGGCTAGGGCAATCCTAGACATAGGCTATGGCACCCCTAGGGTTAGGCTAGGGCACCCCTAGGTTTAGGCTAGGGCTAGGGCTCCCGTAGCCTAAGGCTAGGGCACCCCTACACTTAGGCTAAGACAGCCCTAGGCTTAGGCTAAGGCTAGGGCTCCCCTAGCCTAAGGCTAGGACAACCCTAGGCTTAGGCTAGGGCACCCCTAGCCTTAGGCTGGGGCAATCCTAGGCTTAGGCTAGGGCACCCCTAGGGTTAGGCTAGGGCACCCCTAGGTTTAGGCTAGGGCTAGGGATCCCCTTTCCTAAGGCTAGGGCACCCCTAGGCTTAGGCTAGGGCACCCCTAGGCTTAGGCTAGGACAACCCTAAGCTTAGGCTAAGGCTAGGGCTCCCCTAGCCTAAGGCTAGGGCACCCCTAAGCTTAGGCTAGGGCACCCCTAGTCTTAGGCTAGGGCACCCCTAAGCTTCGGCTAAGGCACCCCTAATTTAAGCTAGGGCACCCCTAGTCTTATGCTAGGGCACCCCTAGGCTTATGCTAGAGCACCCCTAGACTTAGGCTAGGGCACCCCTAGGCTTAGGCTAGGGCACCCCTAGGCTTAGGCTAAGGCTAGGGCTCCTCTAGCCTAACGCTAGGGCACCCCTAGGCTTGGGCTAGGGCACCCCTAGGCTTAGGCTAGGAAACCCCTAGGCTTAGGCTAGGGCACCCTAAGGCTTCGGCTAAGGCGAGGACTCCCGTAGCCTAAGGATAGGAAACCCCTAGACTTTGGATAGTGCACCCCTAGGCTTAGACTATGGCTAGGGCTTCCCTATCCTAAGGCTAGGGAACCCCTAAGCTTAGGCTAGGGCACCCCAAGTTTTAGGCTAGGGCTGCCCTAGGCTTAGGCTAAGGCTAGGGCTCCCCTAATCTAAGGCTAGGGCACCCCTAGGCTTAGGCTAGGGCACCCCTAGGCTTAGGCTAGGTCACCCCTAGGCTAAGGCTAACTAGGGCTCCCCGTGCCTAAGGCTAGGGTACCCCTATGCTTAGGCAAGGGCACCCCAAGGATTTGGCTAGGACACCCCTAGCCTAAGGCTAGGGCACCCCTAGGCTTACGCTAGGGCACCCCTAGGCTTACGCTAGTGCACCCCTAGACTTAGGCTAAGGCTAGGGCTCCCCATCCTAAGACTATGGCACCCCTAGGCTTATGCTAGGGCACCCAAAGGCTTAGTCTAGGGAATCCCTAGCCTAAGTTTAGGGCACCCCTAGGCTTAGGCTAGGGCACTCCTAGGCTTTGGTTAGGGCTCCCCTCACCTAAGGCTAGGGCACCCCTAGACTTGGGCTAGGGCACATCTACGCTTAGGCTAGTGCACCCCTAAGCTTAGGCTAAGTCTAGGGCTCACAGCCTAAGGCTAGGGCACCCCTAGGCTTAGTCTAGGGCACCCCTAGACTTTGGCTAGGGCACCCCTAGGCTTAGGCTAAGGCTAGGGCACCCATAGGCTGGGGCTAGGGCACCCCTTCTCTTAGGCTAGGGCACCCCTAGTCTTAGGCTAGGGCACTCTTAGGCTTAGGCTAGGGCACCCCTAGGCTTAGGCTAAAGCTAGGGCTCCTCTAGCCTAAAGCTAAGGCACCCCTAAGCTTAGGCTAGGGAAACCCTAGGGTTAGTCTAGGGCACACCTAGGCTTAGGCTAAGGCTAGGGCTCCCCTAGCCTAAGGCTAGGGAACCCCTAAGCTTAGGCTAGGGCACCGCTAGGATTAAGCTAGGGCACCCCTAGGCTTGGCCAAGGCACACCTAGGCTTAGGCTAAGGTTAGGGCTCCCCTAGCCTAAGGGCAGGGCACCCCTAGGCTTAGGCTAGGGCACCCCTAGGCTTAGGCTAGGGCACCCAAAGGCTTAGTCTAGGGAACCCCTAGGCTTAGGCTAGGGAACCCCTAGGCTTAAGCTAAGGCTAGGGCTACCCTAGCCTAAGGCTGGGGCACCCATAAGCTTAGGCTAAGGCACCCCTAGGCTTAGGCTAGGGCACCCCTAGGCTTACGCAAGGGCACCCCTAGGCATAGGCTAAGGCTAGGGCTCCCCTAGTCTAAGGCTCTGGCACCCTTAGGCTTAGGCTAGGGCACCCCTAGGCTTAGGCTAAGCACCCCTAGGCTTAGGATAGGGCACCCCTAGGCTTAGGCTAGGACACCACTAGGCTTAGGAAGGGCACCCCTTGGCTTGGTCTAAGGCTAGGGCTCTCCTAGCCTAAGGCTAGGGCACCCCTAGGCTTAGGTTAGGGCACCCCTAGGATTAGGGTAGGGAAACCCTAGGCTTAGGTTAGGGCACCGCTAGGCTTAGGCTAGGGCACCCCTAGGCTTAGGCTAAGGATAGGGCTTCCCTAGCCTAAGGCTAAGGCACCCCTAGGCTTAGGCTAGGGAACCATTATGCTAAGGTAGGGAACCCCTATGCTTAGGGTAGGGCAACCCTTACTTAGGCTAGGGCACCCCTAGGCTTAGGCTAGGGCATCCCATGTCTTAGGATAGGGCATCCCTCGGCTTAGGCTAGGGCACCCCTAGGCTTACGCTAAGGCTAGGGCTCCTCTAGCCTAACGCTAGGGCACCCCTAGGCTTGGGCTAGGGCACCCCTAGGCTTAGGCTAGGGCACCCCTAGGCTTAGGCTAGTGCACCCTAAGGCTTCGGCTAAGGCGCGGACTCCCCTAGACTAAGGATAAGACACCCCTAGACTTTGGATAAGGCACCCCTAGGCTTAGACTATGGCTAGGGCTTCCCTATCCTAAGGCTAGGGCACCCCTAAGCTTAGGCTAGGGCACCCCTAGTTTTAGGCTAGGGCTGCCCTAGGCTTAGGCTAGGGCACCTGTAGGCTTAGGCTAAGGCTAGGGCACCCCTAGGCTTAGGCTAGGGCACCCCTAATCTAATGCTAGGGCACCCCTAGGCTTAGGCTAGGGCACCCCTAAGCTTAGGCTAGGGTACCCCTAGGTTTAGGCTAGGACACCCCTAGGCTTAGGCTAGGGCACCCGTAGGCTTAGGCTAAGGCTAGGGCACCCCTAGGCTTAGGCTAGGGCACCCCTAGGTTTAGGCTAGGGCACCCCTAGGCTTAAGCTAGGGCACACCTAGGCTTAGGCTAGGGCAGCCCTAGGCTTAGGCTAAGGCTAGGGCTCCCCTAGCCTCAGGCTAGGGCACCCCTAAGCTTAGGCTAGGGCACCACTAGGCTTAGGCTAGGGCAATCCTAGACATAGGCTATGGCACCCCTAGGGTTAGGCTAGGGCACCCCTAGGTTTAGGCTAGGGCTAGGGCTCCCGTAGCCTAAGGCTAGGGCACCCCTACACTTAGGCTAAGGCAGCCCTAGGCTTAGGCTAAGGCTAGGGCTCCCCTAGCCTAAGGCTAGGACAACCCTAGGCTTTGGGTAGGGCACCCCTAGCCTTAGGCTGGGGCAATCCTAGGCTTAGGCTAGGGCACCCCTATTGTTAGGCTAGGGCACCCCTAGGTTTAGGCTAGGGCTAGGGATCCCCTTGCATAAGGCTAGGGCACCCCTAGGCTTAGGCTAGGGCACCCCTAGGCTTAGGCTAGGACAACCCTAAGCTTAGGCTAAGGCTAGGGCTCCCCTAGCCTAAGGCTAGGGCACCCCTAAGCTTAGGCTAGGGCACCCCTAGGCTTAGGCTAGGGCACCCCTAAGCTTCGGCTAGGGCACCCCTAAGTTAAGCTAGGGCACCCCTAGTCTTATGCTAGGGCACCCCTAGGCTTATGCTAGGGCACCCCTAGGCTTAGGCTAGGGCACCCCTAGGCTTAGGCTAGGGCACCCCTTGGCTTAGGCTAAGGCTAGGGCTCACCTAGCCTAAGGCTAGGGCACCCCTAGGCATAGGCTAGGGCACCCCTAAGCTTATGCTAGGGCACCCCTAGTCTTATGCTAGGGCACCCCTAGGCTTAGGCTAGGACACCCATAGGCTTTGCTAGGGCACCCGTAGGCTTAGGCTAAGGCTAGGGCACCCCTAGGCTTAGACTAGGGCACCCCTAGGTTTAGGCTAGGGCACCCCTAGGCTTAGGCTAAGGCTAGGGCTCCCCTAGCCTATGGCAAGGGCACCGCTAGGCTTAGGCTAGGGCAGCCCTAAGCTTTGGCTACGGCACCCCTACGCTTAGGCTAGGGCACCTCTAAGTTAGGCTAGGGCACCCCTAGTCTTAGGCTAGGGCACCCCTAGGCTAAGGCTAGGGCACCCCTAGGCTTAGGCTAAGACTAGGGCTCACCTAGCCTAAGGCTAGGGCACTCATAGGCTTAGGCTAGGGCACCCCTAGGCTTAGCCTAAGGCTAGGCCTCCCCTAGCCTAAGACTAGGGCACCCCTAGGCTTAGGCTAGGGCACCCCTAGGCTTAGGCTAGAACACCCCTAGGCTTAGGCTAGGGCACCCCTAGGCTTTGGCTAGGGCACCCCTAAGTTAGGTTAGGGCACCCCTAGTCTTAGGCTAGGGCACCCCTAGGCTTAGGCTAGGGCACCCCTAGGCTTAGGCTAAGGCTAGGGCTCACCTAGCCTAAGGCTAGGGCACCCCTAGGCATAGGCTAGGGCACCCCTAAGCTTATGCTAGGGCACCCCTAGGCTTAGACTAAGGCTAGTGAACCCCTAGCCTAAGGCTAGGGCACCTCTAGGCTTAGGGTAGGGCACCCTTAGTCTTATGATAGGGCACCCCTAGGCTTATGCTAAGGCTACGGCTCCCCTAGCCTAAGGCTAGGGCACCCCTAGGCATAGGCTAGGGCACCCCTAGGCTTAGGCTAAGGCTAGTGATCCCCTAGGCTAAGGCTAAACACCCGTAGGGATAGGCTAGGGCACCCCTATGTTTAGGCTAGGGCTCCCCTAGGCTTAGGCTAGGGCACCCCTAGGTTTAGGCTAGGGCACCCCTAGGCTTAAGCTAGGGCACACCTAGGATTAGGCTAGGGCAGCCCTAGGCTTAGGCTAGGACACCCCTAGGCTTAGGCTAGGGCACCCGTAGGCTTAGGCTAAGGCTAGGGCACCCCTAGGCTTAGGCTAGGGCACCCCTAGGTTTAGGCTAGGGCACCCCTAGGCTTAAGCTAGGGCACACCTAGGCTTAGGCTAGGGCAGCCCTAGGCTTAGGCTAAGGCTAGGGCTCCCCTAGCCTCAGGCTAGGGCACCCCTAAGCTTAGGCTAGGGCACCACTAGGCTTAGGCTAGGGCAATCCTAGACATAGGCTATGGCACCCCTAGGGTTAGGCTAGGGCACCCCTAGGTTTAGGCTAGGTCTAGGGCTCCCGTAGCCTAAGGCTAGGGCACCCCTACACTTAGGCTAAGGCAGCCCTAGGCTTAGGCTAAGGCTAGGGCTCCCCTAGCCTAAGGCTAGGACAACCCTAGGCTTAGGCTAGGGCACCCCTAGCCTTAGGCTGGGGCAATCCTAGGCTTAGGCTAGGGCACCCCTAGGGTTAGGCTAGGGCACCCCTAGGTTTAGGCTAGGGCTAGGGATCCCCTTGCTAAGGCTAGGGCACCCCTAGGCTTAGGCTAGGGCACCCCTAGCCTTAGGCTAGGACAACCCAAAGCTTAGGCTAAGGCTAGGGCTCCCCTAGCCTAAGGCTAAGGCACCCCTAAGCTTAGGCTAGGGCACCCCTAGGCTTAGGCTAGGGCACCCCTAAGCTTCGGCTAGGGCACCCCTAAGTTAAGCTAGGGCACCCCTAGTCTTATGCTAGGGCACCCCTAGGCTTATGCTAGGGGACCCCTAGGCTTAGCTAGGGCACCCCTAGGCTTAGGCAAGGGCACCCCTAGGCTTAGGCTAAGGCTAGGGCTCACCTAGCCTAAGGCTAGGGCACCCCTAGGCATAGGCTAGGGCACCCCTAAGCTTATGCTAGGGCACCCCGAGTCTTATGCTAGGGCACCCCTAGGCTTAGGCTAGGACACCCCTAGGCTTTGCTAGGGCACCCGTAGGCTTAGGCTAAGGCAAGGGCACCCCTAGGCTTAGGCTAGGGCACCCCTAGGTTTAGGCTAGGGCACCCCTAGGCTTAGGCTAAGGCTAGGGCTCCCCTAGCCTATGGCAAGGGCACCCCTAGGCTTAGGCTAGGGCAGCCCTAAGCTTTGGCTAGGGCACCCCTACGCTTAGGCTAGGGCACCTCTATGTTAGGCTAGGGCACCCCTAGTCTTAGGCTAGGGCACCCCTAGGCTAAGGCTAGGGCACCCCTAGGCTTAGGCTAAGACTAGGGTTCACCTAGCCTAAGGCTAGGGCACTCATAGGCTTAGGCTAGGGCACCCCTAGGCTTAGCCTAAGGCTAGGCCTCCCCTAGCCTAAGACTAGGGCACCCCTAGGCTTAGGCTAGGGCACCCCTATGCTTAGGCTAGAACACCCCTAGGCTTAGGCTAGGGCACCCCTAGGCTTTGGCTAGGGCACCCCTAAGTTAGGTTAGGGCACCCCTAGTCTTAGGCTAGGGCACCCCTAGGCTTAGGCTAGGGCACCCCTAGGCTTAGGCTAAGGCTAGGGCTCACCTAGCCTAAGGCTAGGGCACCCCTAGGCATAGGCTAGTGCACCCCTAAGCTTATGCTAGGGCACCCCAAGGCTTAGGCTAAGGCTAGTGAACCCCTAGCCTAAGGCTAGGGCACCTCTAGGCTTAGGGTAGGGCACCCTTAGTCTTATGATAGGGCACCCCTAGGCTTATGCTAAGGCTACGGCTCCCCTAGCCTAAGGCTAGGTCACCCCTAGGCATAGGCTAGGGCACCCCTAGGCTTAGGCTAAGGCTAGTGATCCCCTAGGCTAAGGCTAAGCACCCGTAGGGATAGGCTAGGGCACCCCTATGTTTAGGCTAGGGCTCCCCTAGGCTTAGGCTAGGGCACCCCTAGGCTTAAGCTAGGGCACACCTAGGCTTAGGCTAGGGCAGCCCTAGGCTTAGGCTAAGGCTAGGGCTCCCCTAGCCTAAGGCTAGCGCACCCCTAGGCTTAGGCTAGGGCACCCCTATGCTTAGGCTAAGGCTAGGGCTCCCCTATCCTAAGGCTAGGGCACCCCTAGGCTTAGGCTAGGGTACCCCTAGGCTTAGGGTAGGGCACCCCTAGGCTTAGGCTAGGGCACCACTATGCTTAGGCTAGGGCACCACTAGGCTTAGTCTAGGGCACACCTAGGCTTTGGCTAGGCCACCCCTAGGCTTAGGCTAGGGCACCCCTAGGCTTAGGCTAAGGCTAGGGCTCACCTCGGCTAAGGCTAGGGCACCCCTAGGCTTAGGCTAGGGCACCCCTAGGCTTAGGGTAGGGCACCCCTAGGCTTAGGCTAGGACACCCCTAGGCTTAGGCTAGGGCACCCCTAGGCTTAGGCTAAGGCTAGTGCTCCCCTAGCCTTAGGCTAGGGAACCCCTAGGCTTAGGCTAGGGCACCCCTTGGCTTAGGCTAGGGCACCCCTAGGCTTAGGCTGGGGCAATCTTAGGCGTAGGCTAGGACACCCCTAGGGTTAGGCTAGGGCACCCCTAGGTTTAGGCTAGGGCTAGGGCTCCCCTAGCCTAAGGCTAGGGCACCTCTACGCTTAGGCTTGGGCAGCCCTAGGGTTAGGCTAAGGTTAGGGCTCCCGTAGCCTAAGGCTAGGGCACCCCTAGGCTTAGGCTAGGGCACCCTTAGGCTTAGGTTAGGGTACCCATAGGTTTAGGCTAGGACACCCCTAGGCTTAGGCTAGGGCACCCGTAGGCTTAGGCTAAGGCTAGGGCACCCCTAGGCTTAAGCTAGGGCACACCTAGGCTTAGGCTAGGGCAGCCCTAGGCTTAGGCTACGGCTAGGGCTTCCCTTGCTTAAGGCTAGGGCACCCCTAGGCTTAGGCTAGGCCACCCCTAGGGATTGGCTAGGGCACCCCTAGGTTTAGGCTAGGGCTAGGGCTCCGCTAGCCTAAGGCAATGGCACCACTACGCTGAGGTTTGGGCAGCCCTAGGCTTAAGCTAAGGCTAGGGCTCCCCTAGCTTAAGACTAGGGTACCCCTAAGTTAGGCTAGGGCACCCCTAGTCTTATGCTAGGGCACCCCTAGGCTTAGGCAAGGGGACCCCTAGTCTTAGGCTAGGGCACACCTAGGCTTAGGCTAGGGCACCCCTAGGCTTAGGCTAAGACTAGGGCTCACCTGGCCTAAGGCTAGGGTACTCATAGGCTTAGGCTAGGGCACCCCTAGGCTTAGGCTAAGGCTAGGCCTCCCCTAGCCTAAGACTAGGGCACCCCTAGGCTTAGGCTAGGGCACCCCTAGGCTTAGGCTAGAACTCCCCTAGGCTTAGGCTAGGGCACCCCTAGGCTTTGGCTAGGGCACCCCTAAGTTAGGGTAGGGCACCCCTAGTCTTATGCTAGGGCACCCCTAGGCTTAGGCTAGAGCACCCCTAGGCTTAGGCTAAGGCTAGGGCTCACCTAGCCTAAGGCTAGGGCACCCCTAGGCATAGGCTAGGGCACCCCTAAGCTTATGCTAGGGCACCCCTAGGCTTAGGCTAAGGCTAGTGAACCCCTAGCCTAAGGCTAGGAAACCTCTAGGCTTAGGGTAGGGCACCCTTAGTCTTATGCTAGGGCACCCCTAGGCTTATGCTAAGGCTACGGCTCCCCTAGCCTAAGGCTAGGGCACCCCTAGGCATAGGCTAGGGCACCCCTAGGCTTAGGCTAAGGCTAGTGATCCCCTAGGCTAAGGCTAAGCACCCGTAGGGATAGGCTAGGGCACCCCTATGTTTAGGCTAGGGCTCCCCTAGGCTTAGGCTAGGGCACCCCTAGGTTTAGGCTAGGGCACCCCTAGGCTTAAGCTAGGGCACACCTAGGCTTAGGCTAGGGCAGCCCTAGGCTTAGGCTAAGGCTAGGGCTCCCCTAGCCTAAGGCTAGGGCACCCCTAGGCTTAGGCGAGGGCACTCCTATGCTTAGGCTAAGGCTAGGGCTCCCCTATCCTAAGGCTAGGGCACCCCTAGGCTTAGGCTAGGGTACCGCTAGGCTTAGGGTAGGGCACCCCTAGGCTTAGGCTAGGGCACCACTATGCTTAGGCTAGGGCACCACTAGGCTTAGTCTAGGGCACACCTAGACTTAGGCTAGGGCACCCCTAGGCTTACGCTAGGGCACCCCTAGGCTTAGGCTAAGGCTAGGGCTCACCTCGGCTAAGGCTAGGGGACCCCTAGGCTTAGGCTAGGGCACCCCTAGGCTTAGGCTAGGGCACCCCTGGGCTTAGGCTAGGGCACCCCTTGGCTTAGGCTAGGGCACCCCTAGGCTTAGGCTAGGGCACCCGTAGGCTTAGGCTGGGGCAATCTTAGGCGTAGGCTAGGACACCCCTAGGGTTAGGCTAGGGCACCCCTAGGTTTAGGCTAGGGCTAGGGCTCCCCTAGCCTAAGGCTAGGGCACCACTACGCTTAGGCTTGGGCAGCCCTAGGCTTAGGCTAAGGCTAGGGCTCCCGTAGCCTAAGGCTAGGGCACCTCTAGGCTTAGGCTAGTGAACCCCTAGGCTTAGGGTAGGGTACCCCTATGTTTAGGCTAGGACACCCCTAGGCTTAGGCTAGGGCACCCGTAGGCTTAGGCTAAGGCTAGGGCACCCCTAGGCTTAAGCTAGGGCACACCTAGGCTTAGGCTAGGGCAGCCCTAGGCTTAGGCTAAGGCTAGGGCTCCCCATGCCTAAGGCTAGGGCACCCCTAGGCTTAGGCTAGGGCACCTCTAGGCTTAGACTAGGGCAATCCTAGTCTTAGGCTAGGGCACCCCTAGGATTTGGCTAGGGCACCCCTAGGTTTAGTCTAGGGCTAGGGCTCCCCTAGCCTAAGGCAATGGCACCACTACGCTGAGGTTTGGGCAGCCCTAGGCTTAAGCTAAGGCTAGGGCTCCCCTAGCCTAAGACTAGGGCACCCCTAGGCTTAGGTTAGGGCACCCCTAGGCTTAGGCTAGGGCACCACTAAGTTAGGCTAGGGCACCCCTATTCTTAGGCTAGGGCACCCCTAGCTTAGGCTAGGGCACCCCTAGGCTTAGGCTAGGGCAACCCTAAGCTTAGGCTAAGGCTAGGGCTCCCCTAGCCTAAGACTAGGGCACCCCTAGGCTTAGGTTAGGGCACCCCTAGGCTTAGGCTAGGGCACGCCTAGCCTTAGGCTAGAACACCCCTAGGCTTAGGCTAGGGTACCCCTAGGCTTAGGCTAAGGCAATCCTAGGCTTAGGCTAGGTTACCCCTAGGCTTAGGCTAGGGCACCCCTAGGTTTAGGCTAGGGCTAAGGCTCCCCTAGCCTAAGGCTAGGGCACCCCTACGCTTAGGCTAGGGCAGCCCTAGGCTTAGGCTAAGGCTAGGGCTCCCCTAGCCTAAGGCTAGGGCACCCCTAGGCTTAGGCTAGGGCACCCCTAGTCTTAGGATAGGGTACCCCTAGGCTTAGGCTAGGGGACCTCTAGGCTTAGACTAGGGCACCCCTAGGCTTAGTCTAGGGCACCTCTAGGCTTAGACTAGGGCACCCCTTGGCTTAGGCTAAGGCTAGGGCTCCCCTAGCCTAACCCTAGGGCACCCCTAGGCTTAGGCTAGGGCACCCCTAAGTTAGGCTAGGGCACCCCTAGTCTTAGGCTAGGGTACCCCTAGGCTTAGGCTAAGGCTAGGGCTCAACTAGCCTAAGGCTAGGGCACCCCTAGGCTTTAGCTAGGGCAGCCCTAGGCTTAGGCTAAGGCTAGGGCTCCCCTAGCCTAAGTCTAGGGCATCCCTAGGCTTAGGTTAGGGCAACCCTAGGCTTAGGCTAGGGCACCCCTAACCTTAGGCTAGAACACCCCTAGGCTTAGGCTAGGGCTCCCCTAGGCTTAGGCTAGGTCACCCCTAGGCTTAGGCTCTGGCTAGGGCTCCCCTAGCCTAAACCTAGGGCACCCATAGGTTTAGGCTAGGGCACCCCTCGGCTTAGGCTAGGGCACCCTAAGTTAGGCTAGGGCAAACCCTAGTCTTAGGCTAGGGCACCCCTAGGCTTAGGCTAGGGCACCCCTAGGCTTAGGCTAAGGCTAGGGCTCACCTAGCCTAAGGCTAGGGCACCCCTAGGCATAGGCTAGGGCACCCCTAAGCTTATGCTAGGGCACCCCTAGGCTTATGATAAGGCTAGTGCACCCGTAGCCTAAGGCTAGGGCACCCCTAGGCTTAGGCTAGGGCACCCTTAGTCTTATGCTAGGGCAGCCCAGGCTTAGGCTAACGCTACGGCTCCCCTAGCCTAAGGCTTGGGCACCCCTAGGCATAGGCTAGGGCACCCCTAGGCTTAGGCTAAGGCTAGGGCTCCCCTAGCCTAAGGCTAGGGCACCCCTAGGCTTAGGCGAGGGCACCCCTATGCTTAGGCTAATGCTAGGGCTCCCCTATCCTAAGGCTAGGGCACCCCTAGGCTTAGGCTAGGGTACCCCTAGGCTTAGGGTAGGGCACCCCTAGGCTTAGGCTAGGACACCACTATGCTTAGGCTAGGGCACCACTAGGCTTAGTCTAGGGCACACCTAGGCTTAGGCTAGGGCACCCCTAGGCTTAGGCTAGGGCACCCCTAGGCTTAGGCTAAGGCAAGGGCTCACCTCGGCTAAGGATAGGGCACCCCTAGGCTTAGGCCAGGGCACCCCTAGGCTTAGGGTAGGGCACCCCTAGGCTTAGGCTAGGGCACCCCTGGGCTTAGGCTAGGGCACACCTAGGTTTAGGCTAAGGCTAGTGCTCCCCTAGCCTTAGGCTAGGGAACCCCTAGGCTTAGGCTAGGGCACCCCTAGGCTTAGGCTAGGGCACCCCTAGGCTTAGGCTGGGGCAATTTTAGGCGTAGGCTAGGACACCCCTAGGGTTAGGCTAGGGCACCACTAGGCTTAGTCTAGGGCACACCTAGGCTTAGGCTAGGGCACCCCTAGGCTTAGGCTAGGGCACCCCTAGGCTTAGGCTAAGGCAAGGGCTCACCTCGGCTAAGGATAGGGCACCCCTAGGCTTAGGCCAGGGCACCCCTAGGCTTAGGGTAGGGCACCCCTAGGCTTAGGCTAGGGCACCCCTGGGCTTAGGCTAGGGCACACCTAGGTTTAGGCTAAGGCTAGTGCTCCCCTAGCCTAAGGCTAGGGCACCACTACGCTTAGGCTTGGGCAGCCCTAGGCTTAGGCTAAGGCTAGGGCTCCCGTAGCCTAACGCTAGGGCACCTCTAGGCTTAGGCTAGTGAACCCCTAGGCTTAGGGTAGGGTACCCCTAGGTTTAGGCTAGGACACCCCTAGGCTTAGGCTAGGGCACCCGTAGGCTTAGGCTAAGGCTAGGGCACCCCTAGGCTTAAGCTAGGGCACACCTAGGCTTAGGCTAGGGCAGCCCTAGGCTTAGGCTAAGGCTAGGGCTCCCCTTGCCTAAGGCTAGGGCACCCCTAGGCTTAGGCTAGGGCACCCCTAGGCTTAGACTAGGGCACCCCTAGGCTTAGACTAGGGCAATCCTAGGCTTAGGCTAGGGCACCCCTAGGGTTTGGATAGGGCACCCCTAGGTTTAGGCTAGGGCTAGGGCTCCCCTAGCCTAAGGCAATGGCACCACTACGCTGAGGTTTGGGCAGCCCTAGGCTTAAGCTAAGGCTAGAGCTCCCCTAGCCTAAGACTAGGGCACCCCTAGGCTTAGGTTAGGGCACCCCTAGGCTTAGGCTAGGGCACCCCAAGGCTTAGGCTAGGGTACCCCTAGGCTTAGGCTAAGGCTAGGGCTCTCCTAGCCTTACCCTACGGCACCCATAGGTTTAGGCTAGGGCACCCCTAGACTAAGGCTAGGGCACCCCTAAGTTAGGCTAGGGCACCCCTATTCTTAGGCTAGGGCACCCCTAGCTTAGGCTAGGGCACCCCTAGGCTTAGGCTAGGGCAACCCTAAGCTTAGGCTAAGGTTAGGGCTCCCCTAGCCTAAGACTAGGGCACCCCTAGGCTTAGGTTAGGGCACCCCTAGGCTTAGGCTAGGGCACGCCTAGCCTTAGGCTAGAACACCCCTAGGCTTAGGCTAGGGCACCCCTAGGCTTAGGCTAAGGCAATCCTAGGCTTAGGCTAGTGCACCCCCAGGCTTAGGCTAGAGCACCCCTAGGTTTAGGCTAGGGCTAAGGCTCCCCTAGCCTAAGGCTAGGGCACCTCTACGCTTAGGCTAGGGCAGCCCTAGGCTTAGTCTAAGGCTAGGGCTCCCCTAGCCTAAGGCTAGGGCACCCCTATGCTTAAGCTAGGGCACCCCTAGTCTTAGGATAGGGTACCCCTAGGCTTAGGCTAGGGCACCTCTAGGCTTAGACTAGGGCACCCGTAGGCTTAGGCTAGGGCACATCTAGGCTTAGACTAGGGCACCCCTAGGCTTAGGCTAAGGCTAGGGCTCTCCTAGCCTAACCCTAGGGCACCCCTAGGTTTAGGCTAGGGCACCCCTAAGTTAGGCTAGGGCACCCCTAGTCTTAGGCTAGGGCACCCCTAGGCTTAGGCTAAGGCTAGGGCTCACCTAGCCTAAGGCTAGGGCACCCATAGGCTTTAGCTAGGGCAGCCCTAGGCTTAGGCTAAGGCTAGGGCTCCCCTAGCCTAAGTCTAGGGCATCCCTAGGCTTAGGTTAGGGCACCCCTAGGCTTAGGCTAGGGCACCCCTAGCCTTAGGCTAGAACACCCCTAGGCTTAGGCTAGGGCTCCCCTAGGCTTAGGCTAGGTCACCCCTAGGCTTAGGCTCTGGCTAGGGCTCCCCTAGCCTAAACTTAGGGCACCCATAGGCTTAGGCTAGGGCACCCCTCGGCTTAGGCTAGGGCACCCTAAGTTAGGCTACGGCAAACCCTAGTCTTAGGCTAGGGCACCCCTAGGCTTAGGCTAGGGCACCCCTAGGCTTAGGCTAAGGCTAGGGCTCACCTAGCCTAAGGCTAGGGCACCCCTAGGCATAGGCTAGGGCACCCCTAAGCTTATGCTAGGGCACCCCTAGGCTTATGATAAGGCTAGTGCACCCGTAGCCTACGGCTAGGGCACCCCTAGGCTTAGGCTAGGGCACCCTTAGTCTTATGCTAGGGCAGCCCTAGGCTTAGGCTAACGCTACGGCTCCCCTAGCCTAAGGCTAGGGCACCCCTAGGCATAGGCTAGGGCACCCCTAGGCTTAGGCTAAGGCTAGTGATTCCCTAGCCTAAGTCTAAGGCACCCCTAGGGATAGGCTAGGGCACCCCCAGGTTTAGGCTAGGGCACCCCTAGGCTTAGGTTAGAGCACCCCTAGTTTTAGGCTAGGGCACCCCTAGGCTTAAGCCAGGGCACACTTAGGCTTAGGCTAGGGAAGCCCTAGGCTTAGGCTAAGGCTAGGGCTCCCCTATCCTAAGGCTAGGGCACCCGTAGACTTAGGCTAGGGCACCCCTATGCTTAGGCTAAGGCTAGGGCTCCCCTATTCTAAGGCTATGGCACCCCTAGGCTTAGGCTAGGGCAGCCCTAGGCTTAGGCTTAGGTTAGGGCTCGCCTAGCCTACGGCTAGGGCACCCCTAGGCTTAGGCTACGACACCCCTGGGCTTAGGCTAGGGCACCGCTATTCTTAGGCTAGGGCACAACTAGGTTTAGGCTAGGGCACACCTAGGCTTAGGCTAGGGCACCCCTAGGCTTAGGCTAGGCCACCTCTAGGCTTAGGCTAAGGCTAGGGCTCACCTCAGCTAAGGCTAGGGCACCCCTAGGCTTCTGCTAGGGCACCCCTAGGCTTAGGCTAAGTCTAGTGCTCCCCTACCCTTAGGCTAGGGCACCCCTAGGCTTAGGCTAGGGCACCCCTAGGCTTAGGCTAGGGCACCCCTAGGCTTAGGCTAAGGCTAGTGCTCCCCTTGCCTAAGGCTAGGGCACCCCTAGGCTTAGGCTAGGGCACCCCTAGGCTTAGACTAGGGCACCCCTAGGCTTAGACTAGGGCAATCCTAGGCTTAGGCTAGGGCACCCCTAGGGTTTGGATAGGGCACCCCTAGGTTTAGGCTAGGGCTAGGGCTCCCCTAGCCTAAGGCAATGGCACCACTACGCTGAGGTTTGGGCAGCCCTAGGCTTAAGCTAAGGCTAGAGCTCCCCTAGCCTAAGACTAGGGCACCCCTAGGCTTAGGTTAGGGCACCCCTAGGCTTAGGCTAGGGCACCCCAAGGCTTAGGCTAGGGTACCCCTAGGCTTAGGCTAAGGCTAGGGCTCTCCTAGCCTAACCCTACGGCACCCATAGGTTTAGGCTAGGGCACCCCTAGACTTAGGCTAGGGCACCCCTAAGTTAGGCTAGGGCACCCCTATTCTTAGGCTAGGGCACCCCTAGCTTAGGCTAGGGCACCCCTAGGCTTAGGCTAGGGCAACCCTAAGCTTAGGCTAAGGCTAGGGCTCCCCTAGCCTAAGACTAGGGCACCCCTAGGCTTAGGTTAGGGCACCCCTAGGCTTAGGCTAGGGCACGCCTAGCCTTAGGCTAGAACACCCCTAGGCTTAGGCTAGGGCACCCCTAGGCTTAGGCTAAGGCAATCCTAGGCTTAGGCTAGTGCACCCCTAGGCTTAGGCTAGAGCACCCCTAGGTTTAGGCTAGGGCTAAGGCTCCCCTAGCCTAAGGCTAGGGCACCTCTACGCTTAGGCTAGGGCAGCCCTAGGCTTAGTCTAAGGCTAGGGCTCCCCTAGCCTAAGGCTAGGGCACCCCTAGACTTAAGCTAGGGCACCCCTAGTCTTAGGATAGGGTACCCCTAGGCTTAGGCTAGGGCACCTCTAGGCTTAGACTAGGGCACCCATAGGCTTAGGCTAGGGCACATCTAGGCTTAGACTAGGGCACCCCTAGGCTTAGGCTAAGGCTAGGGCTCCCCTAGCCTAACCCTAGGGCACCCCTAGGTTTAGGCTAGGGCACCCCTAAGTTAGGCTAGGGCACCCCTAGTCTTAGGCTAGGGCACCCCTAGGCTTAGGCTAAGGCTAGGGCTCACCTAGCCTAAGGCTAGGGCTCCCATAGGCTTTAGCTAGGGCAGCCCTAGGCTTAGGCTAAGGCTAGGGCTCCCCTAGCCTAAGTCTAGGGCATCCCTAGGCTTAGGTTAGGGCACCCCTAGGCTTAGGCTAGGGCACCCCTAGCCTTAGGGTAGAACACCCCTAGGCTTAGGCTAGGGCTCCCCTAGGCTTAGGCTAGGTCACCCCTAGGCTTAGGCTCTGGCTAGGGCTCCCCTAGCCTAAACTTAGGGCACCCATAGGCTTAGGCTAGGGCACCCCTCGGCTTAGGCTAGGGCACCCTAAGTTAGGCTACGGCAAACCCTAGTCTTAGGCTAGGGCACCCCTAGGCTTAGGCTAGGGCACCCCTAGGCTTAGGCTAAGGCTAGGGCTCACCTAGCCTAAAGCTAGGGCACCCCTAGGCATAGGCTAGGGCACCCCTAAGCTTATGCTAGGGCACCCCTAGGCTTATGATAAGGCTAGTGCACCCGTAGCCTACGGCTAGGGCACCCCTAGGCTTAGGCTAGGGCACCCTTAGTCTTATGCTAGGGCAGCCCTAGGCTTAGGCTAACGCTACGGCTCCCCTAGCCTAAGGCTAGGGCACCCCTAGGCATAGGCTAGGGCACCCCTAGGCTTAGGCTAAGGCTAGTGATTCCCTAGCCTAAGTCTAAGGCACCCCTAGGGATAGGCTAGGGCACCCCCAGGTTTAGGCTAGGGCACCACTAGGCTTAGGTTAGAGCACCCCTAGTTTTAGGCTAGGGCACCCCTAGGCTTAAGCCAGGGCACACTTAGGCTAAGGCTAGGGAAGCCCTAGGCTTAGGCTAAGGCTAGGGCTCCCCTATCCTAAGGCTAGGGCACCCGTAGACTTAGGCTAGGGCACCCCTATGCTTAGGCTAAGGCTAGGGCTCCCCTATTCTAAGGCTATGGCACCCCTAGGCTTAGGCTAGGGCAGCCCTAGGCTTAGGCTTAGGTTAGGGCTCGCCTAGCCTACGGCTAGGGCACCCCTAGGCTTAGGCTACGACACCCCTGGGCTTAGGCTAGGGCACCGCTATTCTTAGGCTAGGGCACAACTAGGCTTAGGCTAGGGCACACCTAGGCTTAGGCTAGGGCACCCCTAGGCTTAGGCTAGGCCACCTCTAGGCTTAGGCTAAGACTAGGGCTCACCTCGGCTAAGGCTAGGGCACCCCTAGGCTTAGGGTAGGGCACCCCTAGGCTTCTGCTAGGGCACCCCTAGGCTTAGGCTAAGTCTAGTGCTCCCCTACCCTTAGGCTAGGGCACCCCAAGGCTTAGGCTAGGGCACCTCTAGGCTTAGGCTAGGGCACCCCTAGGCTTAGGCTAAGGCTAGTGCTCCCCTAGCCTCAGGCTAGGGCACCCCTAGGCTTAGGCTAGGGCACCCTTAGGCTTAGGCTAGGGAACCCCTAGGCTTAGGCTAGGGCACCCCTAGTCTTAGGGTAGGCACCCCTAGGCTTAGGTTAAGGCTAGGGTTTTCCTAGCCGAAGGCTAGGGCACCCCTAGGCTTAGGCTAGGGCACCCCTAGGCATAGGCTAGGGCACCCCTAAGATTATGCTAGGGCACCCCTAGGCTTAGGCTAAGGCTAGTGAACCCCTAGCCTAAGGCTAGGGCACCTCTAGGCTTAGGGTAGGGCACCCTTAGTCTTATGATAGGGCACCCCTAGGCTTATGCTAAGGCTACGGCTCCCCTAGCCTAAGGCTAGGGCACCCCTAGGCATAGGCTAGGGCACCCCTAGGCTTAGGCTAAGGCTAGTGATCCCCTAGGCTAAGGCTAAACACCCGTAGGGATAGGCTAGGGCACCCCTATGTTTAGGCTAGGGCTCCCCTAGGCTTAGGCTAGGGAACCCCTAGGTTTAGGCTAGGGCACCCCTAGGCTTAAGCTAGGGCACACCTAGGCTTAGGCTAGGGCAGCCCTAGGCTTAGGCTAAGGCTAGGGCTCCCCTAGCCTCAGGCTAGGGCACCCCTAAACTTAGGCTAGGGCACCACTAGGCTTAGGCTAGGGCAATCCTAGACATAGGCTATGGTACCCCTAGGGTTAGGCTAGGGCACCCCCAGGTATAGGCTAGGTCTAGGGCTCCCGTAGCCTAAGGCTAGGGCACCCCTACACTTAGGCTAAGGCAGCCCTAGGCTTAGGCTAAGGCTAGGTCTCCCCTAGCCTAAGGCTAGGACAACCCTAGGCTTAGGCTAGGGCACCCCTAGCCTTAGGCTGGGGCAATCCTAGGCTTAGGCTAGGACACCCCTAGGGTTAGGCTAGGGCACCCCTAGGTTTAGGCTAGGGCTAGGGATCCCCTTGCTAAGGCTAGGGCACCCCTAGGCTTAGGCTAGGGCACCCCTAGGCTTAGGCTAGGACAACCCTAAGCTTAGGCTAAGGCTAGGGCTCCCCTAGCCTAAGGCTAGGGCACCCCTAAGCTTAGGCTAGGGCACCCCTAGGCTTAGGCTAGGGCACCCCTAAGCTTCGGCTAGGGCACCCCTAAGTTAAGCTAGGGCACCCCTAGTCTTATGCTAGGGCACCCCTAGGCTTATGCTAGGGCACCCCTAGGCTTAGGCTAGGGCACCCCTAGGCTTAGGCTAGGGCACCCCTAGGCTTAGGCTAAGGCTAGGGCTCACCTAGCCTAAGGCTAGGGCACCCCTAGGCATAGGCTAGGGCACCCCTAAGCTTATGCTAGGGCACCCCTAGTCTTATGCTAGGGCACCCCTAGGCTTAGGCTAGGACACCCCTAGGCTTTTCTAGGGCACCCGTAGGCTTAGGCTAAGGCTAGGGCACCCCTAGGCTTAGGCTAGGGCACCCCTAGGTTTAGGCTAGGGCACCCCTAGGCTTAGGCTAAGGCTAGGGCTCCCCTAGCCTATGGCAAGGGCACCCCTAGGCTTAGGCTAGGGCAGCCCTAAGCTTTGGCTAGGGCACCCCTACGCTTAGGCTAGGGCACCTCTAAGTTAGGCTAGGGCACCCCTAGTCTTAGGCTAGGGCACCCCTAGGCTAAGGCTAGGGCACCCCTAGGCTTAGGCTAAGACTAGGGCTCACCTAGCCTAAGGCTAGGGCACTCATAGGCTTAGGCTAGGGCACCCCTAGGCTTAGCCTAAGGCTAGGCCTCCCCTAGCCTAAGACTAGGGCACCCCTAGGCTTAGGCTAGGGCACTCCTATGCTTAGGCTAGAACACCCCTAGGCTTAGGCTAGGGCACCCCTAGGCTTTGGCTAGGGCACCCCTAAGTTAGGTTAGGGCACCCCTAGTCTTAGGCTAGGGCACCCCTAGGCATAGGCTAGGGCACCCCTAAGCTTATGCTAGGGCACCCCAAGGCTTAGGCTAAGGCTAGTGAACCCCTAGCCTAAGGCTAGGGCACCTCTAGGCTTAGGGTAGGGCACCCTTAGTCTTATGCTAGGGCACCCCTAGGCTTATGCTAAGGCTACGGCTCCCCTAGCCAAAGGCTAGGGCACCCCTAGGCATAGGCTAGGGCACCCCTAGGCTTAGGCTAAGGCTAGTGATCCCCTAGGCTAAGGCTAAGCACCCGTAGGGATAGGCTAGGGCACCCCTATGTTTAGGCTAGGGCTCCCCTAGGCTTAGGCTAGGGCACCCCTAGGCTTAAGCTAGGGCACACCTAGGCTTAGTCTAGGGCAGCCCTAGGCTTAGGCTAAGGCTAGGGCTCCCCTAGCCTAAGGCTAGCGCACCCCTAGGCTTAGGCTAGGGCACCCCTATGCTTAGGCTAAGGCTAGGGCTCCCCTATCCTAAGGCTAGGGCACCCCTAGGCTTAGGCTAGGGTAACCCTAGGCTTAGGGTAGGGCACCCCTAGGCTTAGACTAGGGCACCACTATGCTTAGGCTAGGGCACAACTAGGCTTAGTCTAGGGCACACCTAGGCGTAGGCTAGGCCACCCCTAGGCTTAGGCTAGGGCACCCCTCGGCTTAGGCTAAGGCTAGGGCTCACCTCGGCTAAGGCTAGGGCACCCCTAGGCTTAGGCTAGGGCACCCCTAGGCTTAGGGTAGGGCACCCCTAGGCTTAGGCTAGGACACCCCTAGGCTTAGGCTAGGGCACCCCTAGGCTTAGGCTAAGGCTAGTGCTCCCCTAGCCTTAGGCTAGGGAACCCCTAGGCTTAGGCTAGGGCACCCCTTGGCTTAGGCTAGGGCACCCCTAGGCTTAGGCTGGGGCAATCTTAGGCGTAGGCTAGGACACCCCTAGGGTTAGGCTAGGGCACCCCTAGGTTTAGGCTAGGGCTAGGGCTCCCCTAGCCTAAGGCTAGGGCACCACTACGCTTAGGCTTGGGTAGCCCTAAGGTTAGGCTAAGGTTAGGGCTCCCGTAGCCTAAGGCTTGGGCACCCCTAGGCTTAGGCTAGGGCACCCTTAGGCTTAGGTTAGGGTACCCCTAGGTTTAGGCTAGGACACCCCTAGGCTTAGGCTAGGGCACCCGTAGGCTTAGGCTAAGGCTAGGGCACCCCTAGGCTTAAGCTAGGGCACACCTAGGCTTAGGCTAGGGCAGACCTAGGCTTAGGCTAAGGCTAGGGCTTCCCTTGCCTAAGGCTAGGGCACCCCTAGGCTTAGGCTAGGGCACCACTAGGCTTAGGCTAGGGCAATCCTAGGCTTAGGCTAGGGCACCCCTAGGGATTGGCTAGGGCACCCCTAGGTTTAGGCTAGGGCTAGGGCTCCCCTAGCCTAAGGCAATGGCACCACTACGCTGAGGTTTGGGCAGCCCTAGGCTTAAGCTAACGCTAGGGCTCCCCTAGCTTAAGACTAGGGCACCCCTAAGCTTAGGCTAGGGCACCCCTAGGCTTAGGCTAGGGCACCCCTAAGCTTCGGCTAGGGCACCCCTAAGTTAGGCTAGGGCACCCCTAGTCTTATGCTAGGGCACCCCTAGGCTTAGGCTAGGACACCCCTAGGCTTAGGCTAGGGCACCCGTAGGCTTAGGCTAAGGCTAGGGCACCCCTAGGCTTAAGCTAGGGCACACCTAGGCTTAGGCTAGGGCAACCCTAAGCTTAGGCTAAGGCTAGGGCTCCCCTAGCCTAAGACTAGGGCACCCCTAGGCTTAGGTTAGGGCACCCCTAGGCTTAGGCTAGGGGACCCCTAGGCTTAGGCTAAGGCAATCCTAGGCTTAGGCTAGGGCACCCCTAGGCTTAGGCTAGAGCACCCCTAGGTTTAGGCTAGGGCTAAGGCTCCCCTAGCCTAAGGCTAGGGCACACCTATGCTTAGGCTAGGGCAGCCCTAGGCTTAGTCTAAGGCTAGGGCTCCCCTAGCCTAAGGCTAGGGCACCCCTAGGCTTAAGCTAGGGCACCCCTAGTCTTAGGATAGGGTACCTCTAGGCTTAGGCTAGGGCACCACTAGGCTTAGACTAGGGCACCCCTAGGCTTAGGCTAGGGCACCTCTAGGCTTAGACTAGGGCACCCCTAGGCTTAGGCTAAGGCTAGGGCTCCCCTAGCCTAACCCTAGGGCACCCCTAGGTTTAGGCTAGGGCACCCCTAAGTTAGGCTAGGGCACCCCTAGTCTTAGGCTAGGGCACCCCTAGGCTTAGGCTAAGGCTAGGGCTCACCTAGCCTAAGGCTAGGGCACCCATAGGCTTTAGCTAGGGCAGCCCTAGGCTTAGGCTAAGGCTAGGGCT
Organism: Tenrec ecaudatus; assembly: GCF_050624435.1. Classification (NCBI taxonomy): domain Eukaryota; kingdom Metazoa; phylum Chordata; class Mammalia; order Afrosoricida; family Tenrecidae; genus Tenrec; species Tenrec ecaudatus. The sequence continues at coordinate 353,114 of NW_027457651.1, forward strand.
CCCCTAGCCTAAGTCTAGGGCATCCCTAGGCTTAGGTTAGGGCACCCCTAGGCTTAGGCTAGGGCACCCCTAGCCTTAGGCTAGAACACCCCTAGGCTTAGGCTAGGGCTCCCCTAGGCTAAGGCTAGGTCACCCCTAGGCTTAGGCTCTGGCTAGGGCTCCCCTAGCCTAAACTTAGGGCACCCATAGGCTTAGGCTAGGGCACCCCTCGGCTTAGGCTAGGGCACCCTAAGTTAGGCTACGGCAAACCCTAGTCTTAGGCTAGGGCACCCCTAGGCTTAGGCTAGGGCACCCCTAGGCTTAGGCTAAGGCTAGGGCTCACCTAGCCTAAGGCTAGGGCACCCCTAGGCATAGGCTAGGGCACCCCTAAGCTTATGCTAGGGCACCCCTAGGCTTATGATAAGGCTAGTGCACCCGTAGCCTACGGCTAGGGCACCCCTAGGCTTAGGCTAGGGCACCCTTAGTCTTATGCTAGGGCAGCCCTAGGCTTAGGCTAACGCTACGGCTCCCCTAGCCTAAGGCTAGGGCACCCCTAGGCATAGGCTAGGGCACCCCTAGGCTTAGGCTAAGGCTAGTGATTCCCTAGCCTAAGACTAAGGCACCCCTAGGGATAGGCTAGGGCACCCCCAGGTTTAGGCTAGGGCACCCCTAGGCTTAGGTTAGAGCACCCCTAGTTTTAGGCTAGGGCACCCCTAGGCTTAAGCCAGGGCACACTTAGGCTTAGGCCAGGGAAGCCCTAGGCTTAGGCTAAGGCTAGGGCTCCCCTAGCCTAAGGCTAGGGCACCCGTAGACTTAGGCTAGGGCACCCTATGCTTAGGCTAAGGCTAGGGCTCCCCTATTCTAAGGCTATGGCACCCCTAGGCTTAGGCTAGGGCAGCCCTAGGCTTAGGCTTAGGTTAGGGCTCGCCTAGCCTACGGCTAGGGCACCCCTAGGCTTAGGCTACGACACCCCTGGGCTTAGGCTAGGGCACCACTATTCTTAGGCTAGGGCACAACTAGGCTTAGGCTAGGGCACACCTAGGCTTAGGCTAGGGCACCCCTAGGCTTAGGCTAGGCCACCTCTAGGCTTAGGCTTAGGCTAGGGCTCACGTCGGCTAAGGCTAGGGCACCCCTAGGCTTAGGGTAGGGCACCCCTAGGCTTCTGCTAGGGCACCCCTAGGCTTAGGCTAGGACACCCCTAGGCTTAGGCTAGGGCACCCCTAGGCTTAGGCTAGGGCACCCCTAGGCTTAAGCTAAGGCTAGTGCTCCCCTAGCCTCAGGCTAGGGCACCCCTAGGCTTAGGCTAGGGCACCCTTAGGCTTAGGCTAGGGAACCCCTAGGCTTAGGCTAGGGCACCCCTAGTCTTAGGGTAGGCACCCCTAGGCTTAGGTTAAGGCTAGGGTTTTCCTAGCCGAAGCCTAGGGCACCCCTAGGCTTAGGCTAGGGCACCCCTAGGCATAGGCTAGGGCACCCCTAAGATTATGCTAGGGCACCCCTAGGCTTAGGCTAAGGCTAGTGAACCCCTAGCATAAGGCTAGGGCACCTCTAGGCTTAGGGTAGGGCACCCTTAGTCTTATGATAGGGCACCCCTAGGCTTATGCTAAGGCTACGGCTCCCCTAGCCTAAGGCTAGGGCACCCCTAGGCATAGGCTAGGGCACCCCTAGGCTTAGGCTAAGGCTAGTGATCCCCTAGGCTAAGGCTAAACACCCGTAGGGATAGGCTAGGGCACCCCTATGTTTAGGCTAGGGCTCCCCTAGGCTTAGGCTAGGGCACCCCTAGGTTTAGGCTAGGGCACCCCTAGGCTTAAGCTAGGGCACACCTACGCTTAGGCTAGGGCAGCCCTAGGCTTAGGCTAAGGCTAGGGCTCCCCTAGCCTCAGGCTAGGGCACCCCTAAGCTTAGGCTAGGGCACCACTAGGCTTAGGCTAGGGCAATCCTAGACATAGGCTATGGCACCCCTAGGGTTAGGCTAGGGCACCCCTAGGTTTAGGCTAGGTCTAGGGCTCCCGTAGCCTAAGGCTAGGGCACACCTACACTTAGGCTAAGGCAGCCATAGGCTTAGGCTAAGGCTAGGGCTCCCCTAGCCTAAGGCTAGGACAACCCTAGGCTTAGGCTAGGGCACCCCTAGCCTTAGGCTGGGGCAATCCTAGGCTTAGGCTAGGACACCCCTAGGGTTAGGCTAGGGCACCCCTAGGTTTAGGCTAGGGCTAGGGATCCCCTTGCTAAGGCTAGGGCACCCCTAGGCTTAGGCTAGGGCACCCCTAGGCTTAGGCTAGGACAACCCTAAGCTTAGGCTAAGGCTAGGGCTCCCCTAGCCTAAGGCTAGGGCACCCCTAAGCTTAGGCTAGGGCAACCCTAGGCTTAGGCTAGGGCACCCCTAAGCTTCGGCTAGGCCACCCCTAAGTTAAGCTAGGGCACCCCTAGTCTTATGCTAGGGCACCCCTAGGCTTATGCTAGGGCACCCCTAGGCTTAGGCTAGGGCACCCCTAGGCTTAGGCTAGGGCACCCCTAGGCTTAGGCTAAGGCTAGGGCTCACCTAGCCTAAGGCTAGGGCACCCCTAGGCATAGGCTAGGGCACCCCTAAGCTTATGCTAGGGCACCCCTAGTCTTATGCTAGGGCACCCCTAGGCTTAGGCTAGGACACCCCTAGGCTTTTCTAGGGCACCCGTAGGCTTAGGCTAAGGCTAGGGCACCCCTAGGCTTAGGCTAGGGCACCCCTAGGTTTAGGCTAGGGCACCCCTAGGCTTAGGCTAAGGCTAGGGCTCCCTTAGCCTATGGCAAGGGCACCCCTAGGCTTAGGCTAGGGCAGCCCTAAGCTTTGGCTAGGGCACCCCTACGCTTAGGCTAGGGCACCTCTAAGTTAGGCTAGGGCACCCCTAGTCTTAGGCTAGGGCACCCCTAGGCTAAGGCTAGGGCACCCCTAGGCTTAGGCTAAGACTAGGGCTCACCTAGCCTAAGGCTAGGGCACTCATAGGCTTAGGCTAGGGCACCCCTAGGCTTAGCCTAAGGCTAGGCCTCCCCTAGCCTAAGACTAGGGCACCCCTAGGCTTAGGCTAGGGCACCCCTATGCTTAGGCTAGAACACCCCTAGGCTTAGGCTAGGGCACCCCTAGGCTTTGGCTAGGGCACCCCTAAGTTAGGTTAGGGCACCCCTAGTCTTAGGCTAGGGCAACCCTAGGCATAGGCTAGGGCACCCCTAAGCTTATGCTAGGGCACCCCAAGGCTTAGGCTAAGGCTAGTGAACCCCTAGCCTAAGGCTAGGGCACCTCTAGGCTTAGGGTAGGGCACCCTTAGTCTTATGCTAGGGCACCCCTAGGCTTATGCTAAGGCTACGGCTCCCCTAGCCTAAGGCTAGGGCACCCCTAGGCATAGGCTAGGGCACCCCTAGGCTTAGGCTAAGGCTAGTGATCCCCTAGGCTAAGGCTAAGCACCCGTAGGGATAGGCTAGGGCACCCCTATGTTTAGGCTAGGGCTCCCCTAGGCTTAGGCTAGGGCACCCATAGGTTTAGGCTAGGGCACCCCTAGGCTTAAGCTAGGGCACACCTAGGCTTAGGCTAGGGCAGCCCTAGGCTTAGGCTAAGGCTAGGGCTCCCCTAGCCTAAGGCTAGCGCATCCCTAGGCTTAGGCTAGGGCACCCCTATGCTTAGGCTAAGGCTAGGGCTCCCCTATCCTAAGGCTAGGGCACCCCTAGGCTTAGGCTAGGGTAACCCTAGGCTTAGGGTAGGGCACCCCTAGGCTTAGGCTAGGGCACCACTATGCTTAGGCTAGGGCACCACTAGGCTTAGTCTGGGGCACACCTAGGCGTAGGCTAGGCCACCCCTAGGCTTAGGCTAGGGCACCCCTCGGCTTAGGCTAAGGCTAGGGCTCACCTCGGCTAAGGCTAGGGCACCCCTAGGCTTAGGCTAGGGCACCCCTAAGCTTAGGGTAGGGCACCCCTAGGCTTAGGCTAGGACACCCCTAGGCTTAGGCTAGGGCACCCCTAGGCTTAGGCTAAGGCTAGTGCTCCCCTAGCCTTAGGCTAGGGAACCCCTAGGCTTAGGCTAGGGCACCCCTTGGCTTAGGCTAGGGCACCCCTAGGCTTAGGCTGGGGCAATCTTAGGCGTAGGCTAGGACACCCCTAGGGTTAGGCTAGGGCACCCCTAGGTTTAGGCTAGGGCTAGGGCTCCCCTAGCCTAAGGCTAGGGCACCACTACGCTTAGGCTTGGGTAGCCCTAAGGTTAGGCTAAGGTTAGGGCTCCCGTAGCCTAGGGCTAGGGCACCCCTAGGCTTAGGCTAGGGCACCCTTAGGCTTAGGTTAGGGTACCCCTAGGTTTAGGCTAGGACACCCCTAGGCTTAGGCTAGGGAACCCATAGGCTTAGGCTAAGGCTAGGGCACCCCTAGGCTTAAGCTAGGGCACACCTAGGCTTAGGCTAGGGCAGCCCTAGGCTTAGGCTAGGGCACCACTAGGCTTAGGCTAGGGCAATCCTAGGCTTAGGCTAGGGCACCCCTAGGGATTGGCTAGGGCACCCCTAGGTTTAGGCTAGGGCTAGGGCTCCCCTAGCCTAAGGCAATGGCACCACTACGCTGAGGTTTGGGCAGCCCTAGGCTTAAGCTAAGGCTAGGGCTCCCCTAGCTTAAGACTAGGGCACCCCTAAGCTTAGGCTAGGGCACCCCTAGGCTTAGGCTAGGGCACCCCTAAGCTTCGGCTAGGGCACCCCTAAGTTAGGCTAGGGCACCCCTAGTCTTATGCTAGTGCACCCCTAGGCTTAGGCTAGGGCACCCCTAGGCTTAGGCTAGGGCACCCCTAGGCTTAGGCTAGGGCACCCCTAGGCTTAGGCTAAGGCTTGGGCTCACCTAGCCTAAGGCTAGGGCACCCCTAGGCATAGGCTAGGGCACCCCTAATCTTATGCTAGGGCACCCCTAGGCTTAGGCTAAGGCTAGTGAACCCCTAGCCAAAGGCTAGGACACCTCTAGGCATAGGCTAGGGCACCCCTAGGCTTAGGCTAAGGCTAGTGATCCCCTAGGCTAAGGCTAAGCACCCGTAGGGATAGGCTAGGGCACCCCTATGTTTAGGCTAGGGCTCCCCTAGGCTTAGGCTAGGGCACCCCTAGGTTTAGGCTAGGGCACCCCTAGGCTTAAGCTAGGGCACACCTAGGCTTAGGCTAGGGCAGCCCTAGGCTTAGGCTAAGGCTAGGGCTCCCCTAGCCTAAGGGTAGGGCACCCCTAGGCTTAGGCGAGGGCACCCCTATGCTTAGGCTAAGGCTAGGGCTCCCCTATCCTAAGGCTAGGGCACCCCTAGGCTTAGGCTAGGGTACCGCTAGGCTTAGGGTAGGGCACCCCTAAGCTTAGGCTAGGGCACCACTATGCTTAGGCTAGGGCACCACTAGGCTTAGTCTAGGGCACACCTAGGCTTAGGCTAGGGCACCCCTAGGCTTAGGCTAAGGCTAGGGCTCACCTCGGCTAAGGCTAGGGCACCCCTAGGCTTAGGCTAGGGCACCCCTAGGCTTAGGGTAGGGCACCCCTAGGCTTAGGCTAGGGCACCCCTGGGCTTAGGCTAGGGCACCCCTAGGCTTAGGCTAGGGCACCCGTAGGCTTAGGCTGGGGCAATCTTAGGCGTAGGCTAGGACACCCCTAGGGTTAGGCTAGGGCACCCCTAGATTTAGGCTAGGGCTAGGGCTCCCCTAGCCTAAGGCTAGGGCACCACTACGCTTAGGCTTGGGCAGCCCTAGGCTAAGGCTAAGGCTAGGGCTCCCGTAGCCTAAGGCTAGGGCACCTCTAGGCTTAGGCTAGTGAACCCCTAGGCTTAGGGTAGGGTACCCCCAGGTTTAGGCTAGGACACCCCTAGGCTTAGGCTACGGCACCCGTAGGCTTAGGCTAAGGCTAGGGCACCCCTAGGCTTAAGCTAGGGCACACCTAGGCTTAGACTAGGGCAATCCTAGGCTTAGGCTAGGGCACCCCTAGGATTTGGCTAGGGCACCCCTAGGTTTAGGCTAGGGCTAGGGCTCCCCTAGCCTAAGGCAATGGCACCACTACGCTGAGGTTTGGGCAGCCCTAGGCTTAAGCTAAGGCTAGGGCTCCCCTAGCCTAAGACTAGGGCACCCCTAGGCTTAGGTTAGGGCACCCCTAGGCTTAGGCTAGGGCACCCCTAAGTTAGGCTAGGGCACCCCTATTCTTAGGCTAGGGCACCCCTAGCTTAGGTTAGGGCACCCCTAGGCTTAGGCTAGGGCAACCCTAAGCTTAGGCTAAGGCTTGGGCTCCCCTAGCCTAAGACTAGGGCACCCCTAGGCTTAGGTTAGGGCACCCCTAGGCTTAGGCTAGGGCACGCCTAGCCTTAGGCTAGAACACCCCTAGGCTTAGGCTAGGGTACCCCTAGGCTTAGGCTAAGGCAATCCTAGGCTTAGGCTAGGTTACCCCTAGGCTTAGGCTAGGGCACCCCTAGGTTTAGGCTAGGGCTAAGGCTCCCCTAGCCTAAGGCTAGGGCACCCCTACGCTTAGGCTAGGGCAGCCCTAGGCTTAGGCTAAGGCTAGGGCTCCCCTAGCCTAAGGCTAGGGCACCCCTAGGCTTAGGATAGGGCACCCCTAGTCTTAGGATAGGGTACCCCTAGGCTTAGGCTAGGGCACCTCTAGGCTTAGACTAGGGCACCCCTAGGCTTAGGCTAGGGCACCTCTAGGCTTAGACTAGGGCACCCCTTGGCTTAGGCTAAGGCTAGGGCTCCCCTAGCCTAACCCTAGGGCACCCCTAGGTTTAGGCTAGGGCACCCCTAAGTTAGGCTAGGGCACCCCTAGTCTTAGGCTAGGGCACCCCTAGGCTTAGGCTAAGGCTAGGGCTCACCTAGCCTAAGGCTAGGGAACCCCTAGGCTTTAGCTAGGGCAGCCCTAGGCTTAGGCTAAGGCTAGGGCTCCCCTAGCCTAAGTCTAGGGCTCCCCTAGTCTAAGTCTAGGGCATCCCTAGGCTTAGGTTAGGGCACCACTAGGCTTAGGCTAGGGCACCCCTAGCCTTAGGCTAGAACACCCCTAGGCTTAGGCTAGGGCTCCCCTAGGCTTAGGCTACGTCACCCCTAGGCTTAGGCTCTGGCTAGGGCTCCCCTAGCCTAAACCTAGGGCACCCATAGGCTTAGGCTAGGGCACCCCTCGGCTTAGGCTAGGGCACCCTAAGTTAGGCTAGGGCAAACCCTAGTCTTAGGCTAGGGCACCCCTAGGCTTAGGCTAGGGCACCCCTAGGCTTAGGCTAAGGCTAGGGCTCACCTAGCCTAAGGCTAGGGCTCCCCTAGGCTTAGGCTAGGGCACCCTTAGTCTTATGCGAGGGCAGCCCTAGGCTTAGGCTAACGCTACGGCTCCCCTAGCCTAAGGCTTGGGCACCCCTAGGCATAGGCTAGGGCACCCCTAGGCTTAGGCTAGGGTACCCCTAGGCTTAGGGTAGGGCACCCCTAGGCTTAGGCTAGGGCACCACTATGCTTAGGCTAGGGCACCACTAGGCTTAGTCTAGGGCACACCTAGGCTTAGGCTAAGGCTAGGGCTCCCCTAGCCTAAACCTAGGGCACCCCTAGGTTTAGGCTAGGGCACCCCTAAGTTAGGCTAGGGCACCCCGAGTCTTAGGCTAGGGCACCCCTAGGCTTAGGCTAAGGCTAGGGCTCACCTAGCCTAAGGCTAGGGCACCCATAGGCTTTAGCTAGGGCAGCCCTAGGCTTAGGCTAAGGCTAGGGCTCCCCTAGCCTAAGTCTAGGGCATCCCTAGGCATAGGTTAGGGCACCCCTAGGCTTAGGCTAGGGCACCCCTAGCCTTAGGCTAGAACACCCCTAGGCTTAGGCTAGGGCTCCCCTAGGCTTAGGCTAGGTCACCCCTAGGCTTAGGCTAGGGCACCCCTCAGCTTAGGCTAGGGCACCCTAAGTTAGGCTAGGGCAAACCCTAGTCTTAGGCTAGGGCACCCCTAGGCTTAGGCTAGGGCACCCCTAGGCTTAGGCTAAGGCTAGGGCTCACCTAGCCTAAGGCTAGGGCACCCCGAGGCATAGGCTAGGGCACCCTAAGTTAGGCTAGGGCAAACCCTAGTCTTAGGCTAGGGCACCCCTAGGCTTAGGCTAGGGCACCCCTAGGCTTAGGCTAAGGCTAGGGCTCACCTAGCCTAAGGCTAGGGCACCCCGAGGCATAGGCTAGGGCACCCCTAAGCTTATGCTAGGGCACCCCTAGGCTTATGATAAGGCTAGTGCACCCGTACCCTAAGGCTAGGGCTCCCCTAGGCTTAGGCTAGGGCACCCTTAGTCTTATGCGAGGGCAGCCCTAGGCTTAGGCTAACGCTACGGCTCCCCTAGCCTAAGGCTTGGGCACCCCTAGGCATAGGCTAGGGCACCCCTAGGCTTAGGCTAAGGCTAGGGCTCCCCTAGCCTAAGGCTAGGGCACCCCCAGGGCTTAGGCGAGGGCACTCCTATGCTTAGGCTAAGGCTAGGGCTCCCCTATCCTTAGGCTAAGGCTAGGGCTCCCCTATCCTAAGGCTAGGGCACCCCTAGGCTTAGGCTAGGGTACCCCTAGGCTTAGGGTAGGGCACCCCTAGGCTTAGGCTAGGGCACCACTATGCTTAGGCTAGGGCACCACTAGGCTTAGTCTAGGGCACACCTAGGCTTAGGCTAGGGCACCCCTAGGCTTAGGCTAGGGCACCCCTAGGCTTAGGCTAAGGCTAGGGCTCACCTCGGCTAAGGCTAGGGCACCCCTAGGCTTAGGCCAGGGCACCCCTAGGCTTAGGGTAGGGCACCCCTAGGCTTAGGCTAGGGCACCCCTGGGCTTAGGCTAGGGCACCCCTAGGCTTAGGCTAAGGCTAGTGCTCCCCTAGCCTTAGGCTAGGGAACCCCTAGGCTTAGGCTAGGGCACCCCTAGGCTTAGGCTAGGGCACCCCTAGGCTTAGGCTGGGGCAATCTTAGGCGTAGGCTAGGACACCCCTAGGGTTAGGCTAGGGCACCCCTAGGTTTAGGCTAGGGCTAGGGCTCCCCTAGCCTAAGGCTAGGGCACCACTACGCTTAGGCTTGGGCAGCCCTAGGCTTAGGCTAAGGCTAGGGTTCCCGTAGCCTAAGGCTAGGGCACCTCTAGGCTTAGGCTAGTGAACCCCTAGGCTTAGGGTAGGGTACCCCTAGGTTTAGGCTAGGGCACCCCTAGGCTTAGGCTAAGGCTAGGGCTCACCTAGCCTAAGGCTAGGGCACCCATAGGCTTTAGCTAGGGCATCCCTAGGCTTAGGCTCTGGCTAGGGCTCCCCTAGCCTAAACTTAGGGCACCCATAGGCTTAGGCTAGGGCACCCCTCGGATTAGGCTAGGGCACCCGAAGTTAGGCTACGGCAAACCCTAGTCTTAGGCTAGGGCACCCCTAGGCTTAGGCTAGGGCACCCCTAGGCTTAGGCTAAGGCTAGGGCTCACCTAGCCTAAGGCTAGGGCACCCCTAGGCATAGGCTAGGGCACCCCTAAGCTTATGCTAGGGCACCCCTAGGCTTATGATAACGCTAGTGCACCCGTAGCCTAAGGCTAGGGCACCCCTAGGCTTAGGCTAGGGTACCCTTAGTCTTATGCTAGGGCAGCCCTAGGTTTAGGCTAACGCTACGGCTCCCCTAGCCTAAGGCTTGGGCACCCCTAGGCATAGGCTAGGGCACCCTTAGGCTTAGGCTAAGGCTAGTGATTCCCTAGCCTAAGGCTAAGACACCCCTAGGGATAGGCTAGGGCACCCCCAGGTTTAGGCTAGGGCACCCCTAGGCTTAGGCTAGGGCACCCCTAGCCTTAGGCTAGAACACCCCTAGGCTTAGGCTAGGGCTCCCCTAGGCTTAGGCTAGGTCACCCCTAGGCTTAGGCTAGGGCACCCCTCAGCTTAGGCTAGGGCACCCTAAGTTAGGCTAGGGCAAACCCTAGTCTTAGGCTAGGGCACCCCTAGGCTTAGGCTAGGGCACCCCTAGGCTTAGGCTAAGGCTAGGGCTCACCTAGCCTAAGGCTAGGGCACCCCGAGGCATAGGCTAGGGCACCCTAAGTTAGGCTAGGGCAAACCCTAGTCTTAGGCTAGGGCACCCCTAGGCTTAGGCTAGGGCACCCCTAGGCTTAGGCTAAGGCTAGGGCTCACCTAGCCTAAGGCTAGGGCACCCCGAGGCATAGGCTAGGGCACCCCTAAGCTTATGCTAGGGCACCCCTAGGCTTATGATAAGGCTAGTGCACCCGTACCCTAAGGCTAGGGCTCCCCTAGGCTTAGGCTAGGGCACCCTTAGTCTTATGCGAGGGCAGCCCTAGGCTTAGGCTAACGCTACGGCTCCCCTAGCCTAAGGCTTGGGCACCCCTAGGCATAGGCTAGGGCACCCCTAGGCTTAGGCTAAGGCTAGGGCTCCCCTAGCCTAAGGCTAGGGCACCCCCAGGGCTTAGGCGAGGGCACTCCTATGCTTAGGCTAAGGCTAGGGCTCCCCTATCCTTAGGCTAAGGCTAGGGCTCCCCTATCCTAAGGCTAGGGCACCCCTAGGCTTAGGCTAGGGTACCCCTAGGCTTAGGGTAGGGCACCCCTAGGCTTAGGCTAGGGCACCACTATGCTTAGGCTAGGGCACCACTAGGCTTAGTCTAGGGCACACCTAGGCTTAGGCTAGGGCACCCCTAGGCTTAGGCTAGGGCACCCCTAGGCTTAGGCTAAGGCTAGGGCTCACCTCGGCTAAGGCTAGGGCACCCCTAGGCTTAGGCCAGGGCACCCCTAGGCTTAGGGTAGGGCACCCCTAGGCTTAGGCTAGGGCACCCCTGGGCTTAGGCTAGGGCACCCCTAGGCTTAGGCTAAGGCTAGTGCTCCCCTAGCCTTAGGCTAGGGAACCCCTAGGCTTAGGCTAGGGCACCCCTAGGCTTAGGCTAGGGCACCCCTAGGCTTAGGCTGGGGCAATCTTAGGCGTAGGCTAGGACACCCCTAGGGTTAGGCTAGGGCACCCCTAGGTTTAGGCTAGGGCTAGGGCTCCCCTAGCCTAAGGCTAGGGCACCACTACGCTTAGGCTTGGGCAGCCCTAGGCTTAGGCTAAGGCTAGGGTTCCCGTAGCCTAAGGCTAGGGCACCTCTAGGCTTAGGCTAGTGAACCCCTAGGCTTAGGGTAGGGTACCCCTAGGTTTAGGCTAGGGCACCCCTAGGCTTAGGCTAAGGCTAGGGCTCACCTAGCCTAAGGCTAGGGCACCCATAGGCTTTAGCTAGGGCATCCCTAGGCTTAGGCTCTGGCTAGGGCTCCCCTAGCCTAAACTTAGGGCACCCATAGGCTTAGGCTAGGGCACCCCTCGGATTAGGCTAGGGCACCCGAAGTTAGGCTACGGCAAACCCTAGTCTTAGGCTAGGGCACCCCTAGGCTTAGGCTAGGGCACCCCTAGGCTTAGGCTAAGGCTAGGGCTCACCTAGCCTAAGGCTAGGGCACCCCTAGGCATAGGCTAGGGCACCCCTAAGCTTATGCTAGGGCACCCCTAGGCTTATGATAACGCTAGTGCACCCGTAGCCTAAGGCTAGGGCACCCCTAGGCTTAGGCTAGGGTACCCTTAGTCTTATGCTAGGGCAGCCCTAGGTTTAGGCTAACGCTACGGCTCCCCTAGCCTAAGGCTTGGGCACCCCTAGGCATAGGCTAGGGCACCCTTAGGCTTAGGCTAAGGCTAGTGATTCCCTAGCCTAAGGCTAAGACACCCCTAGGGATAGGCTAGGGCACCCCCAGGTTTAGGCTAGGGCACCCCTAGGCTTAGGTTAGAGCACCCCTAGTTTTAGGCTAGGGCACCCCTAGGCTTAAGCCAGGGCACACTTAGGCTTAGGCTAGGGAAGCCCTAGGCTTAGGCTAAGGCTAGGGCTCCCCTAGCCTAAGGCTAGGGCACCCGTAGACTTAGGCTAGGGCACCCCTATGCTTAGGCTAAGGCTAGGGCTCCCCTATTCTAAGGCTATGGCACCCCTAGGCTTAGGCTAGGGCAGCCCTAGGCTTAGGCTTAGGTTAGGGCTCGCCTAGCCTACGGCTAGGGCACCCCTAGGCTTAGGCTACGACACCCCTGGGCTTAGGCTAGGGCACCACTATTCTTAGGCTAGGGCACAACTAGGCTTAGGCTAGGGCACACCTAGGCTTAGGCTAGGGCACCCCTAGGCTTAGGCTAGGCCACCTCTAGGCTTAGGCTAAGGCTAGGGCTCACCTCGGCTAAGGCTAGGGCACCCCTAGGCTTAGGGTAGGGCACCCCTAGGCTTCTGCTAGGGCACCCCTAGGCTTAGGCTAGGGCACCCCTAGGCTTAGGCTAGGGCACCCCTAGGCTTAGGCTAAGGCTAGTGCTCCCCTACCCTTAGGCTAGGGCACCCCTAGGCTTAGGCTAAGGCACCCCTAGGCTTAGGCTAGGGCACCCCTAGGCTTAGGCTAAGGCTAGTGCTCCCCTAGCCTCAGGCTAGGGCACCCCTAGGCTTAGGCTAGGGCACCCATAGTCTTAGGGTAGGCACCCCTAGGCTTAGGCTAAGGCTAGGGTTTCCTAGCCGAAGGCTAGGGCACCCCTAGGCTTAGGCTAGGGCATCCCTAGGCTTAGGGTTGGGCACCCCTAGGCTTAGGTAGGGAACCCCTATGCTTAGGCTAGGGCACCCCTAGACTTAGGCTAGGGCACCCCTAGGCTTAGGCTAGGGCACCGTCGACTTAGGCTAGGGCACCCCTAGGCTTAGGCTAAGGCTAGGGCTCCTCTAGCCTAACGCTAGGGCACCCCTAGGCTTGGGCTAGGGCACCCCTAGGCTTAGGCTAGGGCGCCCCTAGGCTTAGGCTAGGGCAGCCTAAGGCTTCGGCTAAGGCTAGGACTCCCCTAGCCTAAGGATAGGGCACCCCTAGGCTTTGGATAGGGCACCCCTAGGCTTAGACTAAGGCTAGGGCTCCCCTAGCCTAAGGCTAGGGCACCCCTAAGCTTAGCTAGGGCACCCCTAGTTCTAGGCTAAGGCGGCCCTAGGCTTAGGCTAAGGCTAGGGCTACCCTAGCATAAGACTAGGGCACGCCTAGGAAGAGGCTAGGACACCCCTAGGCTTAGGATAGGGCACCCCTAGGTTTAGGCTAGGACACCCCTAGGCTTTGGCTAGGGCAGCGGAAGGCTTAGGCTAAGGCTGGGGCACCCCTAGGCTTAGGCTTCGGCACCCCTAGACTTAGGCTAAGGCTAGGGCTCCCCTAGCCTAAACCTAGGGAACCCCTAGGCTTAGGCTAGGGCACACCTAGGCTTAGGCTAGGGCAACGCTAGGCTTAGGCTAAGGCTAGGGCTCCCCTTGCCTAAGGCTAGGGCACCCCTATGCTTAGGCAAGGGCACCCCAAGGATTTGGCTAGGACACCCCTTGCCTAAGGCTAGGGCACCCCTAGGCTTACCCTAGGGCACCCCTAGGCTTGCGCTAGTGCACCCCTAGGCTTAGGCTAAGGCTAGGGCTCCCCAACCTAAGACTATGGCACCCCTATCCATAGGCTATGGAACCCCTAAGCTTAGGCTAGGGCACCGCTAGGCTTAGGCTAGGGCACCCCTAGGCTTAGGCTAGGGCACCCAAAGGCTTAGTCTAGGGAACCCCTAGGCTTAGGCTAGGGCACCCCTAGGCTTAAACTAAGGCTAGGGCTACCCTAGCCTAAGGCTGGGGCACCCATAAGCTTAGGCTAGGGCACCCTTAGGCTTAGGCTAGGGCACCCCTAGGCTTAAGCTAAGGCTAGGGCTACCCTACCCTAAGGCTGGGGCACCCATAAGCTTAGGCTAGGGCACCCCTAGGCTTAGGCTAGGGCTCCCCTAGTAAGGCTAGGGCACCCTTAGGCTTAGGATAGGGCACCCCTAGGCTTAGGCTAAGCACCTCTAGACTTAGGATAGGGCACCCCTAGGCTTAGGCTAGGACACCACTAGGCTTAGGAAGGGCACCCCTAGGCTTGGGCTAAGCCTAGGGCTCTCCTAGCCTAAGGCTAGGGCACCCCTAGGCTTAGTTTAGGGCACCGCTAGGCTTAGGCTAGGGCACCCCTAGGCTTAGGCTAAGGATAGGGCTTCCCTAGCCTAAGGCTAAGGCACCCCTAGGCTTAGGCTAGGGCACCACTATGCTAAGGTAGGGAACCCCTATGCTTATGCTAGGGCACCCCTTACTTAGGCTAGGGCACCCCTAGGCTTAGGCTAGGGCATCCCTAGTCTTAGGCTAGGGCATCCCTCGGCTTAGGCTAGGGCACCCCTAGGCTTAGGCTAAGGCTAGGGCTCCTCTAGCCTAACGCTAGTGCACCCCTAGGCTTGGCCTAGGGCACCCCTAGGATTAGGCTAGGGCGCCCCTAGGCTTAGGCTAGGGCAGCCTAAGGCTTCGGCAAAGGCGAGGACTCCCCTAGCCTAAGGATAGGGCACCGCTAAGCTTTGGATTGGGCACCCCTAGGCTTAGACTAAGGCTAGGGCTACCCTAGCATAAGGCTAGGGCACGCCTAGGAAGAGGCTAGGGCACCCCTAGGCTTAGGAGAGGGCACCCCTAGGTTTAGGCTAGGACACACCTAGGCTTAAGCTAGGGCACCCGATGGCTTAGACTAAGGCTAGGGCACCCCTAGGCTTAGGCTAAGGCACCCCTAGGTTTAGGCTAGGGCACCCCAAGGCTTAAGCTAGGGCAAAACTAGGCTTAGGCTAGGGCAACCCTAGGCTTAAGCTAAGGCTAGGGCTCCCCTAGCCTAAGGTTAGGGCACCCCTAGGCTTAGGCTAGGGCACCCATTGGCTTAGGCTAGGGCGGCCCTAGGCTTAGGCTAAGGCTAGGGCTACCCTAGCATAAGGCTAGGGCACGCCTAGGAAGAGGCTAGGGCACCCCTAGGCTTAGGATAGGGCACCCCTAGGTTTAGGCTAGGACACCCCTAGGCTTAGGCTAGGGCACCCGATGGCTTAGACTAAGGCTAGGGCACCCCTAGCCTTAGGCTAAGGCACCCCTAGGTTTGGTCTAGGGCACCCCTAGGCTTAAGCTAGGGCACACCTAGGCTTAGGCTAGGGCAACCCTAGGCTTAAGCTAACGCTAGGGCTCCCCTAGCCTAAGGCTAGGGCACCCCTAGGCTTAGGCTAGGGCACCACTATGCTTAGGCAAGGGCACTCCAAGGATTTGGCTAGGACACCCCTAGCCTAAGGCTAGGGCACCCCTAGGCTTACGCTAGGGCACCCCTAGGCTTAGGCTAGGGCACCCCTAGGCTTAGGCTAAGGCTAGGGCACCCATAGGCTGGGGCTATGTCACCCCTACACTTAGGCTAGGGCACCCCTAGTCTTAGGCTAGGGCACTCCTAGGCTTAGGCTAGGGCACCCCTAGGCTTAGGCTAAAGCTAGGGCTCCTCTAGCCTAAGGCTATGGAACCCCTAAGCTTAGGCTAGGGCACCGCTAGGATTAGGCTAGGGCACCCCTAGGCTTGGCTAGGGCACCCCTAGGCTTAGGCTAGGGCACCCAAAGGCTTAGTCTAGGGAACCCCTAGGCTTAGGCTAGGGCACCCCTAGGCTTAATCTAAGGCTAGGGCTACCCTAGCCTAAGGCTGGGGCACCCATAAGCTTAGGCTAGGGCACCCTTAGGCTTAGGCTAGGTCACCCCTAGGCTTAAGCTAAGGCTAGGGCTACCCTAGCCTAAGGCTGGGGCACCCATAAGCTTAGGCTAGGGCACCCCTAGGCTTAGGCTAGGGCTCCCCTAGTCTAAGGCTAGGGCACCCTTAGGCTTAGGCTAGGGCACCCGTAGGCTTAGGCTAAGCACCCCTAGGCTTAGGATAGGGCACCCCTAGGCTTAGGCTAGGACACCACTAGGCTTAGGAAGGGCACCCCTAGGCTTGGGCTAAGGCTAGGGCTCTCCTAGCCTAAGGCTAAGGCACCCCTAGGCTTAGTTTAGGGCACCGCTAGGCTTAGGCTAGGGCACCCCTAGGCTTAGGCTAAGGATAGGGCTTCCCTAGCCTAAGGCTAAGGCACCCCTAGGCTTAGGCTAGGGCACCACTATGCTAAGGTAGGGAACCCCTATGCTTATGCTAGGGCACCCCTTACTTAGGCTAGGGCACCTCTAGGCTTAGGCTAGGACATCCCTAGTCTTAGGCTAGGGCATCCCTCGGCTTAGGCTAGGGCACCCCTAGACTTAGGCTAAGGCTAGGGCTCCTCTAGCCTAACGCTACGGCACCCCTAGGCTTGGGCTAGGGCACCCGTAGGCTTAGGCTAGGGCACCCCTAGCCTTAGGCTAGGGCACCCAAAGGCTTCGGCTAAGGCCAGGACTCCTCTAGCCTAAGGATAGGACACCCCGAGACTTTGGATAGGCACCCCTAGGCTTAGTCTATGGCTAGGGCTTCCCTATCCTAAGGCTAGGGCACCCCTAAGCTTAGGCTTGGGCACCCCTAGTTTTAGGCTAGGGCTGCCCTAGGCTTAGGCTAAGGCTAGGGCTCCCCTAATCTAAGGCTAGGGAACACCTAGGCTTAGGCTAGGGCACCCCTAGGCTTAGGCTAGGGTACCCCTAGGTTTAGGCTAGGATACCCCTAGGCTTAGGCTAGGGCACCCGTAGGCTTAGGCTAAGGCTAGGGCACCCCTAGGCTTAGGCTAGGTCACCCCTAGGCTTAGGCTAAGGCTAGGGCTCACCTCGGCTAAGGCTAGGGCACCCCTAGGCTTAGTCTAGGGCACCCCTTGGCTTACGGTAGGGCACCCCTAGGCTTAGGGTAGGGCACCCCTAGGCTTAGGCTAAGGCTAGTGCTCCCCAAGCCTTAGGCTAGGGTACCCCTAGGCTTAGGCTAGGGCACCCCTAGGCTTAGGCAAGGGCACCCCTAGGCTTAGGCTGGGGCAATCCTAGGCGTAGGCTAGGGCACCCCTAGGGTTAGGCTAGGGCACCCCTAGGTTTAGGCTAGGGCTAGGGCTCCCCTAGCCTAAGGCTAGGGCACCACTACGCTTAGGCTTGGGCAGCCCTAGGCTTAGGCTAAGGCTAGGGCTCCCGTAGCCTAAGGCTAGGGAACCCCTAGGCTTAGGCTAGGGCACCCCTAGGCTTAGGCTAGGGTACCCCTAGGTTTAGGCTAGGATACCCCTAGGCTTAGGCTAGGGCACCCGTAGGCTTAGGCTAAGGCTAGGGCACCCCTAGGCTTAGGCTAGGGCACCCCTAGGTTTAGGCTAGGGCACCCCTAGTCTTAAGCTAGGGCACACCTAGGCTTAGGCTAGGGGAGCCCTAGGCTTAGGCTAAGGCTAGGGCTCCCCTAGCCTCAGGCTAGGGCACCCCTAAGCTTAGGCAAGGGCACCCCTAAGCTTAGGCTAGGGCAATCCTAGACTTAGGCTAGGGCACCCCTAGGGTTAGGCTAGGGCACCCCAAAGTTTAGGCTAGGGCTAGTGCTCCCCTAGCCTAAGGCTAGGGCACCCCTAGGCTTAGGCTAGGGCACCCCTAGGCTTAGGCTAGGGCACCCCTAAGTTAGGCTAGCACACCCCTAGTCTTATGCTAGGGCACCCCTAGGCTTAGGATAGGGCACCCCTAGGCTTTGGTTAGGGCACCCCTAGGCTTAGGCTAAGGCTAGGGCTCCCCTATCCTAAGGCTAGGGCACCCCTAGGCTTAGGCTAGGGTACCCCTAGGCTTAGGGTAGGGCACCCCTAGGCTTAGGCTAGGGCACCACTAAGCTTAGGCTAGGGCACCACTAGGCTTAGGCTAGGGTACCCCTAGGCTTAGGCTAGGGCACCCCTAGGCATAGGCTAGGGCAACCCTAGGCTTAGGCTAAGGCTAGGGCTCACCTCGGCTAAGGCTAGGGCACCCCTAGGCTTAGGCTAGGGCACCCCTAGGTCTAGGGTAGGGCACCCCTAGGCTTAGGTCGGGCACCCCTAGGCTTAGGCTAGGGCACCCGTAGCCTTAGGCTAAGGCTAGTGCTCCCCTAGTCTTAGGCTAGGGTACCCCTAGGCTTAGGCTAGGGCACCCCTAGGCTTAGGCTGGGGCACCCCTAGGCTTAGGCTGGGGCAATCCTAGGCGTAGGCTAGGGCACCCCTAGCGTTAGGCTAGGGCACCCCTAGGTTTAGGCTAGGGCTAGGGCTCCCCTAGCCTAAGGCTAGGGCACCACTACGCTTAGGCTTGGGTAGCCCTAGGCTTAGGCTAAGGCTAGGGATCCCGTAGCCTAAGGCTAGGGCACCCCTAGGCTTAGCCTAGGGCACCACTAGGCTTAGGCTAGGGAACCCTAGGTTTAGGCTAGGACGCCCCTAGGCTAGGGCACCCGTAGGCTTAGGCTAAGGCTAGGGCACCCCTAGGCTTAAGCTAGGGCACACCTAGGCTTAGGCTAGGGCAGCCCTAGGCTTAGGCTAAGGCTAGGGCTCCCCTAGCCTAAGGCTAGGGCACCCCTAGGCTTAGGCTAGGGCACCCCTAGGCTTAGGCTAGGGTACCCCTAGGCTTAGGCTAGGGCACCCCTAGGGTTAGGCTAGGGCACCCCTAGGTTTAGGCTAGGGCTAGGGCTCCCCTAGCCTAAGGCTAGGGCACCACTACGCTTAGTCTTGGGCACCCCTAGGCTTAGGCTAGGGCACCCCTAGGTTTAGGCTAGGGCACCCCTAGTCTTAAGCTAGGGCACACCTAGGCTTAGGCTAGTGCAGCCCTAGGCTTAGGCTAAAGCTAAGGCTCCCCTATCCTAAGGCTAGGGCACCACTAGGCTTAGGCTAGGGCACCCCTATGCTTAGGCTAAGGCTAGGGCTCCCCTATCCTAAGGCTAGGGCACCCCTAGGCTTAGGCTAGTGCACCCCTAGGCTTAGGGTAGGGCACCCCTAGGCTTAGGCTAGGGCACCACTATGCTTAGGCTAGGGCACCACTAGGCTTAGGCTAGGGCACACATAGGCTTAGGCTAGGGCACCCCTAGGCTTAGGCTAGGGCACCCCTTGGCTTAGGTTAAGGCTCGGGCTCACCTCGGCTAAGGCTAGGGCAACCCTAGGCTTAGGCTAGGCCACCCCTAGGCTTAGGCTAGGGCACCCTTAGGCTTAGGCTAGGGCACCCCTAGGCTTAGGCTAGGGCACCCCTAGGCTTAGGCTAGGGCACCCCTAGGCTTAGGCTAGGGCACCCCTAGGCTTAGGCTAGGACACCCCTAGGCTTAGGCTAAGGCTAGTGCTCCCCAAGCCTTAGGCTAGGGTACCCCTAAGCTTAGGCTAGGGCACCCCAAGGCTTAGCCAAGGGCACCCCTAGGCTTAGGCTGGGGCAATCCTAGGCGTAGGCTAGGGCACCCCTAGGGTTAGGCTAGGGCACCCCTATGTTTAGGCTAGGGATAGGGCTCCCCTAGCCTAAGGCTAGGGCACCACTACGCTTAGGATTGGGCAGCCCTAGGCTTAGGCTAAGGCTAGGGCTCCCGTTGCCTAAGGCTAGGGCACCTCTAGGCTTAGGCTAGGGCACCCCTAGGCTTAGGCTAGGGTACCCCTAGGTTTAGGCTAGGACACCCCTAGGCTTAGGCTAGGGCACCCGTAGGATTAGGCTAATGCTAGGGCACCCCTAGGCTTAAGCTAGGGCACAACTAAGTTTAGGCTAGGGCAGCCCTAGGCTTAGGCTAAGGCTAGGGCTCCCCAAGCCTAAGGCTAGGGCACCCCTAGGCTTAGGCTAGGGCACCCCTAGGCTTAGGCTAGGGTATTCCTAGGCTTAGGCTAGGGCACCCCTAAGGTTAGGCTAGGGCACCCCTAGGTTTAAGCTAGGGCTAGGGCTCCCCCAGCCTATGGCTAGGGCACCACTACGCTTAGGCTTGGGCAGCCCTTAGGCTTAAGCTAAGGCTAGGGCTCCCCTAGCCTAAGACTAGGGCAACCCTAGGCGTAGGCTAGGGCACCCCTAAGTTAGGCTAGGGCAGCCCTAGTCTTAGGGTAGGGCACCCCTAGGCTTAGGCTAGGGCACCCCAAGGCTTAGGCTAGTGCAAACCTTGCTTAGGCTAGGGCAATCCTAGGCTTAGGCTAGGGCACCCCTAGGCTTAGGCGAGGGCACCCCTAGGTTTAGGGTAGGGCTAAGGCTCCCCTAGCCTAAGGCTAGGGCACACCTACGCTTAGGCTAGGGCATCCCTAGGCTTAGGCTAAGGCTAGGGCTCCCCTAGCCTAAGACTAGGGCACCCCTAGGCTTATGCTAGGGCACCCCTAGGCTTAGGATAGGGCACCCCTAGGCTTAGGCTAGGGCACCTCTAGGCTTAGGCTAGGGCACCCCTAGGCTTAGGCTAAGGCTAGGGCTCCCCTAGCCTAACCCTAGGGCACCCCTAGGTTTAGGCTAGGGCACCCCTAAGTTAGGCTAGGGCACCCCTGTCTTAGGCTAGGGCACCCCTAGGATTAGACTAGGGCACCCCTAGGCTTAGGCTAAGGATAGGGCTCCCCTAGCCTAAGACGAGGGCAACCCTAGGCTTAGGCTAGGGCACCACTAGGCTTAGGCTAGGGCACCCCTAAGTTAGGCTAGGGCACCCCTAGTCTTAGGCTAGGGCACCCATAGGCTTTAGCTAGGGCAGCCCTAGGCTTAGGCAAAGGATAGGGCTCCCCTAGCCTAAGTCTAGGGCACCCCTAGGCTTAGGTTAGAACACCTCTAGGCTTAGGCTAGGGCACCCCTAGGCTTAGGCTAGGGCACCCCTAGGCTTATGCTCTCGCTAAGGCTCCCCTAGCCTAAACCTAGGGCACCCATAGGCTTAGGCTAAGGCACCCCTAGGTTTAGGCTAGGGCACCCCTAAGTTTGGCTAGGGCACCCCTATTCTTAGGCTAGGGCACCCCTAGGCTTAGGCTAGGGCATCCCTAGGCTTAGGCTAAGGCTAGGGCTCACCTAGCCTAAGGCTAGGGCACCCCTAGGCATAGGCTAGGGCACCCCTAAGCTTATGCTAGGGCACCCCTAGGCTTATGCTAAGGCTAGTGAACCCGAAGCCTAAGGCTAGGGCACCATTAGGCTTAGACTAGGGCACCCTTAGTCTTATGCTAGGGCATCCCTAGGCTTAGGCTAAGGCTACGGCTCCCCTAGCCTAAGGCTAGGGCACCCCAAGGCATAGGCTAAGGCACGCCTAGGCTTAGGCTAAGGCTAGTGATTCCCTAGCCTAAGTATAAGGCACCCCTAGGGATAGGCTAGGGCACCCCCAGGTATAGGCTAGGGCACCCCTAGGCTTAGGTTAGGGCACCCCTAGGTTTAGGATAGGGCACCCCTAGGCTTAAGAAAGGGAACACCTAGGCTTAGGCTAGGGAAGCCCTAGGCTTAGGCTAAGGCTAGGGCTCCCCTAACCTAAGGCTAGGGCACCCCTAGGTTTAGGCTAGGGCTCCCCTATTCTAAGGCTATGGCACCCCTAGTCTTAGGCTAGGGCAGCCCTAGGCTTAGGCTTAGGTTAGGGCTCGCCTAGCCTACGGCTAGGGCACCCCTAGGCTTAGGCTAGGGCACCACTATGTTTAGGCTAGGGCACAACTAGGCTTAGGCTAGGGCACACCTAGGCTTAAGCTAGAGCACCCCTAGGCTTAGGCTAGGGCACCCCTAGGGTTAGGCTAAGGCTAGGGCTCACCTCGGCTAAGGCTAGGGCACCCCTAGGTTTAGGTTAGGGCACCCCTAGGCTTAGGTTAGGGCACCCCTAGGCTTAGGGTAGGGCACCCCTAGACTTAGGCTAGGGCACCCCTAGGCGTAAGCTAGGACACCCCTATGCTTAGATGAGGGCACCACTATGCTTAGGCTAGGGCACAACTAGGCTTAGGCTAGGGCACACCTAGGCTTAGGCTAGGGCACTCCTAGGCTTAGGCTAAGGCTAGTGCTCCCCTTGCCTTAGGCTAGGGCACCCCTAAGCTTAGGCTAGGGCACCCGTAGGCTTAGGCTAGGGCAAGCCTAGGCTTAGGTAAGGGCACACCTAGGCTTAGGCTAAGGCTAGGGCTCACCTAGCCTAAGTCTAGGGCACCCTTAGGCTTAGGCTAGGGAACCCCTAGGCTTAGGCTAGGGCACCCCTAGGCTTAGGCTAAGGCTAGGGCTTCCCTAGCCTAAAGCTAGGGCACCCCTAGGCTTAGGTTAGCACACCCCTAGGCTTAGGCTAGGGCAACCCTACGCTTAGGTTAGGGCACTGCTAGGCTTAGGCTAGGGCACCCCTAGGCTTAGGCTAAGGCTAGGGCTTCCCTAGCCTAAGGCTAGGGCACCCCTAGGCTTAGGCTAGGGCATCCCTAGGCTTAGGCTAGGGCACCCCTAGGCTTAGGTAGGGAACCCCTATGCTTAGGCTAGGGCACCCCTAGATTTAGGCTAGGGCACCCCTAGGCTTAGGCTAGGACACCCCTAGGCTTAGTCTAGGGCACCCCTAGGCTTAGGCTAGGGCACAGTCGGTTTATTCTAGGGCACCCCTAGGCTTAGGCTAAGGCTAGGGCTCCTCTAGCCTAACGATAGGGCACCCCTAGGCTTGGGCTAGGGCACCCCTAGGCTTAGGCTAGGGCGCCCCTTGGCTTGGGCTAGGGCAGCCTAAGGCTTCGGCTAAGGCGAAGACTACCCTAGCCTAAGGATAGGGCACCCCTAGGCTTTGGATAGGGCACCCTTAGGCTTAGAATAAGGCTAGGGCTCCCCTAGCCTAAGGCTCGGGAACCCCTAAGCTTAGGTAGGGTACCCCTATTTCTAGGCAAGGGCGGCCCTAGGCTTAGGCTAAGGCTAGGGCTACCCTAGCATAAGGCTAGGGCACGCCTAGGAAGAGGCTAGGGCACCCCTAGGATTAGGATAGGGCACCCCTAGGTTTAGGCTAGGACACCCCTAGGCTTAGGCTAGGGCACCCGATGGCTTAGGCTAAGGCTAGGGCACCCCTAGGCTTAGGCTAGGGCAGCCCTAGGTTTAGGCTAGGGCACCCCTAGGCTTAAGCTAGGGCACACCTAGCCTTAGGCTAGGGCACCCCTAGGCATAGGCTAGGGCACCCATAGGCTTAGGCTAGGGCAATCCTAGGCTTAGGCTAGGGCACCCTTAGGATTAGGCTGGGGCAGCCCTAGGCATAGGCTAAGGCTAGGGCTCCCCTAAGCTTAGGCTATGCCACCCCTAGGCTTAGGCTAGGGCACCCCTAGGCTTAGGCTAGGGCACCCCTAGACTTAGGCTAAGGCTAGGGCTCCCCTAGCCTAACCCTAGGGCACCCCTAGTCTTAGGCTTGGGCACCACTAGGCTTAGGCTAGGGCACCCCTAAGTTAGGCTAGGGCACCCCTAGGCTTAGGCTAGGGCACCCCTAGGCTTAGGCTAAGGCTAGGGCTCACCTAGCCTAAGGCTAGGGCACCCCTAGGCATAGGCTAGGGCACCCCTAAGCTTATGCTAGGGCACCCCTAGGCTAAGGCTAAGGCTAGGGCTCACCTAGCCTAAGGCTAGGGCACCCCTAGGCATAGGCTAGGGCACCGCTAAGCTTAGGCTAGGGCACCCCTAGGCTTAGGCTAAGGCTAGTGCACCCCTAGCCTAAGGCTAGGGCACCCCTAAGTTAAGCTAGGGCACCCCTAGGCTTAGGGTAGGGCACCCCTAGGCTTAGGCTAGGACACCCCTAGGCTTAGGCTAAGGCCAGGGCTCCCGTAGCCTAACCCTAGGGCACCCCTAGGCTTAGGCTAGGGCACCCCTAGGCTTAGGCTAGGGAAACCCTAGGCTTAGGTTACGGCACCCCTAGGCTTAGGCTTAGGCTAGGGCACCCCTAGGTTTAAGCTAGGGCACACATAGGCTTAGGCTAGGGCAGCTCTAGTCTTAGGCTAGGGCACTCCTAGGCTTAGGGTAGGGCACCCATAAGCTTAGGCTAGGGAACCCCTAGGCTTAGGTTAAGGCTAGTGCACCATTAGCCTACGGCTAAAAAACTCCTAGGCTTAGGCTAGGGCACCCCTAGGCTTAGGCTAGGGCAACCCTAGGCTTAGGCTAGGGCACCCCAAGGCTTAGGCTAAGGCTATGGCTCCCCTAGCCTAAGGCTAGGGCAACCCTAGGCATAGGCTAGGGCACACCTAGGCTTAGGCTAAGGCTAGTGCTCCCCTAGCCTAAGGCTAGGGCACCCCTAGTGATAGGCTAGGGCACCCCTAGGCTTAGGCTTGGACACCACTAGGCTTAGGCTATTGCAGCCATAGGCTTAGTCTAAGGCTAGGGCTCCCCTAGCCTAAGGCCTGGGCACCCCTAGGCTTAGGCTAGGGCACCCCTAGGCTTAGACTAGGGCATCCCTAGGCTTAGGCTAAGGTTACGGATCCCCTAGCCTAAGGCTAGGGCACCCCTAGGCATAGGCTAGGGCACACCTAGGCTTAGGCTAAGGCTAGTGCTCCCCATGCCTAAGGCTAGGGCACCCCTAGTGATAGGCTAGGGCACCCCTAGGCTTAGGCTTCGGCACCCCTAGGCTTAGGCTATTGCAGCCATAGGCTTAGGCTAAGGCTAGGGCTCCCCTAGCCTAAGGCCTGGGCACCCCTAGGCTTAGGCTAGGGCACCCCTAGGCTTAGGCTAGGGCACACCTAGGCTTAGGCTAGGGCACCCCTAGGCTTAGGCTAGGGTAACCCTAGGCTTAGGCTAAGGCACCCTTAGGCTTAGGCCAAGGCTTGGGCTCACCTAGGCTAAGGCTAGGGCACCCCTAGGCTTAGGCTAGGGCACCCCTAGGCTTAAGCTAGGGCACTGCTACGCTTAGGCTAAGGCTAGTGCTCCCCTAGCCTTAGGCTAGGCCACCCCAAGGCTTAGCCTAGGGCACCATTAGGCTTAGGTTAGGTCACCCCTAGGCTTAAGCTAGGCACCCCTAGACTTAGGCTATGGCAACCCTAGGTTAAGGCTAGGGCACCCCTATGCTTAGTCGAGGGCACCCCTAGGCTTAGGCTAAGGCTATGGCTCCCCTAGCATAAGGCTAGGGTACCCCTACGCATAGGCTAGGGCACCGCTAGGCTTAAGATAGGGCACCCCTAGGCTTAGGCTAGGGCACCCCTAGGCTAAGGCTAAGGCTAGTGCTCCCCTTGCCTAAGTCTAGGGCACCCCTAGTCATAGGTTAGGGCACCCCTAGGCTTAGGCTAGGGTACCCCTAAGCGTAGGCTAGGGCTGCCATAGGCTTAGGCTAGAGCACCCCAAGGCTTAGGCTAAGGCTAGGGCTCACCTAGCCTAAGGCTAGGGCACCCCTAGGCTTAGACTAGAGCACCCGTAGGCTTAGGCAAGGGCACTTTAAGCTTTAGGCTAGGCCACCACTAGGCTTAGGCTAGGGCACCCCTAGGCTTAGGCTAAGGTTAGGGCTCCCCTAGCCTAAGGCGAGGGCACCTGTAGGCTTAAGTTAGGGCACCCCTAAGCTTAGGCTAGGGAACCCCTAGGCTTAGGCTAGGGCACCCCTAGGCTTAGGCTAAGGCTACGGCTCCCCTAGCTTCAGGATAAGGCACCCGTAGGCTTAGGCTAGGGCAATCCTAGGCTAGATTAAGGCTACGGCTCCCCTAGCCTCAGGCTAGGGCACGCGTAGGCTCAGGCTAGGGAACCCCTAGGCTTAGGCTAGGGCACCCCTAGGCTTAGGCTAAGGCTACGGCTCCCCTAGCCTCAGGATAGGGCACCCCTAGGCTTAGGCTAGGGCACCCCTAGGCTTAGACTAGGCCACCTCTAAGTATAGGCTAGGGCACCCCTAGGCGTAGGCTCGGGCACCCCTAAGCTTAGTCTAAGGCTAGGGGACCACTAGGCTTAGGCTACGGCACCCCTAGGCTAAGGCTAGGGCACCCCTATATTTAGGCTAGGGCACCCCTAGGCTTAGGCTAAAGCTAGGGCTCCCCTAGGCTTAGGCTAGGGCATCCCTAGGCTAAGGCTACGGCACCCCAAGGCTTAAGCTAGGGCTAGGGGAACCCAAGGCTTAGTCTAAGGCACCCCTAGGCTTAGGCTAGGGCACCCCTAGGCTTAGGATAGGGCACGCCTAGGCTTAGGCTAAGGCTAGGGGAACCCTAGGCTTAGGTTAAGGCACCCCAAGGCTTAGGCTAGGATACCACTTGTCTTAGGCTAGGACACCTCTAGGCTTAGGCTAAGGCTAGGGGACCCCTAGGCTTAGGCTAAGGCACCCCTAGGCTTAGGCTAGGGCACCCTTGGCTTAGGCTAGGGCACCCCAAACTTAGGCTAGGGCACACCTAGGCTTAGGCTAAGGCTAGGGCTTCCCTAGCCTAAGGCTAGGGCACCCCTAGGCTTAGGTAGGGAACCCCTAGGCTTAGGTTAGGGCACCCCCATGATTAGGCTAGGCACCCCTAGGCTTAGGCTAGGGCACGCCTAGGCTTAGGCTAAGGCTAGGGGACCCCTAGGCTTAGGTTAAGGCACCCCTAGACTTAGGCTAGGGCACCCCTAGGCTTAGGCTAGGGCACCCCTAGGCTTAGGCTAAGGCTAACGCTCCTCCAGCCTAACGCTAGGGCATCCCTAGGCTTGGGCTAGGGCACCCCTAGGCTTAGGCTAGGCACCCCTAGGCTTAGGCTAGGGCTAGGGCTACCCTAGCCTAAGGCTAGGTCACCCCTAGGCTTAGACTAAGGCTAGGGCTACCCTAGCCTAAGGCTAGGTCACCCCTAGGCTTAGTCTAGGGAACCCCTAGTTTTAGGCTAAGGCTAGGGGACCCCTAGGCTTCGGCTAAGCATCCCTAGGCTTAGGCAAGGACACCCGTAGGCTTAGGCTACGGCTCCCCTAGCCTCAGGCTGGGGCACCCCTAGGCTTAGGCTAGGGTACCCCTAGGCTTAGGCTAGGCCAATCCTAGGCTAGACTAAGGCTAGGGCTCCCCTAGCCTCAGGCTAGGGCACCCATAGGCTCAGGCTAGGGCACCCCTAGGCTTAGGCTAGGGCACTCCTAGGCTTTGGCTAGGGCACCCCTAGGCTTAGGCTAGGGCACCACTAAGCTTAGGCTAGGGCACCCCTAGGTATAGGCTAAGGCTAGGGCTCCCCTAGCCTAAGGCTAGGGCACCCCTAGGCTTAGGCTAGGGCAACCCTAGGCTTAGGCTCGGGCACCCCTAAGCTTAGTCTAAGGCTAGGGCTCCCCTAGGTTATGGCTAGGGCACCCCTAGGCTTAGGCTAGGGCACCAATAGGCTTAGGCTAGGGCACCCCTAGGCTTAGGCTAGGGCACCCCTAAGTTTAGGCTAGGGCACCGCTAGGCTTAGGCTAAGGCTAGTGCTTCCCTAGCCTAAGGCTAGGGCACCCATAGTGTTAGGCTAGGGCACCCCTAGGCTTAGCCTAGGGCACCCCTAGGCTTAAGCTAGGGCAGCCATAGGCTTAGGCTAAGGCTAGGGCTCCTCTAATCTAAGGCCTGGGCACCCCTAGGCTTAGGCTAGGGCACCCCTAGGCTTAGGCTAGGGCACACCTAGGCTTAGGCTAGGGCAGCCCTAGGCTTACACTAGGGCACCAATAAGCTTAGGCTAGGGCACCCCTAGTCTTAGGCTAGGGCACGCCTAGGCTTAGGCTAAGGCTAGGGCACCCCTTGGCTTAGGCTAGGGCACCCCTAGGCTTAGGCTAGGGCACCCCTAAGCTTAGGCTAGGGCACCCCTAGGCTTAGGCTACGACACCCCTAGGCTTGGGCTAGGGCACCCCAAGGCTTAGGCTAAGGATAGGGCTCCCCTAGCCTAAGGCTAGGGCACCCCTAGGCTTAGGCTAGGGCACCCCTAGGCTTAGGATAGGGCACCACTAGGTTCAGGCTAGGGCACCCCTAGGCTTAGGCTAGGACACCCCTAGGCTTAGGCTAGGGCACCCATAGGCTTAGGATAGGGCACCCCTAGGCTTAGGCTAGGGCACCCCAAGGCTTAGGCTTGGGCACCCCTAGTCTTAGGCTAGGGCACCCTTAGGCTTAGGCTAAGGCTAGGGCTCAGCTAGCCTAAGGCTAGGGCACCCCTAGGCTTAGGTTAGGGCACCCCTAGGCTTAGGGTAGGGCACCCCTAGGCTTAGGCTAGGTCACATCTAGGCTTAGGGTAGGGCACCCCTAGGCTTAGGCTAGAGCACACGTAGGCTTAGGCAAAGGCACCCTTAGCCTTAGGCTAGGGCACCCCTAGGCTTAGGCTAGGGAACCCCTAGGCTTAGGCTAAGGCTAGGGCTCCCCTAGCCTAAGGCTAGGGCTCCCCTAGGCTCAGGTTAGGGCATCCCTAGGCTTAGGCTACGGCACCCCTAGGCTTAGGCTAAGGCTAGGGCTCCCATAGCCTAAGGTGAGGGCACCCGTAGGCTTAGGATAGGGCACCCCTAGGCTTAGGCTAAGGCTAGGGGACCCCTAGGCTTAGGCAAGGGCACCCGTAGGCTTAGGCTACGGCTCCCCTAGCCTCAGGCTAGGGCACCCATAGGCTTAGGCTAGGGCACCCCTCGGCTTAGGCTAGGGCACCCTAAGTTAGGCTAGGGCAAACCCTAGTCTTAGGCTAGGGCACCCCTAGGCTTAGGCTAGGGCACCCCTAGGCTTAGGCTAAGGCTAGGGCTCACCTAGCCTAAGGCTAGGGCTCCCCTAGGCTTAGGCTAGGGCACCCTTAGTCTTATGCGAGGGCAGCCCTAGGCTTAGGCTAACGCTACGGCTCCCCTAGCCTAAGGCTTGGGCACCCCTAGGCATAGGCTAGGGCACCCCTAGGCTTAGGCTTAGGCTAGGGCTCCCCTAGCCTAAGGCTAGGGCACCCCTAGGCTCAGGTTAGGGCATCCCTAGGCTTAGGCTACGGCACCCCTAGGCTTAGGCTAAGGCTAGGGCTCCCATAGCCTAAGGTGAGGGCACCCGTAGGCTTAGGATAGGGCACCCCTAGGCTTAGGCTAAGGCTAGGGCACCCCTAGGCTTAGGCTAGGGCGCCCCTAGGCTTAGGCTAGGGCAATCCTAGGCTAGACTAAGGCTAGGGCTCCCCAAGCCTCAGGGTAGGGCACCCGTAGGCTCCGGCTAGGGCACCCCTAGGCTCAGCCTAGGGCACCCCTGGGCTTAGGCTAGGGCACCCCTAGGCTTAGACTAGGGCACCCCTAAGCTTAGGCTAGGGCACCCCTAGGCATAGGCTAAGGCTAGGGCTCCCCTAGTTTAAGGCTAGGGAACCCCTAGGCTTAGGCTAGGGCAACCCTAGACTTAGGCTCGGGCACCCCTAAGCTTACGCTAAGTCTAGGTCTCCCCTAGGCTATGGCTAGGGCACCCCTAGGCTTAGGCTAGGGCACCAATAGGCTTAGGATAGGGCACCCCTAGGCTGAGGCTAAGTCTAGGGGACCCCTAGGGTTAGGCTAAGGCACCCCTATGCTTAGGCTAGGGCACCCCTAAGTTTACGCTAGGGCACCCTTAGGCTTAGGCTAAGGCTAGTGCTCCCCTAGCCTAAGGCTAGGGCACCCATAGTGTTAGGCTAGGGCACCCCTAGGCTTAGGCTAGGGCAGCCATAATCTTAGGCTAAGGCTAGGGCTCCTCTAGCCTAAGGCCTGGGCACCCCTAAGTTTAGGCTAGGGCACCACTAGGCTTAGGCTAGGGCACCCCTAGGCTTAGGCTAGGGCACCCCTAGGCTTACGCTAGGGCACCAATAAGCTTAGGCTAGGGCACCCCTTGGCTTGGGCTAGGGCACGCCAAGGCTTAGGCTATTGCACCCCTAGGCTTAGGATAGGGCACCACTAGGCTAAGGCTAGGGCTCCCCTAGCCTAAGGCTAGGGCACCCCTAGGCTTAGGCTAGGGCACCCCTAGGCTTAGGCTAGGGCACCCCTAGGCTTAGGCTAGGGCACCCGTAGGCTTAGGCTACGGCTCCCCTAGCCTCAGGCTAGGGCACCCCTAGCCTCAGGCTAGGGCACCCCTAGGCTTAGGCTAGGGAACCCCTAGGCTTAGGCTAGGGCAATCCTAGGCTAGAATAAGGCTAGGGCTCCCCTAGCCTCAGGGTAGGGCACCCGTAGGCTCAGGGTAGGGCACCCCTAGGCTTAGGCTAGGACAATCCTAGGCTAGACTAAGGCTAGGGCTCCCCTAGCCTCAGGCTAGGCACCCCTAGGCTTAGGCTAGGGCACCCCAAGGCTTAGGCTAGGGCGCCCCAAGGCTTACGCTAAGGCTAGGGTCCCCCTAGCCTAAGGTTAGGGAACCCCTAGGCTTAGGCTAAAGCTAGGGCTCCCCTAGCCTAAAGCTAGGGCACCCCTAGGCTTAGGATAGGGCACCCTAGGCTTAGACCAGGACACCAGTAGGCTAAGGCTAGGGCACCCCTAGTTTTAGGCTAGGGCACCCCTAGGCTTAGGCTAAGGCTAGGGCTCCCCTAGCCTAAAGCTAGGGCACCCCTTGGCTTAGGCTAGGGCACCCCATGGCTTAGGATAGGGCACCCCTAGGCGTAGGCTAAGTCTAGGGCTCCACTAGACTAAGGCTAGGGCACCCCTAGCCTTAGGCTAGGACACCCCTAGGCTTAGGCTAGGGCAACCCTAGGCTTATGCTAGGGCAACCCTAGGCTTAGGCTAAGGCTAGGGCTCCCCTAGTCCAAGGCTAGGGCACACCTAGGCTTAGGCTACGGCACCCCTAGGCTTAGGCTAGGACACCACTAGTCTTACGCTAGGGCACCCCTAGGCTTAGGTTAGGGCACCCCTTGGCTTAGGGTAGGGCACCCCTAGGATTAGGCTAGGTCACATCTAGGCTTAGGGTAGGGCACCCCTAGTCTTAGGCTAGAGCACCCGTAGGCTTAGGCAAAGGCACCCTTAGCCTTAGGCTAGGGCACCCCTAGGCTTAGGCTAGAGCACCCCTAGGCTTAGGCTAAGGCTAGGGCTCCCATAGCCTAAGGCTAGGGCTCGCCTAGGCTCAGGCTAGGGCATCCCTAGGCTTAGGCTACGGCACCCCTAGGCTTAGGTTAAGGCTAGGGCTCCCATAGCCTAAGGTGAGCGCACCCGTAGGCTTAGGATTGGGCACCCCTAGGCTTAGGCTAAGGCTAGGGGACCCCTAGGCTTAGGCTAAGACATCCCTAGGCTTAGGCACGGGCACCCGTAGGCTTAGGCTACGGCTCCCCCAGCCTCAGGCTAGGGCACCCCTAGGCTTAGGCTAGGGCACCCCTAGGCTTAGGCTAGGACAATACTAGGCTTAGGCTCGGGCACCCCTAAGCTTAAGCTAAGGCTAGGGCTCCCCTAGGCTATGGATATGGCACCCCTAGACTTAGGCTAGAGCACCCCTAGGCTTTGGCTAGGGCAACCCTAGGCTTAAGCTCGGGCACCCCTAAGCTTAGGCTAAGGCTATGGCTACGGCACCCCTAGGCTTAGGCTAAGGCTAGGGCTCCCATAGCCTAAGGTGAGGGCACCCGTAGGCTTAGGATTGGGCACCCCTAGGCTTAGGCTAATGCTAGGGGACCCCTAGACTTAGGCTAAGGCATCCCTAGGCTTAGGCAAGGGCACCCGTAGGCTTAGGCTACAGCTCCCCTAGCATCAGGCTAGGGCACCCCTAGCCTTAGGCTAGGGCACCCCTAGGCTTAGGCTAGGGCAATTCTAGGCTAGACTAAGGCTAGGGCTCCCCTAGCCTCAGGCTAGGGCACCCGTAGGCTCAGGCTAGGGCACCCCTAGGCTCAGGCTAGGGCACACCTAGGCTTAGGCTAGGGCACCCCTAGGCTTAGGCTAGGGCACCCCTAAGCTTAGGCTAGGGCACCCCTAGGCGTAGGCTAAGGCTAGTGCTACCCTAGCCTAAGGCTAGGGCACCGATAATGTTAGGCTTGGGCAACCCTAGGCTTAGGCTCGGGCACCCCTAAGCTTAGGCTAAGGCTAGGTCTCCCCTAGGCTATGGCTAGGTCACCCCTAGGCTTAGTCTAGGGAACCCCTAGGTTTAGGCTAAGGCGCCCCAAGGCTTTAGCTAAGGCTAGGGCCCCCCTAGCCTAAGGTTAGGGAACCCCTAGACTTAGGCTAGGGCACGCCTAGGCTTAGGCTAAGGCTAGGGCTCCCCTAGCCTAACCCTAGGGCACCCCTAGGCTTAGCCTAGGGACCCCTAGGCTTAGGCTAGGGCACCCCTATGCTTAGGCAAGGGCACCCCAAGGCTTAGGATAGGGCACCCCTAGGCTTAGGCTAGGGCACCCCTAGGCTTAGGATAGGGCACCCCTAGGCTTAGGCTACGGCACCCCAAGGCTTAGGATAGGGCACCCCTAGGCGTAGGCTAAGGCTAGGGCTCCACTAGACTAAGGCTAGGGAACACCTAGGCTTAGGCTTGGGCACACCTAGGCTTAGGCTAAGACACCACTAGGCTTACGCTAGGGCACCCCTAGGCTTAAGCAAGGGCACCCCTAGGCTTAGGCTAGGGCAACCCTAGGCTTAAGCTAGGGCACCCCGAGTCTTAGGCTAGGGCACCCCTAGGCTTAGGCTAAGGCTAGGGCTCCCCTAGCCTAAGACTAGGGCACCACTAGGCTTAGGGTAGGGAACCCCTAGGCGTAGGCTAGGGCACCCCTAGGCTTAGGTTAGGGCAGCCCTAGGCTTAGGCTAGGGCACCCCTAGGCTTAGGCTAAGGCTAGGGCTCGCCTAAATAAGACTACGGCACCCCTAGGCTTAGGCTAGGGCAACCCTTGGCTTAGGGTAGGGCACCACTAGGCTTAGGGTAAGGAACCCCTAGGCTTAGGCTAGGGCACCCCTAGGCTTAGGCTAGGGCACCCCTAGGCGTAGGCTAAGGCTAGGGCTCCGCTAGGCTAAGGCTAGGGCAACCCAAGGCTTAGGGTAGGACACCCCTAGGCTTAGGCTAGGGCACCCCTAGGCTGAGGCTAGGGCACCCATAGGCTTAGGCTAAGGTTAGGGCTCCCCTAGCCTAAGGCTAGGGCACCCCTAGGCTTAGGCTAGGGCACGCCTAGGCTCAAGCTAGGGCACCAGTAGGCTTAGGCTAAGGCTAGGTCTCCCCTATCCTAAGGCTAGTGCACCCCTAGGCTTAGGCTAAGGCTAGGGCTCCGCTAGGCTAAGGCTAGGGCACCCCAAGGCGTAGGCTAAGGCTAGGGCTCCGCTAGGCTAAGGCTAGGGCAACCCTAGGCTTAGGCTAGGGCACCCCTAAGCTTAGGCTAGGGCACCCCAAGATTTAGGCTAGGGCACCCCTAGGCTTAGGCTAAGGCTAGGGCTCCCCTAGCCTAAGGCTAGGGCACCACTAGGCCTAGGCTAGGGCACCCTTAGGCTTAGGCTAGGGCACCGCTAAGCTTAGGCAAGGGCACCCCTAGGCTTAGGATAGGGCACCCCTAGGCTTAGGCTAGGGCACCCCTAGAATTAGGCTAAGACTAGGGCTCAGCTAGCCTAAGGCGAGGGCACCCATAGGCTTAGGCTAGGGCACCCCTAGGCTTAGGCTAGGGCACCCCTAGGCCTAGGCTAAGGCTAGTGCTCCCCTAGCCTAAGGCTAGGGCACCCATAGTGATAGGCTAGGGCACCCCTAGGCTTAGGCTAGGGCATCCCTAGGCTTAGGCTAGGGCAGCCATAGGCTTAGGCTAAGGCTAGGGCTCCTCTAGCCTAAGGCCTGGGCACCCCTAGGCTTAGGCTAGGGCACCCCTAGGCTTAGGCTACAGCACCCCTAGGCTTAGGCTAGGGCACCCCTAGGCTTACTAGGGCACCAATAAGCTTAGGCTAGGGCTCCCCTAGTCTTAGGCTAGTGCACCCTTAGACTTAGGCTAGGGCACCCCTAGGCTTAGGCTAGGGAACCCCTAGGCTTAGGCTACGACACCCCTAGGCTTGGGCTAGGGCACCCCTAGGCTTAGGCTAGGGCAACCCTAGGCCTAGGCTAAGGTTAGGGCTCCCCTAGCCTAAGGCTAGGGCACCCCTAGGCTTAGGCTAGGGCAACCCTAAGCTTAGGCTCTGGCACCCCTAAGCTTAGGCTAAGGCTAGGGCTCCCCTAGGCTATGGCTAGGGCACCCCAATGCTTAGGCTAAGGCTAGTGGACCCCTAGGCTTAGGCTAAGGCACCCCTAAGCTTAGGCTAGGGCACCCCTAAATTTAGGCTAGGGCACCCTTAGGCTTAGGCTAAGGCTAGTGCTCCCCTAGCCTAAGGCTAGGGCACCCATAGTGTTAGGCTAGGGCACCCCTAGGCTTAGGCTAGGGCAGCCATAGGCTTAGGCTAAGGCTAGGGCTCCTCTAGCCTAAGGCCTGGGCACCCCTAGGCTTAGGCTAGGGTACCCCTAGGCTTAGGCAAGGGCACCCCGAGGCTTACGCTAGGGCACCAATAAGCTTAGGCTAGGGCACCCCTAGTCTTAGGCTAGGGCACCCCTAGGCTTAGGCTAAGGCTAGGGCACCCCTTGGCTTATGCTAGGGCACCCCTAGGCTTATGCTAGGGCACCCCTAGGCTTAGGCTACGACACCCCTAGGCTTGGGCTAGGGCACCCCAAGGCTTAGGCTAAGGTTAGGGCTCCCCTAGCCTAAGGCTAGGGCACCCCTAGGCTTAGGCTAGGGCACCACTAGGCTTAGGCAAGGGCACCCCTAGGCTTAGGCTAGGGCACCCCTAGGCTTAGGCTAGGACACCCCTAGGCTTAAGCTAAGGCTAGGGCTCCCCTAGCCTATCCCTAGGGCACCCATAGGCTTAGGCTAGGGCACCCCAAGGCTTAGGCTAGGGCACCCCTACTCTTAGGCTAGGGCACCCCTAGGCTTAGGCTAAGGCAAGGGCTCAGCTAGCCTAAGGTGAGGGCACCCATAGGCTTAGGCTAGGGCACCCCAAGGCTTAGGCTAGGGCACCCCTAGGCGTAGGCTAAGGCTAGGGCTCCCCTAGCCTAAGGATAGGGCACCCCTAGGCTAAGGCTAGGGCAACCCTAGGCTTAGGCTCGGGCACCCCTAAGCTTAGGCTAAGGCTAGGGCTCCCCTAGGCTATGGCTAGGGCACCCCTAGGCTTAGGCTAAGGCACCCCTAAGCTTAGGCTAGGGCACCCCTAAATTTAGGCTAGGGCACCCTTAGGCTTAGGCTAAGGCTAGTGCTCCCATAGCCTAAGGCCTGGGCAACCCTAGGCTTAGGCTAGGGCACCCATAGTGTTAGGCTAGGGCACCCCTAGACTTAGGCTAGGGCAGCCAGAGGCTTAGGCTAAGGCTTGGGCTCCTCTAGCCTACGGCCTGGGCACCAGAAGGCTTAGGCTAGGGCACCCCTAGGCTTAGGCTAGGGCACCTCTAGGCTTAGGCTAGGGCACCCCTATGCTTACGCTAGGGCACCAATAAGCTTAGGCTAGGGCACCCCTAGTCTTAGGCTAAGGCACCCCTAGGCTTAGGCTAAGGCTAGGGCACCCCTTGGCTTATGCTAGGGCACCTCTAGGCTTATGCTAGGGCACCCCTAGGCTTAGGCTACGACACCCCTAGGCTTGGGCTAGGGCACCCCAAGGCTTAGGCTAAGGTTATGGCTCAGCTAGCCTAAGGCTAGGGCACCCCTAGCCTTAGGTTAGGGCAACCCTCGGCTTAGGGTAGGGCACCCCTAGGCTTAGGGTAAGGCACCCCTAGGCTTAGGCTAGGGCACCCCTAGGCTTAGGCTAGGGCACCCCTAGGCGTAGGCTAAAGCTAGGGCTCCGCTAGGCTAAGGATAGGGCAACCCTAGGCTTAGGGTAGGACACCCCTAGGCTTAGGCTAGGGCACCCCTAGGCTAAGGCTAGGGCACCCAT
The DNA here is from genome assembly GCF_050624435.1 of Tenrec ecaudatus. Classification (NCBI taxonomy): domain Eukaryota; kingdom Metazoa; phylum Chordata; class Mammalia; order Afrosoricida; family Tenrecidae; genus Tenrec; species Tenrec ecaudatus. The sequence goes on from NW_027457651.1 coordinate 388,327, forward strand.
AGGCTTAGGCTAAGGTTAGGGCTCCCCTAGCCTAAGGCTAGGGCACCCCTAGGCTTAGGCTAGGGCACGCCTAGGCTCAAGCTAGGGCACCAGTAGGCTTAGGCTAAGGCTAGGTCTCCCCTATCCTAAGGCTAGTGCACCCCTAGGCTTAGGCTAAGGCTAGGGCTCCGCTAGGCTAATGCTAGGGCACCCCAAGGCGTAGGCTAAGGCTAGGGCTCCGCTAGGCTAAGGCTAGGGCAACCCTAGGCTTAGGCTAGGGCACCCCTAAGCTTAGGCTAGGGCACCCCAAGACTTAGGCTAGGGCACCCCTAGGCTTAGGCTAGGGCACCCCTAGAATTAGGGTAAGGCTAGGGCTCAGCTAGCTTAAGGATAGGGCAAACCTCGGCTTAGATTAGGGCACCCCTAGGCTTAGGGTAGGGCACCCCTAGGCTTAGGCTAGGTCACATCAAGGCTTAGGGTAGGGCACCCCTAGGCTTAGGCTAGAGCACCCGTAGGCTTAAGCAAAGGAACCCTTAGCTTTAGGCTAGGGCACCCCTAGTCTTAGGCTAGGGCAATCCTAGGCTAGACTAAGGCTAGGGCTCCCCTAGCCTCAGGCTAGGGCACCCGTAAGCTCAGGCTAGGGCACCCTTAGGCACAGGCTAGGGCACCCTTAGGCTTAGGCTAGGGCACCCCTAAGCTTAGGCTAGGGCACCCCTAGGCGTAGGCTAAGGCTAGGGCTCCCCTACCCTAAGGCTAGGGCACCCCTATGCTTAGGCTAGGGCAAACCTAGGCTTAGGCTCGGGCACCCCTAAGCTTAGGCTAAGGCTTGGGCTCCCCTAGGCTATGGCTAGGGCACCCCTAGGCTTAGGCTAGGGTACCCCTAGGCTTAGGCTAGGGCACCCCTAATTTAGGCTAGGGCACCCTTAGGCTTTGGCTAAGGCTAGTGCTCCTCTAGCCTAAGGCTAGGGCACCCATAGTGTTAGGCTAGGGCACCCCTAGGCTTAGGCTAGGGCATCCCTTGGCTTAGGCTAGGGCAGCCATAGGCTTAGGCTAAGGCTAGGGCTCCTCTAGCCTAAGGCCTGGGCACCCCTAGGCTTAGGCTAGGGCACCCCTAGGCTTAGGCTACAGCACCCCTACGCTTAAACTAGGGCACCCCTAGGCTTACTAGGGCACCAATAAGCTTAGGCTAGGGCTCCCCTAGTCTTAGGCTAGTGCACCCTTAGTCTTAGGTTAGGGCAACCCTAGGCTTAGGCTAGGGAACCCCTAGGCTTAGGCTACGACACCCCTAGGCTTGGGCTAGGGCACCCCAAGGCTTAGGCTAAGGTTAGGGCTCCCCTAGCCTAAGCCTAGGGAACAGGGTTAGGCTAGGGCACCACTAGGCTTAGGCTAGGGCACCCCTAGGCTTAGGCTAGGGCACCCCTAGGCTTAGGCTAGGGCAACGCTAGGATTAGGCTAAGGCTAGGGCTCCCCTAGCCTATCCCTAGGGCACCCCTAGGCTTAGGCTAGGGTACCCCAAGGCTTAGGCTAGCGCACCCCTACTCTTAGGCTAGGGCACCCCTAGGCTTAGGCTAAGACTAGGGCTCAGCTAGCCTAAGGCGAGGGCACCCATAGGCTTAGGCTAGGGCACCCCTAGGCTTAGGCTAGGGCACCCCTAGTCTTAGGCTAGGGCAACCCTAGGCTTAGGCTCGGGCACCCCTAAGCTTAGGCTAAGGCTAGGGCTCCCCTAAGCTATGGCTAGGGCACCCCAATGCTTAGGCTAAGGCTAGTGGAACACTAGGCTTAGGCTAAGGCACCCCTAAGCTTAGGCTAGGGCACCCCTAAATTTAGGCCAGGGCACCCTTAGGCTTAGGCTAAGGCTAGTGCTCCCATAGCCTAAGGCTAGGGCACCCATAGTGTTAGGCTAGGGCACCCCTAGCCTTAGGCTAGGGCAGCCATAGGCTTAGGCTAAGGCTAGGGCTCCTCTAGCCTAAGGCCTGGGCACCCCTAGGCTTAGGCTAGGGTACCCCTAGGCTTAGGCTAGGGCACCCCTAGGCTTACGCTAGGGCACCAATAAGCTTAGGCTAGGGCACCCCTAGTCTTAGGCTAGGGCACCCCTAGGCTTAGGCTAAGGCTAGGGCACCCCTTGGCTTATGCTAGGGCACCCCTAGGCTTATGCTAGGGCACCCCTAGGCTTAGGCTAGGGCACCCCTAGGATTAGGCTACGACACCCTTAGGCTTGGGCTAGGGCACCCCAAGGCTTAGGCTAAGGTTAGGGCTCCCCTAGCCTAAGGCTAGGGCACCCCTAGGCTTAGGCTAGGGCACCACTAGGCTTAGGCAAGGGCACCCCTAGGCTTAGGCTAGGGTACCCCTAGGCTTAGGCTAGGGCACCCCTAGGCTTAGGCTAAGGCTAGGGCTCCCCTAGCCTATCCCTAGGGCACCCCTAGGCTTAGGCTAGGGCACCCCAAAGCTTAGGCTAGGGCACCCCTACTCTTAGGCTAGGGCACCCCTAGGCTTAGGCTAAGGCTAGGGCTCAGCTAGCCTAAGGTGAGGGCAGCCATAGGCTTAGGCTAGGGCACCCCTAGGCTTAGGCTAGGGCACCCCTAGGCTTAGGCTACGGCACCCCTAGGCGTAGGCTAAGGCTAGGGCTCCCCTAGCCTAAGGCTAGGGCTCCCCTAGGCTTAGGCTAGGGCAACCCTAGGCTTAGGCTCGGGCACCCCTAAGCTTAGGCTAAGGCTAGGGCTCCCCTAGGCTATGGCTAGGGCACCCCTAGGCTTTGGCTAAGGCACCCCTAAGCTTAGGCTAGGGCACCCCTAAATTTAGGCTAGCGCACCCTTAGGCTTAGGCTAAGGCTAGTGCTCCCATAGCCTAAGGCCTGGGCAACCCTAGGCTTAGGCTAGGGCACCCATAGTGTTAGGCTAGGGCACCCCTAGGCTTAGGCTAGGGCAGCCATAGGCTTAGGCTAAGGCTAGGGCTCCTCTAGCCTACGGCCTGGGCACCCCTAGGCTTAGGCTAGGGCACCTCTAGGCTTAGGGTAGGGCACCCCTATGCTTACGCTAGAGCACCAATAAGCTTAGGCTAGGGCACCCCTAGTCTTAGGCTAAGGCACCCCTAGGCTTAGGCTAAGGCTAGGGCACCCCTAGGCTTATGCTAGGGCACCCCTAGGCTTATGCTAGGGCACCCCTAGGCTTAGGCTACGACTCCCCTAGGCTTGGGCTAGGGCACCCCAAGGCTTAGGCTAAGGTTAGGGCTCAGCTAGCCTAAGGCTAGGGCACCCCTAGCCTTAGGTTAGGGCACCCCTAGGCTTCGGGTAGGGCACCCCTAGGCTTAGGCTAGGTCACATCTAGGCTTAGGGTAGGGCATCCCCTAGGCTTAGGCTAGAGCACCAGTAGGCTTAGGCAAAGGCACACTTAGCCTTAGGCTAGGGCACCCCTAGGCTTAGGCTAGGGCACCCCTAGGCTTAGGCTATGGCTAGGGCTCCCCTAGCCTAAGTCTAGGGCTCCCCTAGGCTCAGGCTAGGGCATCCCTAGGCTTAGGCTACGGCACCCCTAGGCTTAGGCTAAGGCTAGGGCTCCCATAGCCTAAGGTGAGGGCACCCGTAGGCTTAGGATAGGGCACCCGTAGGCTTAGGCTAAGGCTAGGGGACCCCTAGGCTTAGGCTAAGGCATCCCTAGGCTTAGGCAAGGGCACCCGTAGGCTTAGGCTACAGCTCCCCCAGCCTCAGGCTAGGGCACCCCTAGGCTTAGGCTAGGGCACTCCTAGGCTTAGGCTAGGACAATCCTGGGCTACACTAAGGCTAGGGCTCCCCTAGTCACAGGCTAGGTCACCCGTAGGCTCAGGCTAGGGCGCCCGTAGGCTCAGGCTAGGGCACCCCTAGGCTTAGGCTAGGGCACCCCTAGGCTTAGGCTAGGGCACCCCTAAGCTTAGGCTAGGGCACCCCTAGGCGTAGGCTAAGGCTAGGGCTCCCCTAACCTAAGGCTAGGGCACCCCTAGGCTTAGGCTAGGGTAACCCTAGGCTTAGGCTCGGGCACCCCTAAGGTTAAGCTAAGGCTAGGGCTCCCCTAGGCTATGGATAGGGCACCCCTAGGCTTAGGCTAGAGCACCCCTAGGCTTTGGCTAGGGCAACCCTAGGCTTAGGCTCGGGCACCCCTAAACTTAGGCTAAGGCTAGGGCTCACCTAGGATAAGACTACGGCACCCCTAGGCTTAGGCTAGGGCAACCCTCGGCTTAGGGTAGGGCACCCCTAGGCTTAGGGTAAGGCACCCCTAGGCTTAGGCTAGGGCACCCTAGGCTTAGGCTAGGGCACCCCTAGGCGTAGGCTAAGGCTAGGGCTCCGCTAGGCTAAGGCTAGGGCAACCCTAGGCGTAGGGTAGGGCACCCCTAGGCTTAGGCTAGGGCACCCCTAGGCGGAGGCTAGGGCACCCATAGGCGGAGGCTAGGGCACCCATAGGCTTAGGCTAAGGCTAGGTCTCCCCTATCCTAAGGCTAGGGCACCTCTAGGCTTTGGATAGGGCACTCCTAGGCTTAGGCTAGGGCACCCCTAGGATTAGTCTAAGGCTAGGGCTCCCCTAGCCTAACCCTAGTGCTCCCCTAGGCTTAGGCTAGGGACCCCTAGGCTTAGGCTACGGCTCCCCTAGCCTAACCCTGGTGCACCCCTAGGCTTAGGCTAGGGACCCCTAGGCTTAGGCTAGGGCACCCCTAAGCTTAGGCTAGGGCACCCCAAGGCTTAGGCTAGGGCACCCTTAGGCTTAGGCTAAGGCTAGGGCTCCCCTAGCCTAAGGCTAGGGCACCACTAGGCCTAGGCTAGGGCACCCTTAGGCTTAGGCTAGGGCACCCCTAAGCTTAGGCTAGGGCACCCCTAGGCTTAGGATAGGGCACCCCTAGGCTTAGGATAGGGCACCCCTAGGCTTAGGCTAAGGCTAGGGCTCAGCTAGCCTAAGGATAGGGCACCCCTAGGCTTAGGTTGGTTGACCCCTAGGCTTAGGCTAGGTCACATCTATGCTTAGGGTAGGGCACCCCTAGGCTTAGGCTAGAGCACCCGTAGGCTTAGGCAAAGGCACCATTAGCCTTAGGCTAGGGCACCCCTAGGCTTAGGCTAGGGCAATCCTAGGCTAGACTACGGCTAGGGCTCCCCTAGCCTCAGGCTGGGGCACCCCTAGGCTCAGGCTAGGGCACCCCTAGGCTTAGGCTAGGGCACCCCTAAGCTTAGGCTAGGGCACCCCTAGGCGTAGGCTAAGGCTAGGGCTCCCCTAGCCTTAGGCTAGGGAACCCCTAGGCTTAGGCTAGGGCAACCCTAGGCTTAGGCTCTGGCACCCCTAAGCTTAGGCTAAGGCTAGGGCTCCCCTAGGCTATGGCTAGGGCACCCCTAGGCTTAGGCTAGGGCACCCCTAGGCTTAGGCTAGGGCACCCCTAGGCTTAGGCTAAGGCACCCCTAGGCTTACGCTAGTGCACCCCTAGGCTTACGCTAGTGCACCAATAAGCTTAGGCTAGGGCTCAACTAATCTTAGGCTAGGGCACCCCTAGACTTAGGCTAGGGCACCCCTAGGCTTAGGCTAGGGAACCCCTAGGCTTAGGCTACAACACCCCTAGGCTTGGGCTAGGGCACCCCAAGGCTTAGGCTAAGGTTAGGGCTCCCCTAGCCTAAGGCTAGGGAACCCCTAGGCTTAGGCTAGGGCACCCCTAGGCTTAGGCTAGGGCATCCCTAGGCTTAGGCTAGGGCACCCCTAGGCTTAGGCCAGGGCACCCCTAGGCTTAGGCTTAGGCTAGGGCACCCCTAGGCTTAAGCTAGGGCACCCCTACTCTTAGGCTAGGGCACACCTAGGCTTAGGGTAAGGCTAGGGCTCAGCCAGCCTAAGGCGAGGGCACCCATAGGCTTAGGCTAGGGCAGCCCTAGGCTTAGCCTAGGGCACCCCTAGGCATAGGCTAAGGCTAGGGCTCCCCTAGGCTATGGCTAGGGCACCCCTAGGCTTAGGCTAGGGCACCAATAGGCTTAGGCTAGGGCACCCCTAGGCTTAGGCTAACGCTAGGGGACCCCTAGGCTTAGGCTAAGGCACCCCTAAGCTTAGGCTAGGGCACCCCTAAATTCAGGCTAGGGCACCCTTAGGCTTAGGCTAAGGCTAGTGCTCCCCTAGCCTAAGGCTAGGGCACCCATAGTGTTAGGCTAGGGCACCCCTAGGCTTAGGCTAGGGCAGCCATAGGCTTATGCTAAGGCTAGGGCTCCTCTATCTTAAGGCCTGGGCACCCCTAGGCTTAGGCTAGGGCACCCCTAGGCTTAGGCTAGGGCACCTCTAGGCTTAGGCTAGGGCACCCCTATGCTTACGCTAGGCCACCAATAAGCTTAGGCTAGGGCACCCCTAGTCTTAGGCTAGGGCACGCCTAGGCTTAGGCTAAGGCTAGGGCACCCCTTGGCTTATGCTAGGGCACCCCTAGGCTTATGCTAGGGCACCCCTAGGCTTAGGCTAGGGCACCCCTAGGCTTAGGCTATGACACCCCTAGGCTTGGGCTAGGGTACCCCAAGGCTTAGGCTAAGGTTAGGGCTCCCCTAGCCTAAGGCCAGGGCACCCCTAGGCTTAGGCTAGGGCACCCCTAGGATTAGGATTGTGCACCACTAGGCTTAGGCTAGGGCTCCCCTAGTCTAAGGCTACGGCACCCCTAGGCTTAGGCTAGGGCACCACTAGGCTTAGGCTCGGGCACCCCTAGGCTTAGGCTAGGGCACCCCTAGGCTTAGGCTAGGGCACCCCTAGGCTTAGGCTAAGGCTTGGGCTCCCCTAGCCTAACCCTAGGGCACCCCTTGGCTTAGGCTAGGGCACCCCTAGTCTTAGGCTAGGGCACACCTAGGCTTTGGCTAAGGCTAGGGCTCAGCTAGCCTAAGGCTAGGGCACCCCTAGCTTTAGGCTAGGGCACCCCTAGGCTTAGGCTAGGGCACCCCAAGGCTTAGGCTAAGGCTAGTGTTCCCCTAGCCTAAGGCTAGGGCACCACTAGGGTTAGGCTAGGGCACCCCTAGGCTTAGGCTAGGTCACATCTAGTCTTTGGGTAGGGCACCCCTATGCTTAGGCTAAGGCAAGGGCTCCACTAGACTAAGGCTAGGGCACCCCTAGCCTTAGGCTAGGGCACCCCTAGCCTTAGGCTAGAGCACCCGTAAGCTTAGGCTAGGGCACCCCAAGGCTTAGGCTAGGGCACCACTAGGCTTAGGCTCGGGCACCCCTAGGCTTAGGCTAGGGCACCCCTAGGCTTAGGCTAGGGCACCCCTAGGCTTAGGCTAAGGCTTGGGCTCCCCTAGCCTAACCCTAGGGCACCCCTTGGCTTAGGCTAGGGCACCCCTAGTCTTAGGCTAGGGCACACCTAGGCTTTGGCTAAGGCTAGGGCTCAGCTAGCCTAAGGCTAGGGCACCCCTAGCTTTAGGCTAGGGCACCCTTAGGCTTAGGCTAGGGCACCCCTAGGCTTAGGCTAAGGCTAGTGTTCCCCTAGCCTAAGGCTAGGGCACCACTAGGGTTAGGCTAGGGCATCCCTAGGCTTAGGGTAGGGCACCCCTAGGCTTAGGCTAGGTCACATCTAGTCTTTGGGTAGGGCACCCCTATGCTTAGGCTAAGGCAAGGGCTCCACTAGACTAAGGCTAGGGCACCCCTAGCCTTAGGCTAGGGCACCCCTAGCCTTAGGCTAGAGCACCCGTAAGCTTAGGCTAGGGCACTCCAAGGCTTAGGTAGGGCACCCCTAGGCTTAGGCTACGGCACCCCTAGGCTTGGGCTAGGGCACCCCTAGGCTTAGGCTAAGGTTAGGCCTCCCCTAGACTAAGGCTACGGCACCCCTAGGCTTAGGCTAGGGCACCCCTAGGCTTAGGATAGGGCACCCCTAGATTTAGGCTAGGGCACCCCTAGGCTTAGGCTAAGGCTAGGGATCGCCTAGCCTAACGCAAGGGCACCCCTAGGCTTAGGCTAGGGCACCCCAAGGCTTAGGCTAGGGCACCCCTAGTCTTAGGCTAGGGCACCCCTAGGCTTAGGCTAAGGTTAGGCCTCCCCTAGACTAAGGCTACGGCACCCCTATGCTTAGGCTAGGGCACCCCTAGGCTTAGGATAGGGCACCCCTAGGCTTAGGCTAAGGCTAGGGCTCCCCTAGCCTTAGGCTAGGGCACCCCTAGGCTTAGGCTAGGGCAACCCTAGGCTTAGGCTCTGGCACCCCTAAGCTTAGGCTAAGGCTAGGGCTCCCCTAGGCTATGGCTAGGGCACCCCTAGGCTCAGGCTAGGGCACCCCTAGGCTTAGGCTAGGGCACCCCTAAGCTTAGGCTAGGGCACACCTAGGCGTAGGCTAAGGCTAGGGCTCCCCTAGCCTTAGGCTAGGGCACCCCTAGGCTTAGGCTAGGGCAACCCTAGGCTTAGGCTCTGGCACCCCTAAGCTTAGGCTAAGGCTAGGGCTCCCCTAGGCTATGGCTAGGGCACCCCTAGGCTTAGGCTAGGGCACCCCTAGGCTTAGGCTAGGGCACACCTAATTTAGGCTAGGGCACCCTTACGTTTTGGCTAAGGCTAGAGCTCCCCTAGCCTAAGGCTAGGGCACCCATAGTGTTAGGTTAGGGCACCCCTAGGCTTAGGTTAGGGCATCCCTAGGCTTAGACTAGGGCAGCCATAGGCTTAGGCTAAGGCTAGGGCTCCTCTAGCCTAAGGCCTGGGCACCCCTAGGCTTAGGCTAGGGCACCCCTAGGCTTAGGCTAGGGCACCCCTAAGCTTAGGCTAGGGCACCCCTAGGCTTACGCTAGTGCACCAATAAGCTTAGGCTAGGGCTCCCCTAATCTTAGTCTAGGGCACCCCTAGACTTAGGCTAGGGCACCCCTAGGCTTAGGCTAGGGCACACCTAATTTAGGCTAGGGCACCCTTACGTTTTGGCTAAGGCTAGAGCTCCCCTAGCCTAAGGCTAGGGCACCCATAGTGTTAGGTTAGGGCACCCCTAGGCTTAGGTTAGGGCATCCCTAGGCTTAGACTAGGGCAGCCATAGGCTTAGGCTAAGGCTAGGGCTCCTCTAGCCTAAGGCCTGGGCACCCCTAGGCTTAGGCTAGGGAACCCCTAGGCTTAGGCTACGACACCCCTAGGCTTGGGCTAGGGCACCCCAAGGCTTAGGCTAAGGTTAGGGCTCCCCTAGATAAGGCTAGGGAACCCCTAGGCTTAGGCTAGGGCACCCCTAGGCTTAGGCTAGGGCATCCCTGGCTTAGGCTAGGGCACCCCTAGGCTTAGGCTAGGGCACCCCAAGGCTTAGGCTAAGGCTAGGGCTTCGCTAGCCTATCCCTAGGGCACCCCTAGGCTTAGGCTAGGGCACCCCAAGGCTTAGGCTAGGGCACCCCTACTCTTAGGCTAGGGCACCCCTAGGCTTAGGCTAAGGCTAGGGCTCAGCTAGCCTAAGGCGAGGGCACCCATAGGCTTAGGCTACGGCACCCCTAGGCTTAGGCTAGGGCAACCCTAGGCGTAGGCTAAGGCTAGGGCTCCCCTAGCCTAAGGCTAGGGCACCCCTAGGCTTAGGCTAGGGCAACCCTAGGCTTAGGCTCGGGCACCCCTAAGCTTAGGCTAAGGCTAGGGCTCCCCTAGGCTATGGCTAGGGCACCCCAAGGCTTAGGCTAGGGCACCAATAGGCTTAGGCTAGGGCACCCCTAGGCTTAGGCTAAGGCTAGGGGACCCCTAGGCTTAGGCTAAGGCACCCCTAAGCTTAGGCTAGGGCACCCCTAAATTTAGGCTAGGGCACCCTTAGGCTTAGGCTAAGGCTAGTGCTCCCCTAGCCTAAGGCTAGGGCACCCATAGTGTTAGGCTAGGGCACCCCTAGGCTTAGGCTAGGGCAGCCATAGGCTTATGCTAAGGCTAGGGCTCCTCTATCCTAAGGCCTGGGCACCCCTAGGCTTAGGCTAGAGCACCCCTAGGCTTAGGCTAGGGCACCTCTAGGCTTAGGTTAGGGCACCCCTATGCTTACGCTAGGGCACCAATAAGCTTAGGCTAGGGCACCCCTAGTCTTAGGCTAGGGCACCCCTAGGCTTAGGCTAAGGCTAGGGCACCCCTTGGCTTATGCTAGGGCACCCCTAGGGTTATGCTAGGGCACCCCTAGGCTTAGGCTAGGGCACCCCTAGGCTTAGGCTACGACACCCCTAGGCTTGGGCTAGGGTACCCCAAGGCTTAGGCTAAGGTTAGGGCTCCCCTAGCCTAAGGCTAGGGCACCACTAGGCTTAGGCTAGGGCACCACTAGGCTTAGGCTCGGGCACCCCTAGGCTTAGGCTAGGGCACCCCTAGGCTTAGGCTAGGGCACCCCTAGGCTTAGGCTAAGGCTTGGGCTCCCCTAGCCTAACCCTAGGGCACCCCTAGGCTTAGGCTAGGGCACCCCTAGTTTTAGGCTAGGGCACACCTAGGCTTTGGCTAAGGCTAGGGCTCAGCTAGCCTAAGGCTAGGGCACCCCTAACTTTAGGCTAGGGCACCCCTAGGCTTAGGCTAGGGCACCCCTAGGCTTAGGCTAAGGCTAGTGTTCCCCTAGCCTAAGGCTAGGGCACCACTAGGGTTAGGCTAGGGCATCCCTAGGCTTAGGGTAGGGCACCCCTAGGCTTAGGCTAGGTCACATCTAGCCTTTGGGTAGGGCACCCCTATGCTTAGGCTAAGGCAAGGGCTCCACTAGACTAAGGCTAGGGCACCCCTAGCCTTAGACTAGGGCACCCGTAAGCTTAGGCTAGGGCACCCCAAGGCTTAGGCTAGGGCACCCCTAGGCTTAGGCTAAGGCTAGGGATCGCCTAGCCTAACGCAAGGGCACCCCTAGGCTTAGGCTAGGGCACCCCAAGGCTCAGGCTAGGGCACCCCTAGTCTTAGGCTAGGGCACCCCTAGGCTTAGGCTAAGGTTAGGCCTCCCCTAGACTAAGGCTACGGCACCCCTATGCTTAGGCTAGGGCACCCCTAGGCTTAGGATAGGGCACCCCTAGGCTTAGGCTAAGGCTAGGGCTCCTCTAGCCTAAGGCTATGGCACCCCTAGGCTTAGGCTAGGGCACCCCTAGGCTTAGGCATGGGCACCCCTAGGCTTAAGCTTAGGCTAGGGCTCAGCTAGCCTAAGGCTAGGGCAAGCCTAGGCTTATGCTAGGGCACCCCTGGGCTTAGTGTAGGGCACCCCTAGGCTTAGGGTAGGGCACCCCTCGGCTTAGGCTAGGGCACGCCTAGGCTTAATCTAGGGCACCCCAAGGCTTAGGCTAAGGCTAGTGTTCCCCTAGCCTAAGGCTAGGGCACCACAAGGTTTAGGCTAGGGCATCCCTAGGCTTAGGCTAGGGCACCCCTAGGCTTGGTCTAAGGTTAGGGTACCCCTTGACTTAGGCTAGGGCACACCTAGGCTTAGGCTAGGGAACCCCTAGGCTTAGGCTACGGAACCCCTAGGCTTAGGCTAGGGCACCCCTAGGCTTAGGCTAAGGCTAGTGCTCCCCTAGCCTAAGGCTAGGGCACCCCTAGGGTTAGGCTAGGACACCCCTAGGCTCAGGCTAGGGCAACCCTAGGCTTAGGCTAGGGCAGCCATAGGCTTAGGCTAAGGCTAAGGCTCCTCTATCCTAAGGCCTGGGTACCCCTAGGCTTAGGCTAGGGCACCCCTAGGCTTAGGCTAGGGCACCCCTAGACTTAAGCTAGGGCACCCATAGGCTTAGGCTACAGCTAGGTCTCCCCTATCGTAAGGCTAGGGCACCCCTAAGCTTAGGCTAAGGCACCCCTAAACTTAGGCTAGGGCACGCCAAGGCTTAAGCTAGGGCACGCCAAGGCTTAGGCTAGGCACCCCTAGACTTATGCTGGGGCTCCCCTAGGTTTAGGGTAAGGCTAGGGCTCTCCTAGCCTAAGGCTAGCTTACCCCTTGACTTAGGCTAGGACACCCTAGGCTTAGGATAAGGCTAGGGCTCCTCTAGCCTAACACTAGGGCATCCCTAGGCTTGGGCTAGGGCACCCCTAGGCTTAGGCTGGGGCACCCCTAGGCTTAGACTAAGGCTAGGGCTCCCCTACCCTAAGGCTAGGTCACCCCTAGGCTTAGTCTAGGGAACCCCTAGGTTTAGGCTAAGGCACCCCAAGGCTTACGCTAAGGCTAGGGCCCCCCTAGCCTAAGGTTAGGGAACCCCTAGGCTTAGGCTAGGGAATGCCTAGGCTTAGGCTAGGACACCCGTAGGCTAAGGCTAGGGCACCCCTAATCTTAGGCAAGGGCACCCCTAGGCTTAGGCTAAGGCTAGGGCTCCCCTAGCCTAAAGCTAGGGCACCCCTAGGCTTAGGCTAGGGCACCCCTAGACTTAGGCTAGGACACCACTAGGCTTACGCTAGGGCACACCTAGGCTTAGGCAAGGGCACCCCTAGGCTTAGGCTAGGGCACCCCTAGGCTTAGGCTAAGGCTAGGGATCGCCTAGCCTAACGAAAGGGCACCCCTAGGCTTAGGCTAGGGCACCCCAAGGCTTTGGCTAGGGCACCCCTAGGCTTAGGCTAGGGCACCCCAAGGCTTAGGCTAAGGCTAGGGCTTCGCTAGCCTATCCCTAGGGCACCCCTAGGCTTAGGCTAGGGCACCCCAAGGCTTAGGCTAGGGCACCCCTACTCTTAGGCTAGGGCACCCCTAGGCTTAGGCTAAGGCTAGGGCTCAGCTAGCCTAAGGCGAGGGCACCCATAGGCTTAGGCTACGGCACCCCTAGGCTTAGGCTAGGGCAACCCTAGGCGTAGGCTAAGGCTAGGGCTCCCCTAGCCTAAGGCTAGGGCACCCCTAGGCTTAGGCTAGGGCAACCCTAGGCTTAGGCTCGGGCACCCCTAAGCTTAGGCTAAGGCTAGGGCTCCCCTAGGCTATGGCTAGGGCACCCCAAGGCTTAGGCTAGGGCACCAATAGGCTTAGGCTAGGGCACCCCTAGGCTTAGGCTAAGGCTAGGGGACCCCTAGGCTTAGGCTAAGGCACCCCTAAGCTTAGGCTAGGGCACCCCTAAATTTAGGCTAGGGCACCCTTAGGCTTAGGCTAAGGCTAGTGCTCCCCTAGCCTAAGGCTAGGGCACCCATAGTGTTAGGCTAGGGCACCCCTAGGCTTAGGCTAGGGCAGCCATAGGCTTATGCTAAGGCTAGGGCTCCTCTATCCTAAGGCCTGGGCACCCCTAGGCTTAGGCTAGAGCACCCCTAGGCTTAGGCTAGGGCACCTCTAGGCTTAGGTTAGGGCACCCCTATGCTTACGCTAGGGCACCAATAAGCTTAGGCTAGGGCACCCCTAGTCTTAGGCTAGGGCACCCCTAGGCTTAGGCTAAGGCTAGGGCACCCCTTGGCTTATGCTAGGGCACCCCTAGGGTTATGCTAGGGCACCCCTAGGCTTAGGCTAGGGCACCCCTAGGCTTAGGCTACGACACCCCTAGGCTTGGGCTAGGGTACCCCAAGGCTTAGGCTAAGGTTAGGGCTCCCCTAGCATAAGGCTAGGGCACCACTAGGCTTAGGCTAGGGCACCCCTAGGATTAGGATTGTGCACCACTAGGCTAAGGCTAGGGCTCCCCTAGCCTAAGGCTAGGGCACTTCTAGGCTTAGGCTAGGGCACCACTAGGCTTAGGCTCGGGCACCCCTAGGCTTAGGCTAGGGCACCCCTAGGCTTAGGCTACGGCACCCCTAGGCTTAGGCTAAGGCTTGGGCTCCCCTAGCCTAACCCTAGGGCACCCCTAGGCTTAGGCTAGGGCACCCCTAGTTTTAGGCTAGGGCACACCTAGGCTTTGGCTAAGGCTAGGGCTCAGCTAGCCTAAGGCTAGGGCACCCCTAACTTTAGGCTAGGGCACCCCTAGGCTTAGGCTAGGGCACCCCTAGGCTTAGGCTAAGGCTAGTGTTCCCCTAGCCTAAGGCTAGGGCACCACTAGGGTTAGGCTAGGGCATCCCTAGGCTTAGGGTAGGGCACCCCTAGGCTTAGGCTAGGTCACATCTAGCCTTTGGGTAGGGCACCCCTATGCTTAGGCTAAGGCAAGGGCTCCACTAGACTAAGGCTAGGGCACCCCTAGCCTTAGACTAGGGCACCCGTAAGCTTAGGCTAGGGCACCCCAAGGCTTAGGCTAGGGCACCCCTAGGCTTAGGCTAAGGCTAGGGATCGCCTAGCCTAACGCAAGGGCACCCCTAGGCTTAGGCTAGGGCACCCCAAGGCTCAGGCTAGGGCACCCCTAGTCTTAGGCTAGGGCACCCCTAGGCTTAGGCTAAGGTTAGGCCTCCCCTAGACTAAGGCTACGGCACCCCTATGCTTAGGCTAGGGCACCCCTAGGCTTAGGATAGGGCACCCCTAGGCTTAGGCTAAGGCTAGGGCTCCTCTAGCCTAAGGCTATGGCACCCCTAGGCTTAGGCTAGGGCACCCCTAGGCTTAGGCATGGGCACCCCTAGGCTTAAGCTTAGGCTAGGGCTCAGCTAGCCTAAGGCTAGGGCAAGCCTAGGCTTATGCTAGGGCACCCCTGGGCTTAGTGTAGGGCACCCCTAGGCTTAGGGTAGGGCACCCCTCGGCTTAGGCTAGGGCACGCCTAGGCTTAATCTAGGGCACCCCAAGGCTTAGGCTAAGGCTAGTGTTCCCCTAGCCTAAGGCTAGGGCACCACAAGGGTTAGGCTAGGGCATCCCTAGGCTTAGGCTAGGGCACCCCTAGGCTTGGTCTAAGGTTAGGGTACCCCTTGACTTAGGCTAGGGCACCCCTAGGCTTAGGCTAGGGAACCCCTAGGCTTAGGCTACGGAACCCCTAGGCTTAGGCTAGGGCACCCCTAGGCTTAGGCTAAGGCTAGTGCTCCCCTAGCCTAAGGCTAGGGCACCCCTAGGGTTAGGCTAGGACACCCCTAGGCTCAGGCTAGGGCAACCCTAGGCTTAGGCTAGGGCAGCCATAGGCTTAGGCTAAGGCTAAGGCTCCTCTATCCTAAGGCCTGGGTACCCCTAGGCTTAGGCTAGGGCACCCCTAGGCTTAGGCTAGGGCACCCCTAGACTTAAGCTAGGGCACCCATAGGCTTAGGCTACAGCTAGGTCTCCCCTATCGTAAGGCTAGGGCACCCCTAAGCTTAGGCTAAGGCACCCCTAAACTTAGGCTAGGGCACCCCAAGGCTTAAGCTAGGGCACGCCAAGGCTTAGGCTAGGCACCCCTAGACTTATGCTGGGGCTCCCCTAGGTTTAGGGTAAGGCTAGGGCTCTCCTAGCCTAAGGCTAGCTTACCCCTTGACTTAGGCTAGGACACCCTAGGCTTAGGATAAGGCTAGGGCTCCTCTAGCCTAACACTAGGGCATCCCTAGGCTTGGGCTAGGGCACCCCTAGGCTTAGGCTGGGGCACCCCTAGGCTTAGACTAAGGCTAGGGCTCCCCTACCCTAAGGCTAGGTCACCCCTAGGCTTAGTCTAGGGAACCCCTAGGTTTAGGCTAAGGCACCCCAAGGCTTACGCTAAGGCTAGGGCCCCCCTAGCCTAAGGTTAGGGAACCCCTAGGCTTAGGCTAGGGAATGCCTAGGCTTAGGCTAGGACACCCGTAGGCTAAGGCTAGGGCACCCCTAATCTTAGGCAAGGGCACCCCTAGGCTTAGGCTAAGGCTAGGGCTCCCCTAGCCTAAAGCTAGGGCACCCCTAGGCTTAGGCTAGGGCACCCCTAGACTTAGGCTAGGACACCACTAGGCTTACGCTAGGGCACACCTAGGCTTAGGCAAGGGCACCCCTAGGCTTAGGCTAGGGCACCCCTAGGCTTAGGCTAAGGCTAGGGATCGCCTAGCCTAACGAAAGGGCACCCCTAGGCTTAGGCTAGGGCACCCCAAGGCTTTGGCTAGGGCACCCCTAGTCTTAGGCTAGGGCACCCCTAGGCTTAGGCTAAGGTTAGGCCTCCCCTAGACTAAGGCTACGGCACCCCTATGCTTAGGCTAGGGCACCCCTAGGCTTAGGATAGGGCACCCCTAGGCTTAGGCTAAGGCTAGGGCTCCTCTAGCCTAAGGCTATGGCACCCCTAGGCTTAGGCTAGGGCACCCCTAGGCTTAGGCAAGGGCACCCCTAGGCTTAAGCTTAGGCTAGGGCTCAGCTAGCCTAAGGCTAGGGCAAGCCTAGGCTTATGCTAGGGCACCCCTGGGCTTAGTGTAGGGCACCCCTAGGCTTAGGGTAGGGCACCCCTTGGCTTAGGCTAGGGCACGCCTAGGCTTAATCTAGGGCACCCCTAGGCTTAGGCTAAGGCTAGTGTTCCCCTAGCCTAAGGCTAGGGCACCACTAGGGTTAGGCTAGGGCATCCCTAGGCTTAGGCTAGGGCACCCCTAGGCTTGGTCTAAGGTTAGGGTACCCCTTGGCTTAGGCTAGGGCACCCCTAGGCTTAGGCTAGGGAACCCCTAGGCTTAGGCTACGGAACCCCTATGCTTAGGCTAGGGCACCCCTAGGCTTAGGCTAAGGCTAGTGCTCCCCTAGCCTAAGGCTAGGGCACCCCTAGGGTTAGGCTAGGGCACCCCTAGGCTCAAGCTAGGGCAACCCTAGGCTTAGGCTAGGGCAGCCATAGACTTAGGCTAAGGCTAAGGCTCCTCTATCCTAAGGCCTGGGTACCCCTAGGCTTAGGCTAGGGCACCCCTAGGCTTAGGCTAGGGCACCCCTAGACTTAAGCTAGGGCACCCATAGGCTTAGGCTACGGCTAGATCTCCCCTATCGTAAGGCTAGGGCACCCCTAAGCTTAGGCTAGGGCACCCCTAAGCTTAGGCTAGGGCACCCCAAGGCTTAGGCTAGGGCACGCCAAGGCTTAGGCTAGGCACCCCTAGACTTATGCTGGGGCTCCCCTAGGTTTAGGCTAAGGCTAGGGCTCTCCTAGCCTAAGGCTACCTTACCCCTTGACTTAGGCTAGGACACCCTAGGCTTAGGATAAGGCTAGGGCTCCTCTAGCCTAACACTAGGGCATCCCTAGGCTTGGGCTAGGGCACCCCTAGGCTTAGGCTGGGGCACCCCTAGGCTTAGACTAAGGCTAGGGCTCCCCTACCCTAAGGCTAGGTCACCCCTAGGCTTAGTCTAGGGAACCCCTAGGTTTAGGCTAAGGCACCCCAAGGATTACGCTAAGGCTAGGGCCCCCCTAGCCTAAGGTTAGGGAACCCCTAGGCTTAGGCTAGGGAATGCCTAGGCTTAGGCTAGGACACCCGTAGGCTAAGGCTAGGGCACCCCTAGTCTTAGGCTAGGGCACCCCTAGGCTTAGGCTAAGGCTAGGGCTCCCCTAGCCTAAAGCTAGGGCACCCCTAGACTTAGGATAGGGCACCCCTAGACTTAGGCTAGAACACCACTAGGCTTACGCTAGGGCACCCCTAGGCTTAGGCAAGGGCACCCCTAGGCTTAGGCTAGGGCACCCCTAGGCTTGGGCTAGGGCACCCCTAGGCTTAGGCTAGGGCACCCGTAGGCTTAGGCTTGGGCACCCCTAGGCTTAGGCTACGGCTAGGGCTCACCTAGGCTAAGGCTACGACACCCCTAGGCTTAGGCTAGGGCAACCCTCGGCTTAGGGTAGGGCACTCCTAGGCTTAGGGTAGGGCACCCCTAGGCTTAGGTTAGGGCACCCCTAGGCTTAGGATAGGGTACCCCTAGGCTTAGGATAGGGCACCCCTAGGCTTAGTCTAAGGCTAGGGCTCAGCTAGCCTAAGGATAGGGCACCCCTAGGCTTAGGTTAGGGCACCACTAGGCTTAGGGTAGGGCACCCCTAGGCTTAGGCTAGGTCACATCTAGGCTTAGGGTAGGGCACCCCTAGACTTAGGCTAGAGCACCCGTAGGCTTAGGCAAAGGCACCCTTAGCCTTAGGTTAGGGCACCCCTAGGGTTAGGCTAGGGCACCCCTAGGCTCAGGCAAGGGTACCCCTAGTCTTAGGCTAGGGCACCCCAAAGCTTAGGCTAGGGCACCCCTAAGCGTAGGCTAAGGCTAGGGCTCCCCTAGCCTAAGGCTAGGGCACCCCTAGGCTTAGGCTAGGGCAACCCTAGGCTTAGGCTCTTGCACCCCTAAGCTTAGGCTAAGGCTAGGGCTCCCCTAGTCTATGGCTAGGGAACCCTAGGCTTAGGCTAGGGCACCAATAGGCTTAGGCTAGGGCACCCCTAGTCTTAGGCTAAGGCTTGGGAACCCCTAGGTTTAGGCTAAGACACCCCTAGGCTTAGGCTAGGGCACCCCTAAGTTTAGGCTAGGGCACCCTTAGGCTTAGGCTAAGGCTAGTGCTCCCCTAGCCTAAACTAGGGCACCCATAGTGTTAGGCTAGGGCACCCCTAGGCTTAGGCTAGGTTATCCCTAGGCTTAGTCTAGGGCAGCCATAGGCTTAGGCTAAGGCTAGGACTCCTCTAGCCTAAGGCCTGGGCACCCCAAAGCTTAGGCTAGGGCACCCCTAAGCGTAGGCTAAGGCTAGGGCTCCCCTAGCCTAAGGCTAGGGCACCCCTAGGCTTAGGCTAGGGCAACCCTAGGCTTAGGCTCGTGCACCCCTAAGCTTAGGCTAAGGCTAGGGCTCCCCTAGGCTATGGCTAGGGCACCCTAGGCTTAGGCTAGGGCACCAATAGGCTTAGGCTAGGGCACCCCTAGACTTAGGCTAAGGCTAGGGGACCCCTAGGCTTAGGCCAAGGCACCCCTAGGCTTAGGCTAGGGCACCCCTAGGCTTACGCTAGGGCACGAATAAGCTTAGGCTAGGGCACCCCTAGTCTTAGGCTGGGGCACGCCTAGGCTTAGGCTAGGGCACCCCTAGGCTTAGGCTAGGGCACCCCTAGACTTAGGCTACTACACCCCTAGGCTTGGGATAGGGCACCCCAAGGCTTAGGCTAAGGTTAGGGCTCCTCTAGCCTAAGGATAGGGCACCCCTAGGCTTAGGCTAAGGCACCAATAGGCTTAGGCTAGGGCACCCTTAGGCTTAGGCTAAGGCTAGTGCTCCCCTAGCCTAAGGCTAGGGCACCCATAGTGTTAGGCTAGGGCACCCCTAGGCTTAGGTTAGGGCACCCCTAGGCTTAGGATAGGGCAGCCTATGCTTACGCTAGGGCAACAATAAGCTTAGGCTAGGGCACCCCTAGTCTTAGGCTAGGGCACCCCTAGGCTTAGCCTAAGACTAGGGCACCCCTTGGCTTATGCTAGGGCACCCCTAGGCTTATGCTAGGGCATCCCTAGGCTTAGGCTAGGGCACCCCTATGCTTAGGCTACGACACCCCTAGGCTTGGGCTAGGGCACCCCAAGGCTTAGGCTAAGGTTAGGGCTCCCCTAGCCTAAGGCTAGGGCACCCCTAGGCTTAGGCTAGGGCACCCCTAGGATTAGGATAGGGCACCACTAGGCTAAGGTTAGGGCTCCACTAGCCTAAGGCTACGGCACCCCTAGGATTAGGCTAGGGCACCCCTAGGCTTAGGATAGGGTACCACTAAGCTTAGACTAGGGCACCCCTAGGCTTAGGCAAAGTCTAGGGCTCCCCTAGCCTAAGGCTTGGGTACCCCAAGGCTTAGGCTAGGGCACCACTAGGCTTAGGCTAGGGCACCCCTAGGTTTAGGCTAGGGCACCCATAGGCTTAGGCTAAGGCTAGGGATCGCCTAGCGTAACACTAGGGCACCCCTAGGCGTAGGCTAGGGCACCCCAAGGCTTAGGCTAGGGCACCCCTAGGCTTAGGCTAAGGCTAGGGCTCCTCTAGCCTAAGGCTATGGCACCCCTAGGCTTAGGCTAGGGCACCCCTAGGCTTAGGCAAGGGCATCCCTAGGCTTAGGCTTAGAGTAGGGCTCAGCTAGCCTACGGCTACGGCAAGCCTAGGCTTACGCTAGGGTACCCCTGGGCTTAGGGTAGTGCACCCCTAGGCTTAGGGTAGGGCACCCCTCAGCTTAGGCCAGGGCACGCCTAGGCTTAATCAAGGGCACCCATAGGCTTAGGCTAAGGGTAGTGTTCCCCTAGCCCAAGGCTAGGGCACCACAAGGGTTAGGCTAGGGCATCCCTAGGCTTAGGCTAGGGCACCCCTAGGCTTAGGCTAGGGCAGCCATAGGCTTAGGCTAAGGCTAGGGCTCCTCTATCCTAAGGCCTGGGCACCCCTAGGCTTAGGCTAGGGCACCCCTAGGCTTAGTCTAAGGCTAGGGCACCCCTTGGTTTAGGCTAGGGCACCCCTAGGTTTAGGTAGGGCACCCCTAGGCTTAGGCTAAGTCTAGTGCTCCCCTAGCCTAAGGCTAGGGCACCCCAAGCTAGGCTAGGGCACCCCTAGGCTTAGGCTAGGGCAACCCTAGGCTTAGGCTAGGGAAGCCATAGGCTTAGGCTAAGGCTAGGGCTCCTCTATTCTAAGGCCTGGGCACCCCTAGGCTTAGGCTAGGGCACCCCTAGGCTTAGGCTAGGGCACCCCTAGGCTTATGCTAGGGCACCCCTAGGCTTAGGCTAGGGCACCCCTAGGCTTAGGCTAGGGCAGCCATAGGCTTAGGCTAGGGAAGCCATAAGCTTAGGCTTAGGCTAGGGCTCAGCTAGCCTAAGGCTAGGGAAAGCCTAGGCTTAGGCTAGGGCACCCCTAGGATTAGGGTAGGGCACCCCTAGGCTTAGGCTAGAGCACGCTTAGGCTAAGGCTAGTGCTCCCCTAGCCTAAGGCTAATGTACCCTTAGGGTTAGGCTAGGGCACCCCTAGGCTTAGGCTAGGGCACCCCTAGGCTTAGGCTAGGGCAACCCTAGGCTTAGGCTAGGGCAGCCATAGGCTTAGGCTAAGGCTAGGGTTCCTCTATCCTAAGGCCTGGGCACCCCTAGGCTTAGGCTAGGGCACCCCTAGGCTTAGGCTAGGGGACCCCTAGACTTAGGCTAGGGCACCCCTATGCTTAGGCTAAGGCTAGGGGACTGCTAGGCTTATGCTAAGGCACCCCAAGGCTTAGGCTAAGGCTAGGTCACCCCTAGGCTTAGGCTAAGGCACCACTAGGCTTAGGCTAGGGCACCCCTAGGCTTAGGCTAAGGCTAGGTCACACCTAGGCTTAGGCTAAGGCACCACTAGGCTTAGGCTAGGGCACCCCTAGGCTTAGGCTAGGGCACTCCTAGGCTTAGGCTAGGGCACCCCTAGGCTGAAGCTAGGGCACCCATAGGCTTAGGTTAAGGCTATAGCTCCAATAGCTTAAGGCTAGGGCACCCCTAGGCTTAGGCTAGGGCACCCCTAGGCTTAAACAACGGCACCCGTAGACTTAGGCTAAGGCTATGGCTCCCCTAGCCTAACCCTAGGGCACACCTAGGCTTACGCTAGGGGACCCCTAGGCTTAGCCTAGGGCACCCCTAACTTAGGCTACGGCACCCCTAGGCTTAGGCTAAGGCTTGGGGACCCCTAGGCTTAGGCTAAGGCATCCCTAGGCTTAGGCAAGCGCACCCTAGGCTTAGGTTAGGGCACCCTTAGGCTTAGGCTAGGGCACCCCTAGGCTTAGGCTAAGACTAGGTCACCCCTAGGCTTAGTCTAAGGCACCACTAGTCTTAGGCTAGGGCACCCCTAGGCTTAGGCTAGGGCACTCCTAGGCTTAGGCTAGGTCACTCCTAGGCTGAGGCTAGGGCACCCCGAGGCTGAGGCTAGGGCACCCATAGGCTTAGGCTAAGGCTAGGGCTCCCCTAGCCTAAGGCTAGGGCACCCCTAGGCTTAAGCTAGGGCACCAGTAGGCTTAGGATAAGGCTAGGTCTCCCCTATCCTAAGGCTAGGGCACCCCTAGGCTTAGGCTAAGACTAGGTCACCCCTAGGCTTAGTCTAAGGCACCACTAGTCTTAGGCTAGGGCACCCCTAGGCTTAGGCTAGGGCACTCCTAGTCTTAGGCTATGTCACTCCTAGGCTGAGGCTAGGGAACCCCGAGGCTGAGGCTAGGGCACCCCTAGGCTTAGGCTAAGGCTAGTGCTCCCCTAGCCTAAGGCTAATGTACCCTTAGGGTTAGGCTAGGGCACCCCTAGGCTTAGGCTAGAGCAAGCCTAGGCTTAGGCTAGGGTAGCCATAGGCTTAGGCTAAGGCTAGGGCTCCTCTATCCTAAGGCCTGGGCACCCCTAGGCTTAGGCTAGGGCACCCCTTGACTTAGGCTAGGGCACCCCCAGGCTTAGGCTAGGGCACCCCTAGGTATGGCTAGGGTACCCCTATGCTTAGGCTAAGGCTAGGGGACCCCTAGGCTTAGGCTAAGGCACCCCAAGGCTTAGGCTAAGGCTAGGTCACCCCTAGGCTTAGGCTAAGGCACCACTAGGCTTAGGCTAGGGCACCCCTAGGCTTAGGCTAAGGCTAGGTCACCCCTAGGCTTAGGCTAAGGCACCACTAGGCTTAGGCTAGGGCACCCCTAGGCTTAGGCTAGGGCACTCCTAGGCTTAGGCTAGGGAACTCCTAGGCTGAAGCTAGGGCACCCATAGGCTTAGGCTAAGGCTAGGGCTCCAATAGCCTAAGGCTAGGGCACCCCTAGGCTTAGGCTTGGGCACCCCTAGGCTTAAACTAGGGCACCCGTAGACTTAGGCTAAGGCTAGGGCTCCCCTAGGCTAACCCTAGGGCACACCTAGGCTTACGCTAGGGGACCCCTAGGCTTAGGCTAGGGCACCCCTAACTTAGGCTAGGGCACCCCTAGGCTTAGGCTAAGGCTAGGGCTCCCCTAGCCTAAGGCTAGGGCACCACTAGGCTTAAGCTAGGGCACCCCTAGGCTTAGGCTAGGGCACCCCTAGGCTTAGGCTAGGGCACCCTAGGCTTAGGCTAAGGCTTGGGGACCCCTAGGCTTAGGCTAAGGCATCCCTAGGCTTAGGCAAGGGCACCCTAGGCTTAGGTTAGGGCACCCTTAGGCTTAGGCTAGGGCACCCCTAGGCTTAGGCTAAGAGTAGGTCACCCCTAGGCTTAGTCTAAGGCACCACTAGTCTTAGGCTAAGGCTAGGGCTCCCCTAGCCTAAGGCTAGGGCACCCCTAGGCTTAGTCTAAGGCTAGGGCACCCCTTGGCTTAGGCTAGGGCACCCCTAGACTTAGGCTAGGGCAACCCTAGGCTTAGGCTAAGGCTAGTGCTCCCCTAGCCTAAGGCTAGGGCACCCCAAGCTTGGGCTAGGGCACCCCTAGGCTTAGGCTAGGGCAACCCTAGGCTTAGGCTAGGGAAGCCATAGGCTTAGGCTAAGGCTAGGGCTCCTCTATCCTAAGGCCTGGGCACCGCTAGGTTTAGGCTAGGGCACCCCTAGGCTTAGGCTAGGGCACCCCTAGGCTTAGGCTAGGTCACCCCTAGGCTTAGGCTAGGGCACCCCTAGGCTTAGGCTACGGCATCCCTAGGCTTAGGCTAGGACAACCATAGGCTTAGGCTAGGGCAGCCATAGGCTTAGGCTAGGGCAGCCATAGGCTTAGGCTTAGGCTAGGGCTCAGCTAGCCTAAGGCTAGGGCAAGCCTAGGCTTAGGCTAGGGAACCCCTAGGCTTAGGGTAGGGCACCCCTAGGCTTAGTTTAGGGCACACCTAGGCTTAGACTAGGGCACCCCTAGGCTTAGGCTAAGGCTAGTGCTCCCCTAGCCTAAGGCTAATGTACCCTTAGGGTTAGGCTAGGGCACCCCTAGGCTTAGGCTAGGGCAAGCCTAGGCTTAGGCTAGGGTAGCCATAGGCTTAGGCTAAGGCTAGGGCTCCTCTATCCTAAGGCCTGGGCACCCCTAGGCTTAGGCTAGGGCACCCCTTGACTTAGGCTAGGGCACCCCCAAGCTTAGGCTAGGGCACCCCTAGGCTTAGGCTAGGGCACCCCTATGCTTAGGCTAAGGCTAGGGGACCCCTAGGCTTAGGCTAAGGCACCCCAAGGCTTAGGCTAAGGCTAGGTCACCCCTAGGCTTAGGCTAATGCACCACTAGGCTTAGGCTAGGGCACCCCTAGGCTTAGGCTAATGCTAGGTCACCCCTAGGCTTAGGCTAAGGCACCACTAGGCTTAGGCTAGGGCACCCCTAGGCTTAGGCTAGGGCACTCCTAGGCTTAGGCTAGGGCACCCCTAGGCTGAAGCTAGGGCACCCATAGGCTTAGGCTAAGGCTAGGGCTCCAATAGCCTAAGGCTAGGGCACCCCTAGGCTTAGGCTTGGGCACCCCTAGGCTTAAACTAGGGCACCCGTAGACTTAGGCTAAGGCTTGGGCTCCCCTAGCCTAACCCTAGGGCACCCCTAGGCTTACGCTAGGGGACCCCTAGGCTTAGGCTAGGGCACCCCTAACTTAGGCTAGGGCACCCCTAGGCTTAGGCTAAGGCTAGGGCTCCCCTAGCCTAAGGCTAGGGCACCACTAGGCTTAAGCTAGGGCACCCCTAGGCTTAGGCTAGGGCACCTCTAGGCTTAGGCTAGGGCACCCTAGGCTTAGGCTAAGGCACCCTTAGGCTTAGGCTAGGGCACCCCTAGGCTTAGGCTAAGACTAGGTCACCCCTAGGCTTAGTCTAAGGCACCACTAGTCTTAGGCTAGGGCACCCCTAGGCTTAGGCTAGGGCACTCCTAGGCTTAGGCTAGGTCACCCCTAGGCTGAGGCTAGGGCACCCCGAGGCTGAGGCTAGGGCACCCATAGGCTTAGGCTAAGGCTAGGGCTCCCCTAGCCTAAGGCTAGGGCACCCCTAGGCTTAAGCTAGGGCACCAGTAGGCTTAGGCTAAGGCTAGGTCTCCCCATTCTAAGGCTAGGGCACCCCTAGGCTTTGGCTAGGGCACTCCTAGGCTTAGGCAAGGGCACCCTTAGGATTAGGCTAAGGCTAGGGCTCCACAAGCCTTACCCTAGGGCACACCTAGGCTTAGGCTAGGGACCCCTAGGCTTAGGCTAGGGCACCCCTAAGCTTAGGCTAGGGCACCCCAAGGCTTAGGCTAGGTCACCCCTAGGCTTAGGCTAAAGCTAGGGCTCCCCTAGCCTAAGGCTAGGGCACCCTTAGGCTTAGGCTAGGGCACCCCTAAGCTTAGGCTAGGGCATCCCCAGGCTTAGGATAGGGCACACCTAGCCTTAGGCAAGGACACCCCTAGGCTTAGGCTAAGGCTAGTGCTCCCCTAGCCTAAGGCTAGGGCACCCCTAGGGTTAGGCTAGGGCACCCCTAGGCTTAGGCTAGGGCAGCCGTATGCTTAGGCTAAGGCTAGGGCTCACCTAGCCTAAGGCAAGGGCACCCCTAGACTTAGGTTAGAGCACCCATAGGCTTAGGCAAGGGCACCCTTAGCCTTAGGCTAGGGCACCCCTAGTTTTAGGCTAGGGCACCCCTAGGCTTAGGCCAAGGCTAGGGCTCCCCTAGCCTAAGGCTAGGGCTCCCCTGGGCTCAGGCTAGGGCATCCATAGGCTTAGGCTACGGCATCCCTAGGATTAGGCTAAGACTAGGGCTCCCTAGCCTAAGGTGAGGGCACCCGTAGGCTTAGGATAGGGCACCCCTAGGCTTAGGCTAAGGCTAGGGGACCCCTAGGCTTAGGCTAAGGCATCCCTAGGCTTAGGCAAGGGCACCCGTAGGCTTAGGCTACGGCTCCCCTAGCCACAGGCTAGGGCACCCGTAGGCTTAGGCTAGGGCACCCCTAGGCTTAGCCTAGGGCAATCCTAGGCTAGACTAAGGCTAGGGTCCCCTAGCCTCAGTCAAGGGCACCCGTTGGCTCAGGCTAGGGCACCCCTAGGCTCAGGCTAGGGCACCCCTAAGCTTAGCCTAGGGCACGCCTAGGCTTAGGCTAGGGCACCCCTAGGCTTAGGCTAGGGCACCCCTAGGCTTAGGCTAAGGCTAGGGGACCCTTGGCGTAGGCTTAGGCACCCCTAGGCTTAGGCTAGTGCACCCCTAAGTTTACGCTAGGGCACCCCTAGGCTTTGGCTAGGGCACACCTAGGCGTATGCTAAGGCTAGGGCTCCTCTAGGCTTAGGCTAGGGCACCCCTAGGCTTAAGCAAGGGCACCCGTAGGCTTAGGCTAAGGCTAGGTCTCCCCTATCCTAAGGCAAGGTCACCCCTAGGCTTTGGCTAGGGCACTCCTAGGTTTAGGCTAGGGCACACCTAGGATTAGGTGAAGGCTAGGGCTCCCCTAGCCTAAGCCTAGGGCACCCCTAGGCTTAGGCTAGGGCACCCCTAGGCTTAGGTAGGGAACCCCTAGGCTTAGGTTAGGGCACCCCTATGCTTAGGCTAGGCACCCCTAGACTTACGCTGGGGCACCCCTACGTTTAGGCTAAGGCTAGGGCTCTCCTAGCCTAAGGCTAGGGTACCCCTTGGCTTAGGCTAGGGCACCGCTAGACTTAGGCTAGGGCACCCCTAGGCTTAGGCTAGGGCACCCTAGGCTTAGGATAAGGCTAGGGCTCCTCTAGCCTAACGCTAGGGCATCCCTAGGCTTGGGCTAGGGAACCCCTAGGCTTAGGCTAGGGCATCCCTAGGCTTAGACTAAGGCTAGGGCTCCCCTAGCCTAAGGCTAGGTCACCCCAAGGCTTAGTCTAGGGAACCGCTAGGTTTAGGCTAGGGCACCCCTAGTCTTAGGGTAGGGCACCCCTAGGCTTAGGCTAGGTCACATCTAGGCTTAGGGTAGGGCACCCCTATGCTTAGGTTAAGGCTAGGGCACCCCTAGGCTTAGGCTAGGGCATCCCTAGGCTTAGGCTACGGCACCCCTAGGCTTGGGCTACGGCAGCCCTAGGCTTAGGCTAAGGTTAGGGCTCCCCTAGCCTAAGGCTACGGCACCCCTAGGCTTAGGCTAGGGCACCCCTAGGCTTAGGATAGGGCACCACTAGGCTTAGACTAGGGCACCCCTAGGCTTATGCTAAGTCTAGGGCTCCCCTAGTCTAAGGCTTGGGCACCCCTAGGCTTAGGCTAGGGCACCCCTAGGCTTAGGCTAGGGCACCCCTAGGCTTAGGCTAGGGCAGCCATAGGCTTAGGCTAGGGCAGCCATAGGCTTAGGCTAAGGCTAGGGCTCCTCTATCCTAAGGGCTGGGCACCCCTAGCCTAAGGCTAGGGCACCCCTAGGCTTAGGCTAGGGCACCCCTAGGCTTAGGCTAGGGCTCAGCTAGCCTAAGGCTAGGACAAGCATAAGCTTAGGCTTGGGCACCCCTATGCTTAGGGTAGTGCACCCTTAGGCTTAGGCTCCAACACCCCTAGGCTTGGGCTAGGACACCCCAAGGCTTAGGCTAAGGTTAGGGCTCCCCTAGCCTAAGGATAGGGCACACCTAGGCTTAGGCTAGGGCACCAATAGGCTTAGGCTAGGGCACCCCTAGACTTAGGCTAAGGCTAGGGGACCCCTAGGCTTAGGCCAAGTCACCCCTAGGCTTAGGCTAGGGCACCCCTAAATTTAGGCTAGGGCACCCTTAGGCTTAGGCTAAGGCTAGTGCTCCCCTAGCCTAAGGCTAGGGCACCCATAGTGTTAGGCTAGGGCACCCCTAGGCTTAGGCTAGGGCACCCCTAGGCTTAGGCTAGGGCAGCCATAGGCTTAGGCTAAGGCTAGGGCTCCTCTAGCCTAAGGCCTGGGCACTCCTAGGCTTAGGCTAGGGCACCCCTTGGCTTAGGCTAGGGCACCCCTAGGCTTAGGCTAGGGCACCCCTATGCTTACGCTAGGGCAACAATAAGCTTAGGTTAGGGCACCACTAGTCTTAGGCTAGGGCACCCCTAGGCTTAGGCTAAGGGTAGGGCACCCCTTGGCTTATGCTAGGGCACCCCTAGGCTTATGCTAGGGCATCCCTAGGGTTAGGCTAGGGCACCCCTAGGCTTAGGCTACGACACCCCTAGGCTTGGGCTACGGCACCCCAAGGCTTAGGCTAAGGTTAGGGC
This sequence comes from Tenrec ecaudatus, assembly GCF_050624435.1. Lineage (NCBI taxonomy): Eukaryota > Metazoa > Chordata > Mammalia > Afrosoricida > Tenrecidae > Tenrec > Tenrec ecaudatus. The sequence goes on from NW_027457651.1 coordinate 415,831, forward strand.
TCCCCTAGCCTAAGGCTAGGGCACCCCTAGGATTAGGATAGGGCACCACTAGACTAAGGTTAGGGCTACCCTAACCTAAGGCTACGGCACCCCTAGGCTTAGGCTAGGGCACCCCTAGGCTTAGGATAGGGTACCACTAGGCTTAGACTAGGGCACCCCTAGGCTTAGGCTAAGTCTAGGGCTCCCCTAGCCTAAGGCTTGGGCACCCCTAGGCTTAGGCTAGGGCACCACTAGGCTTAGGCTAGGGCACCCCTAGGCTTAGGCTAGGGCACCCCTAGGCTTAGGCTAGGGCAGCCATAGGCTTAGGCTAGGGCAGCCATAGGCTTAGGCTAAGGCTAGGGCTCCTCTATCCTAAGGCCTGGGCACCCCTAGCCTAAGGCTAGGGCACCCCTAGGCTTAGGCTAGGGCACCCCTAGGCTTAGGCTAGGGCACCCCTATGCTTACGCTAGGGCAACAATAAGCTTAGGCTAGGGCACCCCTAGTCTTAGGCTAGGGCTCAGCTAGCCTAAGGCTAGGGCAAGCATAAGCTTAGGCTAGGGCACCCCTAGGCTTAGGGTAGTGCACCCCTAGGCTTAGGCTCCGACACCCCTAGGCTTGGGCTAGGGCACCCCAAGGCTTAGGCTAATGTTAGGGCTCCCCTAGCCTAAGGATAGGGCACCCCTAGGCTTAGGCTAGGGCACCAAGAGGCTTAGGCTAGGGCACCACTAGACTTAGACTAAGGCTAGGGGACCCCTAGGCTTATGCCAAGGCACCCCTAGGCTTAGGCTAGGGCACCCCTAGGCTTAGGCTAGGGCACCCCTATGCTTACGCTAGGGCAACAATAAGCTTAGGTTAGGGCACCCCTAGTCTTAGGCTAGGGCACCCCTAGGCTTAGGCTAAGGCTAGGGCACCCCTTGGCTTATGCTAGGGCACCCCTAGGCTTATGCTAGGGCATCCCTAGGGTTAGGCTAGGGCACCCCTAGGCTTAGGCTACGACACCCCTAGGCTTGGGCTACGGCACCCCAAGGCTTAGGCTAAGGTTAGGGCTCCCCTAGCCTAAGGCTAGGGCACCCCTAGGATTAGGATAGGGCACCACTAGACTAAGGTTAGGGCTACCCTAACCTAAGGCTACGGCACCCCTAGGCTTAGGCTAGGGCACCCCTAGGCTTAGGATAGGGTACCACTAGGCTTAGACTAGGGCACCCCTAGGCTTAGGCTAAGTCTAGGGCTCCCCTAGCCTAAGGCTTGGGCACCCCTAGGCTTAGGCTAGGGCACCACTAGGCTTAGGCTAGGGCACCCCTAGGCTTAGGCTAGGGCACCCCTAGGCTTAGGCTAGGGCAGCCATAGGCTTAGGCTAGGGCAGCCATAGGCTTAGGCTAAGGCTAGGGCTCCTCTATCCTAAGGCCTGGGCACCCCTAGCCTAAGGCTAGGGCACCCCTAGGCTTAGGCTAGGGCACCCCTAGGCTTAGGCTAGGGCACCCCTATGCTTACGCTAGGGCAACAATAAGCTTAGGCTAGGGCACCCCTAGTCTTAGGCTAGGGCTCAGCTAGCCTAAGGCTAGGGCAAGCATAAGCTTAGGCTAGGGCACCCCTATGCTTAGGGTAGTGCACCCCTAGGCTTAGGCTCCGACACCCCTAGGCTTGGGCTAGGGCACCCCAAGGCTTAGGCTAATGTTAGGGCTCCCCTAGCCTAAGGATAGGGCACCCCTAGGCTTAGGCTAGGGCACCAAGAGGCTTAGGCTAGGGCACCACTAGACTTAGACTAAGGCTAGGGGACCCCTAGGCTTATGCCAAGGCACCCCTAGGCTTAGGCTAGGGCACCCCTAAATTTAGGCTAGGGCACCCTTAGGCTTAGGCTAAGGCTAGTGCTCCCCTAGCCTAAGGCTAGGGCACCCATAGTGTTAGGCTAGGGCACCCCTAGGCTTAGGCTAGGGCACCCCTAGGCTTAGGCTGGGGCAGCCATAGGCTTAGGCTAGGGCACCCCTAGGCTTAGGCTAGGGCAGCCAAAGGCTTAGGCTAAGGCTAGGGCTCCTCTAGCCTAAGGCCTGGGCACTCCTAGGCTTAGGCTAGGGCACCCCTAGGCTTAGGCTAGGGCACCCCTAGGCTTAGGCTAGGGCACCCCTATGCTTACGCGAGGGCAACAATAAGCTTAGGCTAGGGCACCCCTAGGCTTAGGCTAAGGCTAGGGCACCCCTTGCCTTATGCTATGGCACCCCTAGGCTTATGCTAGGGCATCCCTAGGCTTACGCTAGGGCACCCCTAGGCTTAGGCTACGACACCCATAGGCTTGGGCTAGGGCACCCCAAGGCTTAGGCTAAGGTTAGGGCTCCCCTAGCCTAAGGCTAGGGCACCCCTAGGATTAGGATAGGGCACCACTAGACTAAGGTTAGGGCTCCCCTAGCCTAAGGCTACGGCACCCCTAGGCTTAGGCTAGGGCACCCCTAGGCTTAGGATATGGTACCACTAGGCTTAGACTAGGTCACCCCTACGCTTAGGCTAAGTCTAGGGCTCCCCTAGCCTAAGGCTTGGGCACCCTAGGCTTAGGCTAGGCCACCACTGGGCTTAGGCTAGGGCACCCGTAGGCATAGGCTAGGGCACCCATAGGCTTAGGCTAAGGCTAGGGATCGCCTAGCGTAACGCTAGGGCACCCCTAGGCGTAGGCTAGGGCACCCCAAGGCTTAGGCTAGGGCACCCCTAGTCTTAGGCTAGTGCACCCCTAGGCATAGGCTAAGGCTAGGGCTCCTCTAGCCTAAGGCTATGGCACCCCTAGGCTTAGGCTAGGGCACCCCTAGGCTTAGGCAAGGGCACCCCTAGGCTTAGGCTTAGAGTAGGGCTCAGCTAGCCTACGGCTAGGGCAAGCCTAGGCTTATGCTAGGGCACCCCTGGGCATAGGGTAGGGCACCCCTAGGCTTAGGGTAGGGCACCCCTCGGCTTAGGCCAGGGCACGCCTAGGCTTAATCTAGGGCACCCCTAGGCTTTGTCTAAGGCTAGTGTTCCCCTAGCCTAAGGCTAGGGCACCACAAGGGTTAGGCTAGTGCATCCCTAGGCTTAGGCTAGGGAACCCCTAGGCTTAGGCTAGGGCAGCCATAGGCTTAGGCTAAGGCTAGGGCTCCTCTATCCTAAGGCCTGTGCACCCCTAGGCTTAGGCTAGGGCACCCCTAGGCTTAGTCTAAGGCTAGGGCACCCCTTGGCTTAGGCTAGGGCACCCCTAGGCTTAGGCTAGGGCACCCCTAGGCTTAGGCTAAGGCTAGTGCTCCCCTAGCCTAAGGCTAGGCCACCCCAAGGTTAGGCTAGGGCACCAATAGGCTTAGGCTAGGGCACCCCTAGGCTTAGGCTACGACACCCCTAGGCTTGGGCTACGGCACCCCAAGGCTTAGGCTAAGGTTAGGGCTCCCCTAGCCTAAGGCTAGGGCACCCCTAGGATTAGGATAGGGCACCACTAGACTAAGGTTAGGGCTACCCTAACCTAAGGCTACGGCACCCCTAGGCTTAGGCTAGGGCACCCCTAGGCTTAGGATAGGGTACCACTAGGCTTAGTTAGGGCACCCCTAGGCTTAGGCTAAGTCTAGGGCTCCCCTAGCCTAAGGCTTGGGCACCCCTAGGCTTAGGCTAGGGCACCACTAGTCTTAGGCTAGGGCACCCCTAGGCTTAGGCTAGGGCACCCCTAGGCTTAGGCTAGGGCAGCCATAGGCTTAGGCTAGGGCAGCCATAGGCTTAGGCTAAGGCTAGGGCTCCTCTATCCTAAGGCCTGGGCACCCCTAGCCTAAGGCTAGGGCACCCCTAGGCTTAGGCTAGGGCACCCCTAGGCTTAGGCTAGGGCACCCCTATGCTTACGCTAGGGCAACAATAAGCTTAGGCTAGGGCACCCCTAGTCTTAGGCTAGGGCTCAGCTAGCCTAAGGCTAGGGCAAGCATAAGCTTAGGCTAGGGCACCCCTATGCTTAGGGTAGTGCACCCCTAGGCTTAGGCTCCGACACCCCTAGGCTTGGGCTAGGGCACCCCAAGGCTTAGGCTAATGTTAGGGCTCCCCTAGCCTAAGGATAGGGCACCCCTAGGCTTAGGCTAGGGCACCAAGAGGCTTAGGCTAGGGCACCACTAGACTTAGACTAAGGCTAGGGGACCCCTAGGCTTATGCCAAGGCACCCCTAGGCTTAGGCTAGGGCACCCCTAGGCTTAGGCTAGGGCACCCCTATGCTTACGCTAGGGCAACAATAAGCTTAGGTTAGGGCACCCCTAGTCTTAGGCTAGGGCACCCCTAGGCTTAGGCTAAGGCTAGGGCACCCCTTGGCTTATGCTAGGGCACCCCTAGGCTTATGCTAGGGCATCCCTAGGGTTAGGCTAGGGCACCCCTAGGCTTAGGCTGCGACACCCCTAGGCTTGGGCTACGGCACCCCAAGGCTTAGGCTAAGGTTAGGGCTCCCCTAGCCTAAGGCTAGGGCACCCCTAGGATTAGGATAGGGCACCACTAGACTAAGGTTAGGGCTACCCTAACCTAAGGCTACGGCACCCCTAGGCTTAGGCTAGGGCACCCCTAGGCTTAGGATAGGGTACCACTAGGCTTAGACTAGGGCACCCCTAGGCTTAGGCTAAGTCTAGGGCTCCCCTAGCCTAAGGCTTGGGCACCCCTAGGCTTAGGCTAGGGCACCACTAGGCTTAGGCTAGGGCACCCCTAGGCTTAGGCTAGGGCACCCCTAGGCTTAGGCTAGGACAGCCATAGGCTTAGGCTAGGGCAGCCATAGGCTTAGGCTAAGGCTAGGGCTCCTCTATCCTAAGGCCTGGGCACCCCTAGCCTAAGGCTAGGGCACCCCTAGGCTTAGGCTAGGGCACCCCTAGGCTTAGGCTAGGGCACCCCTATGCTTACGCTAGGGCAACAATAAGCTTAGGCTAGGGCACCCCTAGTCTTAGGCTAGGGCTCAGCTAGCCTAAGGCTAGGGCAAGCATAAGCTTAGGCTAGGGCACCCCTATGCTTAGGGTAGTGCACCCCTAGGCTTAGGCTCCGACACCCCTAGGCTTGGGCTAGGGCACCCCAAGGCTTAGGCTAATGTTAGGGCTCCCCTAGCCTAAGGATAGGGCACCCCTAGGCTTAGGCTAGGGCACCAAGAGGCTTAGGCTAGGGCACCACTAGACTTAGACTAAGGCTAGGGCACCCCTAAATTTAGGCTAGGGCACCCTTAGGCTTAGGCTAAGGCTAGTGCTCCCCTAGCCTAAGGCTAGGGCACCCATAGTGTTAGGCTAGGGCACCCCTAGGCTTAGGCTAGGGCACCCCTAGGCTTAGGCTGGGGCAGCCATAGGCTTAGGCTAGGGCACCCCTAGGCTTAGGCTAGGGCAGCCAAAGGCTTAGGCTAAGGCTAGGGCTCCTCTAGCCTAAGGCCTGGGCACTCCTAGGCTTAGGCTAGGGCACCCCTAGGCTTAGGCTAGGGCACCCCTAGGCTTAGGCTAGGGCACCCCTATGCTTACGCTAGGGCAACAATAAGCTTAGGCTAGGGCACCCCTAGGCTTAGGCTAAGGCTAGGGCACCCCTTGCCTTATGCTATGGCACCCCTAGGCTTATGCTAGGGCATCCCTAGGCTTACGATAGGGCACCCCTAGGCTTAGGCTACGACACCCATAGGCTTGGGCTAGGGCACCCCAAGGCTTAGGCTAAGGTTAGGGCTCCCCTAGCCTAAGGCTAGGGCACCCCTAGGATTAGGATAGGGCACCACTAGACTAAGGTTAGGGCTCCCCTAGCCTAAGGCTACGGCACCCCTAGGCTTAGGCTAGGGCACCCCTAGGCTTAGGATATGGTACCACTAGGCTTAGACTAGGTCACCCCTAGGCTTAGGCTAAGTCTAGGGCTCCCCTAGCCTAAGGCTTGGGCACCCTAGGCTTAGGCTAGGCCACCACTGGGCTTAGGCTAGGGCACCCGTAGGCATAGGCTAGGGCACCCATAGGCTTAGGCTAAGGCTAGGGATCGCCTAGCGTAACGCTAGGGCACCCCTAGGCGTAGGCTAGGGCACCCCAAGGCTTAGGCTAGGGCACCCCTAGTCTTAGACTAGTGCACCCCTAGGCATAGGCTAAGGCTAGGGCTCCTCTAGCCTAAGGCTATGGCACCCCTAGGCTTAGGCTAGGGCACCCCTAGGCTTAGGCAAGGGCACCCCTAGGCTTAGGCTTAGAGTAGGGCTCAGCTAGCCTACGGCTAGGGCAAGCCTAGGCTTATGCTAGGGCACCCCTGGGCATAGGGTAGGGCACCCCTAGGCTTAGGGTAGGGCACCCCTCGGCTTAGGCCAGGGCACGCCTAGGCTTAATCTAGGGCACCCCTAGGCTTTGTCTAAGGCTAGTGTTCCCCTAGCCTAAGGCTAGGGCACCACAAGGGTTAGGCTAGTGCATCCCTAGGCTTAGGCTAGGGAACCCCTAGGCTTAGGCTAGGGCAGCCATAGGCTTAGGCTAAGGCTAGGGCTCCTCTAGCCTAAGGCCTGTGCACCCCTAGGCTTAGGCTAGGGCACCCCTAGGCTTAGTCTAAGGCTAGGGCACCCCTTGGCTTAGGCTAGGGCACCCCTAGGCTTAGGCTAGGGCACCCCTAGGCTTAGGCTAAGGCTAGTGCTCCCCTAGCCTAAGGCTAGGCCACCCCAAGGTTAGGCTAGGGCACCAATAGGCTTAGGCTAGGGCAACCCTAGGCTTAGGCTAGGGAAGCCATAGGCTTGGGCTAAGGCTAGGGCTCCTCTATCCTAAGGCCTGGGCACCCCTAGGCTTAGGCTAGGGCACCCCTAGGCTTAGGCTAGGGCACCCTTGGCTTAGGCTAGGGCACCCCTAGGCTTAGGCTAGGGCACCCCTAGGCTTAGGCTACGGCATCCCTAGGCTTAGGCTAGGGCAACCCTAAGCTTAGGCTAGGGCAGCCATAGTCTTAGGCTAGGGCAGCCATAGGCTTAGGCTAGGGCACACCTAGGCTTAGGCTAGGGCACCCCTAGGCTTAGGCTAAGGCTAGTGCTCCCCTAGCCTAAGGCTAATGTACCCTTAGGGTTAGGCTAGGGCACCCCTAGGCTTAGGCTAGGGCAACCCTAGCCTTAGGCTAGGGCAGCCATAGGCTTAGGCTAAGGCTAGGGCTCCTCTATCCTAAGTCCTGGGCACCCCTAGGCTTAGGCTAGGGCACCCCTTGACTTAGGCTAGGGCACCCCTAGGCTTAGGGTAGGGTACGCCTAGGCTTAGGCTAGGGCACCCCTATGCTTAGGCTAAGGCTAGGGGACCCCTAGGCTTAGGCTAAGGTACCCCAAGGCTTAGGCTAAGGCTAGGTCACCCCTAGGCTTAGGCTAAGGCACCACTAGGCTTAGGCTAGGGCACCCCTAGGCTTAGGCTAAGGCTAGGTCACCCCTAGGCTTAGGCTAAGGCACCACTAGGCTTAGGCTAGGGCAACCCTAGGCTTAGGTTAGGGCACTCCCAGGCTTAGGCTAGGGCACCCCTAGGCTGAAGCTAGGGCACCCATAGGCTTAGGCTAAGGCTAGGGCTCCAATAGCCTAAGGCTAGGGCACCCCTAGGCTTAGGCTAGGGCACCCCTAGGCTTAAACTAGGGTACCCGTAGACGTAAGCTAAGGCTAGGGCTCCCCTAGCCTAACCCTAGGGCACACCTAGGCTTACGCTAGGGGACCCCTAGGCTTAGGCTAGGGCACCCCTAACTTAGGCTAGGGCACCCCTAGGCTTAGGCTAAGGCTAGGGCTCCCCTAGCCTAAGGCTAGGGCACCACTAGGCTTAAGCTAGGGCACCCCTAGGCTTAGGCTAGGGCACCCCTAGGCTTAGGCTAGGGCACCCTAGGCTTAGGCTAAGGCTTGGGGACCCCTAGGCTTAGGCTAAGGCATCCCTAGGCTTAGGTAAGGGCACCCTAGGCTTAGGTTAGGGCACCCTTAGGCTTAGGCTAGGGCACCCCTAGGCTTAGGCTAAGACTAGGTCACCCCTAGGCTTAGTCTAAGGCACTACTAGTCTTAGGCTAGGGTACCCCTAGGCTTAGGCTAGGGCACTCCTAGGCTTAGGCTAGGTCACCCCTAGGCTGAGGCTAGGGCACCCCGAGGCTGAGGCTAGGGCACCCCTAGGCTTAGGCTAGGGCACCCCTAGGCTTAGGATAGGGTACCACTAGGCTTAGACTAGGGCACCCCTAGGCTTAGGCTAAGTCTAGGGCTCCCCTAGCCTAAGGCTTGGGCACCCCTAGGCTTAGGCTAGGGCACCACTAGGCTTAGGCTAGGGCACCCCTAGGCTTAGGCTAGGGCACCCCTAGGCTTAGGCTAGGGCAGCCATAGGCTTAGGCTAGGGCAGCCATAGGCTTAGGCTAAGGCTAGGGCTCCTCTATCCTAAGGCCTGGGCACCCCTAGCCTAAGGCTAGGGCACCCCTAGGCTTAGGCTAGGGCACCCCTAGGCTTAGGCTAGGGCACCCCTATGCTTACGCTAGGGCAACAATAAGCTTAGGCTAGGGCACCCCTAGTCTTAGGCTAGGGCTCAGCTAGCCTAAGGCTAGGGCAAGCATAAGCTTAGGCTAGGGCACCCCTAGGCTTAGGGTAGTGCACCCCTAGGCTTAGGCTCCGACACCCCTAGGCTTGGGCTAGGGCACCCCAAGGCTTAGGCTAATGTTAGGGCTCCCCTAGCCTAAGGATAGGGCACCCCTAGGCTTAGGCTAGGGCACCAAGAGGCTTAGGCTAGGGCACCACTAGACTTAGACTAAGGCTAGGGGACCCCTAGGCTTATGCCAAGGCACCCCTAGGCTTAGGCTAGGGCACCCCTAAATTTAGGCTAGGGCACCCTTAGGCTTAGGCTAAGGCTAGTGCTCCCCTAGCCTAAGGCTAGGGCACCCATAGTGTTAGGCTAGGGCACCCCTAGGCTTAGGCTAGGGCACCCCTAGGCTTAGGCTGGGGCAGCCATAGGCTTAGGCTAGGGCACCCCTAGGCTTAGGCTAGGGCAGCCAAAGGCTTAGGCTAAGGCTAGGGCTCCTCTAGCCTAAGGCCTGGGCACTCCTAGGCTTAGGCTAGGGCACCCCTAGGCTTAGGCTAGTGCACCCCTAGGCTTAGGCTAGGGCACCCCTATGCTTACGCTAGGGCAACAATAAGCTTAGGCTAGGGCACCCCTAGGCTTAGGCTAAGGCTAGGGCACCCCTTGCCTTATGCTATGGCACCCCTAGGCTTATGCTAGGGCATCCCTAGGCTTACGCTAGGGCACCCCTAGGCTTAGGCTACGACACCCATAGGCTTGGGCTAGGGCACCCCAAGGCTTAGGCTAAGGTTAGGGCTCCCCTAGCCTAAGGCTAGGGCACCCCTAGGATTAGGATAGGGCACCACTAGACTAAGGTTAGGGCTCCCCTAGCCTAAGGCTACGGCACCCCTAGGCTTAGGCTAGGGCACCCCTAGGCTTAGGATATGGTACCACTAGGCTTAGACTAGGTCACCCCTACGCTTAGGCTAAGTCTAGGGCTCCCCTAGCCTAAGGCTTGGGCACCCTAGGCTTAGGCTAGGCCACCACTGGGCTTAGGCTAGGGCACCCGTAGGCATAGGCTAGGGCACCCATAGGCTTAGGCTAAGGCTAGGGATCGCCTAGCGTAACGCTAGGGCACCCCTAGGCGTAGGCTAGGGCACCCCAAGGCTTAGGCGAGGGCACCCCTAGTCTTAGGCTAGTGCACCCCTAGGCATAGGCTAAGGCTAGGGCTCCTCTAGCCTAAGGCTATGGCACCCCTAGGCTTAGGCTAGGGCACCCCTAGGCTTAGGCAAGGGCACCCCTAGGCTTAGGCTTAGAGTAGGGCTCAGCTAGCCTACGGCTAGGGCAAGCCTAGGCTTATGCTAGGGCACCCCTGGGCATAGGGTAGGGCACCCCTAGGCTTAGGGTAGGGCACCCCTCGGCTTAGGCCAGGGCACGCCTAGGCTTAATCTAGGGCACCCCTAGGCTTTGTCTAAGGCTAGTGTTCCCCTAGCCTAAGGCTAGGGCACCACAAGGGTTAGGCTAGTGCATCCCTAGGCTTAGGCTAGGGAACCCCTAGGCTTAGGCTAGGGCAGCCATAGGCTTAGGCTAAGGCTAGGGCTCCTCTATCCTAAGGCCTGTGCACCCCTAGGCTTAGGCTAGGGCACCCCTAGGCTTAGTCTAAGGCTAGGGCACCCCTTGGCTTAGGCTAGGGCACCCCTAGGCTTAGGCTAGGGCACCCCTAGGCTTAGGCTAAGGCTAGTGCTCCCCTAGCCTAAGGCTAGGCCACCCCAAGGTTAGGCTAGGGCACCAATAGGCTTAGGCTAGGGCACCCCTAGGCTTAGGCTACGACACCCCTAGGCTTGGGCTACGGCACCCCAAGGCTTAGGCTAAGGTTAGGGCTCCCCTAGCCTAAGGCTAGGGCACCCCTAGGATTAGGATAGGGCACCACTAGACTAAGGTTAGGGCTACCCTAACCTAAGGCTACGGCACCCCTAGGCTTAGGCTAGGGCACCCCTAGGCTTAGGATAGGGTACCACTAGGCTTAGTTAGGGCACCCCTAGGCTTAGGCTAAGTCTAGGGCTCCCCTAGCCTAAGGCTTGGGCACCCCTAGGCTTAGGCTAGGGCACCACTAGTCTTAGGCTAGGGCACCCCTAGGCTTAGGCTAGGGCACCCCTAGGCTTAGGCTAGGGCAGCCATAGGCTTAGGCTAGGGCAGCCATAGGCTTAGGCTAAGGCTAGGGCTCCTCTATCCTAAGGCCTGGGCACCCCTAGCCTAAGGCTAGGGCACCCCTAGGCTTAGGCTAGGGCACCCCTAGGCTTAGGCTAGGGCACCCCTATGCTTACGCTAGGGCAACAATAAGCTTAGGCTAGGGCACCCCTAGTCTTAGGCTAGGGCTCAGCTAGCCTAAGGCTAGGGCAAGCATAAGCTTAGGCTAGGGCACCCCTATGCTTAGGGTAGTGCACCCCTAGGCTTAGGCTCCGACACCCCTAGGCTTGGGCTAGGGCACCCCAAGGCTTAGGCTAATGTTAGGGCTCCCCTAGCCTAAGGATAGGGCACCCCTAGGCTTAGGCTAGGGCACCAAGAGGCTTAGGCTAGGGCACCACTAGACTTAGACTAAGGCTAGGGGACCCCTAGGCTTATGCCAAGGCACCCCTAGGCTTAGGCTAGGGCACCCCTAGGCTTAGGCTAGGGCACCCCTATGCTTACGCTAGGGCAACAATAAGCTTAGGTTAGGGCACCCCTAGTCTTAGGCTAGGGCACCCCTAGGCTTAGGCTAAGGCTAGGGCACCCCTTGGCTTATGCTAGGGCACCCCTAGGCTTATGCTAGGGCATCCCTAGGGTTAGGCTAGGGCACCCCTAGGCTTAGGCTGCGACACCCCTAGGCTTGGGCTACGGCACCCCAAGGCTTAGGCTAAGGTTAGGGCTCCCCTAGCCTAAGGCTAGGGCACCCCTAGGATTAGGATAGGGCACCACTAGACTAAGGTTAGGGCTACCCTAACCTAAGGCTACGGCACCCCTAGGCTTAGGCTAGGGCACCCCTAGGCTTAGGATAGGGTACCACTAGGCTTAGACTAGGGCACCCCTAGGCTTAGGCTAAGTCTAGGGCTCCCCTAGCCTAAGGCTTGGGCACCCCTAGGCTTAGGCTAGGGCACCACTAGGCTTAGGCTAGGGCACCCCTAGGCTTAGGCTAGGGCACCCCTAGGCTTAGGCTAGGACAGCCATAGGCTTAGGCTAGGGCAGCCATAGGCTTAGGCTAAGGCTAGGGCTCCTCTATCCTAAGGCCTGGGCACCCCTAGCCTAAGGCTAGGGCACCCCTAGGCTTAGGCTAGGGCACCCCTAGGCTTAGGCTAGGGCACCCCTATGCTTACGCTAGGGCAACAATAAGCTTAGGCTAGGGCACCCCTAGTCTTAGGCTAGGGCTCAGCTAGCCTAAGGCTAGGGCAAGCATAAGCTTAGGCTAGGGCACCCCTATGCTTAAAGTAGTGCACCCCTAGGCTTAGGCTCCGACACCCCTAGGCTTGGGCTAGGGCACCCCAAGGCTTAGGCTAATGTTAGGGCTCCCCTAGCCTAAGGATAGGGCACCCCTAGGCTTAGGCTAGGGCACCAAGAGGCTTAGGCTAGGGCACCACTAGACTTAGACTAAGGCTAGGGCACCCCTAAATTTAGGCTAGGGCACCCTTAGGCTTAGGCTAAGGCTAGTGCTCCCCTAGCCTAAGGCTAGGGCACCCATAGTGTTAGGCTAGGGCACCACTAGGCTTAGGCTAGGGCACCCCTAGGCTTAGGCTGGGGCAGCCATAGGCTTAGGCTAGGGCACCCCTAGGCTTAGGCTAGGGCAGCCAAAGGCTTAGGCTAAGGCTAGGGCTCCTCTAGCCTAAGGCCTGGGCACTCCTAGGCTTAGGCTAGGGCACCCCTAGGCTTAGGCTAGGGCACCCCTAGGCTTAGGCTAGGGCACCCCTATGCTTACGCTAGGGCAACAATAAGCTTAGGCTAGGGCACCCCTAGGCTTAGGCTAAGGCTAGGGCACCCCTTGCCTTATGCTATGGCACCCCTAGGCTTATGCTAGGGCATCCCTAGGCTTACGATAGGGCACCCCTAGGCTTAGGCTACGACACCCATAGGCTTGGGCTAGGGCACCCCAAGGCTTAGGCTAAGGTTAGGGCTCCCCTAGCCTAAGGCTAGGGCACCCCTAGGATTAGGATAGGGCACCACTAGACTAAGGTTAGGGCTCCCCTAGCCTAAGGCTACGGCACCCCTAGGCTTAGGCTAGGGCACCCCTAGGCTTAGGATATGGTACCACTAGGCTTAGACTAGGTCACCCCTAGGCTTAGGCTAAGTCTAGGGCTCCCCTAGCCTAAGGCTTGGGCACCCTAGGCTTAGGCTAGGCCACCACTGGGCTTAGGCTAGGGCACCCGTAGGCATAGGCTAGGGCACCCATAGGCTTAGGCTAAGGCTAGGGATCGCCTAGCGTAACGCTAGGGCACCCCTAGGCGTAGGCTAGGGCACCCCAAGGCTTAGGCTAGGGCACCCCTAGTCTTAGGCTAGTGCACCCCTAGGCATAGGCTAAGGCTAGGGCTCCTCTAGCCTAAGGCTATGGCACCCCTAGGCTTAGGCTAGGGCACCCCTAGGCTTAGGCAAGGGCACCCCTAGGCTTAGGCTTAGAGTAGGGCTCAGCTAGCCTACGGCTAGGGCAAGCCTAGGCTTATGCTAGGGCACCCCTGGGCATAGGGTAGGGCACCCCTAGGCTTAGGGTAGGGCACCCCTCGGCTTAGGCCAGGGCACGCCTAGGCTTAATCTAGGGCACCCCTAGGCTTTGTCTAAGGCTAGTGTTCCCCTAGCCTAAGGCTAGGGCACCACAAGGGTTAGGCTAGTGCATCCCTAGGCTTAGGCTAGGGAACCCCTAGGCTTAGGCTAGGGCAGCCATAGGCTTAGGCTAAGGCTAGGGCTCCTCTAGCCTAAGGCCTGTGCACCCCTAGGCTTAGGCTAGGGCACCCCTAGGCTTAGTCTAAGGCTAGGGCACCCCTTGGCTTAGGCTAGGGCACCCCTAGGCTTAGGCTAGGGCACCCCTAGGCTTAGGCTAAGGCTAGTGCTCCCCTAGCCTAAGGCTAGGCCACCCCAAGGTTAGGCTAGGGCACCAATAGGCTTAGGCTAGGGCAACCCTAGGCTTAGGCTAGGGAAGCCATAGGCTTGGGCTAAGGCTAGGGCTCCTCTATCCTAAGGCCTGGGCACCCCTAGGCTTAGGCTAGGGCACCCCTAGGCTTAGGCTAGGGCACCCTTGGCTTAGGCTAGGGCACCCCTAGGCTTAGGCTAGGGCACCCCTAGGCTTAGGCTACGGCATCCTTAGGCTTAGGCTAGGGCAACCCTAAGCTTAGGCTAGGGCAGCCATAGGCTTAGGCTAGGGCAGCCATAGGCTTAGGCTAGGGCACACCTAGGCTTAGGCTAGGGCACCCCTAGGCTTAGGCTAAGGCTAGTGCTCCCCTAGCCTAAGGCTAATGTACCCTTAGGGTTAGGCTAGGGCACCCCTAGGCTTAGGCTAGGGCAACCCTAGCCTTAGGCTAGGGCAGCCATAGGCTTAGGCTAAGGCTAGGGCTCCTCTATCCTAAGTCCTGGGCACCCCTAGGCTTAGGCTAGGGCACCCCTTGACTTAGGCTAGGGCACCCCTAGGCTTAGGGTAGGGTACGCCTAGGCTTAGGCTAGGGCACCCCTATGCTTAGGCTAAGGCTAGGGGACCCCTAGGCTTAGGCTAAGGTACCCCAAGGCTTAGGCTAAGGCTAGGTCACCCCTAGGCTTAGGCTAAGGCACCACTAGGCTTAGGCTAGGGCACCCCTAGGCTTAGGCTAAGGCTAGGTCACCCCTAGGCTTAGGCTAAGGCACCACTAGGCTTAGGCTAGGGCAACCCTAGGCTTAGGTTAGGGCACTCCCAGGCTTAGGCTAGGGCACCCCTAGGCTGAAGCTAGGGCACCCCTAGGCTTAGGCTAAGTCTAGGGCTCCCCTAGCCTAAGGCTTGGGCACCCTAGGCTTAGGCTAGGCCACCACTGGGCTTAGGCTAGGGCACCCGTAGGCATAGGCTAGGGCACCCATAGGCTTAGGCTAAGGCTAGGGATCGCCTAGCGTAACGCTAGGGCACCCCTAGGCGTAGGCTAGGGCACCCCAAGGCTTAGGCTAGGGCACCCCTAGTCTTAGGCTAGTGCACCCCTAGGCATAGGCTAAGGCTAGGGCTCCTCTAGCCTAAGGCTATGGCACCCCTAGGCTTAGGCTAGGGCACCCCTAGGCTTAGGCAAGGGCACCCCTAGGCTTAGGCTTAGAGTAGGGCTCAGCTAGCCTACGGCTAGGGCAAGCCTAGGCTTATGCTAGGGCACCCCTGGGCATAGGGTAGGGCACCCCTAGGCTTAGGGTAGGGCACCCCTCGGCTTAGGCCAGGGCACGCCTAGGCTTAATCTAGGGCACCCCTAGGCTTTGTCTAAGGCTAGTGTTCCCCTAGCCTAAGGCTAGGGCACCACAAGGGTTAGGCTAGTGCATCCCTAGGCTTAGGCTAGGGAACCCCTAGGCTTAGGCTAGGGCAGCCATAGGCTTAGGCTAAGGCTAGGGCTCCTCTAGCCTAAGGCCTGTGCACCCCTAGGCTTAGGCTAGGGCACCCCTAGGCTTAGTCTAAGGCTAGGGCACCCCTTGGCTTAGGCTAGGGCACCCCTAGGCTTAGGCTAGGGCACCCCTAGGCTTAGGCTAAGGCTAGTGCTCCCCTAGCCTAAGGCTAGGCCACCCCAAGGTTAGGCTAGGGCACCAATAGGCTTAGGCTAGGGCAACCCTAGGCTTAGGCTAGGGAAGCCATAGGCTTGGGCTAAGGCTAGGGCTCCTCTATCCTAAGGCCTGGGCACCCCTAGGCTTAGGCTAGGGCACCCCTAGGCTTAGGCTAGGGCACCCTTGGCTTAGGCTAGGGCACCCCTAGGCTTAGGCTAGGGCACCCCTAGGCTTAGGCTACGGCATCCTTAGGCTTAGGCTAGGGCAACCCTAAGCTTAGGCTAGGGCAGCCATAGGCTTAGGCTAGGGCAGCCATAGGCTTAGGCTAGGGCACACCTAGGCTTAGGCTAGGGCACCCCTAGGCTTAGGCTAAGGCTAGTGCTCCCCTAGCCTAAGGCTAATGTACCCTTAGGGTTAGGCTAGGGCACCCCTAGGCTTAGGCTAGGGCAACCCTAGCCTTAGGCTAGGGCAGCCATAGGCTTAGGCTAAGGCTAGGGCTCCTCTATCCTAAGTCCTGGGCACCCCTAGGCTTAGGCTAGGGCACCCCTTGACTTAGGCTAGGGCACCCCTAGGCTTAGGGTAGGGTACGCCTAGGCTTAGGCTAGGGCACCCCTATGCTTAGGCTAAGGCTAGGGGACCCCTAGGCTTAGGCTAAGGTACCCCAAGGCTTAGGCTAAGGCTAGGTCACCCCTAGGCTTAGGCTAAGGCACCACTAGGCTTAGGCTAGGGCACCCCTAGGCTTAGGCTAAGGCTAGGTCACCCCTAGGCTTAGGCTAAGGCACCACTAGGCTTAGGCTAGGGCAACCCTAGGCTTAGGTTAGGGCACTCCCAGGCTTAGGCTAGGGCACCCCTAGGCTGAAGCTAGGGCACCCATAGGCTTAGGCTAAGGCTAGGGCTCCAATAGCCTAAGGCTAGGGCACCCCTAGGCTTAGGCAAGGGCAACCCTAGGCTTAAACTAGGGTACCCGTAGACGTAAGCTAAGGCTAGGGCTCCCCTAGCCTAACCCTAGGGCACACCTAGGCTTACGCTAGGGGACCCCTAGGCTTAGGCTAGGGCACCCCTAACTTAGGCTAGGGCACCCCTAGGCTTAGGCTAAG
Organism: Tenrec ecaudatus; assembly: GCF_050624435.1. Lineage (NCBI taxonomy): Eukaryota > Metazoa > Chordata > Mammalia > Afrosoricida > Tenrecidae > Tenrec > Tenrec ecaudatus. The sequence continues at coordinate 432,044 of NW_027457651.1, forward strand.
GCTAGGGCTCCCCTAGCCTAAGGCTAGGGCACCACTAGGCTTAAGCTAGGGCACCCCTAGGCTTAGGCTAGGGCACCCCTAGGCTTAGGCTAGGGCACCCTAGGCTTAGGCTAAGGCTTGGGGACCCCTAGGCTTAGGCTAAGGCATCCCTAGGCTTAGGTAAGGGCACCCTAGGCTTAGGTTAGGGCACCCTTAGGCTTAGGCTAGGGCACCCCTAGGCTTAGGCTAAGACTAGGTCACCCCTAGGCTTAGTCTAAGGCACTACTAGTCTTAGGCTAGGGCACCCCTAGGCTTAGGCTAGGGCACTCCTAGGCTTAGGCTAGGTCACCCCTAGGCTGAGGCTAGGGCACCCCGAGGCTGAGGCTAGGGCACCCATAGGCTTAGGCTAAGGCTAGGGCTGCCCTAGCCTAAGGCTAGGGCACCCCTAGGCTTAAGCTAGGACACCAGTAGGCTTAGGCTAAGGCTAGGTCTCCCCTATCCTAAGGCTACGGCACCCCTAGGCTTTGGCTAGGGCACTCCTAGGCTTAGGCTAGGGCACCCCTAGGATTAGGCTAAGGCTAGGGCTCCACAAGCCTAAACTTAGGGCACACCTAGGCTTAGGCTAGGGACCCCTAGGCTTAGGCTAGGGCACCCCTAAGCTTAGGCTAGGGCACCCCAAGGCTTAGGCTAGGTCACCCCTAGGCTTAGGCTAAAGCTAGGGCTCCCCTAGCCTAAGGCTAGGGCACCACTAGGCCTAGGCTAGGGCACCCTTAGGCTTAGGCTAGGGCACCCCTAAGCTTAGGCTAGGGCACCCCCAGGCTTAGGATAGGGCACCCCTAGACTTAGGCTAGGACACCCCTAGGCTTAGGCTAAGGCTAGTGCTCCCCTAGCCTAAGGCTAGGCCACCCCAAGGTTAGGCTAGGGCAACCCTAGGCTTAGGCTAGTGAAGCCATAGGCTTAGGCTAAGGCTAGGGCTCCTCTATCCTAAGGCCTGGGCACCCCTAGGTTTAGGCTAGGGCACCCCTAGGCTTAGGCTAGGGCACCCCTAGGCTTAGGCTAGGGCACCCCTAGGCTTAGGCTAGGGCACCCCTAGGCTTAGGCTAAGGCTAGTGCTCCCCTAGCCTAAGGCTAGGGCACCCCTAGGGTTAGGCTAGGGCACCCCTAGGCTTAGGATAGGGCACCCCTAGGCTTAGGCTAGGACACCCCTAGGCTTAGGCTAAGGCTAGTGCTCCCCTAGCCTAAGGCTAGGGCACCCCTAGGGTTAGGCTAGGGCACCCCTAGGCTTAGGCTAGGGCAGCCGTATGCTTAGGCTAAGGCTAGGGCTCGCCTAGCCTAAGGCTAGGGCACCCCTAGGCTTAGGCTAGAGCACCCATAGGCTTAGGCAAGGGCACCCTTAGCCTTGGGCTAGGGCACCCCTAGGCTTAGGCTAGGGCACCCCTAGGCTTAGGCCAAGGCTACGGCTCCCCTAGCCACAGGCTAGGGCACCCGTAGGCTTAGGCTAGGGCACCCCTAGGCTTAGGCTAGGGCAATCCTAGGCTAGACTAAGGCTAGGGCTCCCCTAGCCTCAGTCTAGGGCACCCGTTGGCTCAGGCTAGGGTACCCCTAGGCTCAGGCTAAGGCACCCCTAGGCTTAGGCTAGGGCACGCCTAGGTTTAGGCTAGGGCACGCCTAGGTTTAGGCTAGGGCACCCCTAAGCTTAGGCTAGGGGACACCTAGGCGTAGGCTAGGGCTAGGGCTCCCCTAGCCTAAGGCTAGGGCACCCCTAGGCTTAGGCTAGGGGAACCCTAGGCTTAGGTTCGGGCACCCCTAAGCTTAGGCTAAGGCTAGGGCTCCCCTAGGTTATGGCTAGGGCACCCCTAGGCTTAGGCTAGGGCACCCATAGGCTTAGGCTCGGGCACCCCTAGGCTTAGGCTAAGGCTAGGGGACCCCTAGGCGTAGGCTAAGGCACCCCTAGGCTTAGACTAGGGCACCCCTAAGTTTACGCTAGGGCACACCTAGGCTTTGGCTAAGGCTAGTGCTCCCCTAGCCTAAGGCTAGGGCACCCATAGGGTTAGGCTAGGGCACCCCTAGGCTTAGACTACGGCACCCCTAGGCTTAGGCTAGGGCAGCTATAGGCTTAGGCTAAGGCTAGGGCTCCTCTAGCCTAAGGCCTGGGCACCCCTAGGTTTAGGCTAGGGCCCCCCTAGGCTTAGGCTAGGGCAACCCTAGGCTTAGGCTAGGGCACCCCTAGGCTTAGGCTAGGACACCCCTAGGCTTAGGCTAGGATACCCCTAGGCTTAGGCTAAGGCTAGGGCTCCCCTAGCCTAAGGGTAGGGCACCCCTAGGCTTAGGCTAGGGCTCCCCTAGGCTATGGCTAGGGCACCCCTAGGCTTAGGCTAGGGCTCCCATAGGTTTAGGCTAGTGCGCCCCTAGGCTTAGGCTAAGGCTAGGGGACCCCTAGGCTTAGGCTAAGGCACCCCTAAGCTTAGGCTAGGGCACCCCTAAGTTTACGCTAGGGCACCCCTAGGCTTAGGCTAAGGCTAGGGCTCCCCTAGCCTAAGGGTAAGGCACCCCTAGGATTAGGCAAGGGCTCCCCTAGGCTATGGCTAGGCCACCGCTAGGCTTTGGCTAAGGCTAGGGGACCCCTAGGCTTAGGCTAAGGCATCCCTAGGCTTAGGCAAGGGCACCCTAGGCTTAGGTTAGGGCACCCTTAGGCTTGGGCTAGGGCACCCCTAGGCTTAGGCTAAGGCTAGGTCACCCCTAGGCTTAGTCTAAGGCACCACTAGGCTTAGGCTAGGGCACCCCTAGGCTTAGGCTAGGGCACTCCTATGCTTAGGCTAGGGCACCCCTAGGCTGAGGCAAGGGCACCCCTTGGCTGAGGCTAGGGCACCCATAGGCTTAGGCTAAGGCTAGGGCTCCCCTAGCCTAAGGCTAGGGCACCCCTAGGCTTAGGCTAGGGCACACCTAGGCTTAAGCTAGGGCACCCGTAGGCTTAGGCTAAGGCTAGGTCTCCCCTATCCTAAGGCCAGGACACACCTAGGCTTTGGCTAGGGCACTCTTAGGCTTAGGCTACGGTACCCCTAGGATTAGGTGAAGGCTAGGGCTCCCCTAGCCTAAGCCTAGGGCACCCGTAGGCTTAGGCTAGGGCATCCCTAGGCTTAGGTAGGGAACCCCAAGGCTTAGGTTAGGGCACCCCTATGCTTAGGCTAGGCACCCCTAGACTTAGGCTGGGGCACCCTTAGGTTTAGGCTAAGGCTGGGGCTCTCCTAGCATATGGCTAGGGTACCCCTTGGCTTAGGCTGGGGCATCGCTAGACTTAGGCTAGGGCACCCCTAGGCTTAGGCTAAGGCACCCTAGGCTTACGATAAGGCTAAGGCTCCTCTAGCCTAACGCTAGGGCATCCCTAGGCTTGGGCTAGGGCACCCCTAGGCTTAGGCTAGGGCACCCATAGGCTTAGACTAAGGCTAGGGCTCCCCTAGCCTAAGGCTAGGTCACCCCTAGGCTTAGTCTAGGGAACCTCTAGGTTTAGGCTAGGGCACCCCTAGGCTTAGGGTAGGGCACCCCTAGGCTTAGGCTAGGTCACATCTAGGCTTAGGGTAGGGCACCCCTATGCGTAGGCTAAGGCAAGGGCTCCACGAGACTAAGGCTAGGGCACCCCTAGCCTTAGGCTAGGGCACCCGTAAGCTTAGGCTAGGGCACCCGTAGGCTTAGGCTAGGGCACCCTTAGGCTTAGGCTACGGCACCCCTAGGCTTGGGCTAGGGCAGCCTTAGGCTTAGGCTGAGGTAGGGCTCCCCTAGCCTAAGGCTACGGCACCCCTAGGCTTAGGCTAGGGCACCCCTAGGCTTAGGATAGGGCACCACTAGGCTCAGACTAGGGCACCACTCGGCTTATGCTAAGTCTAGGGCTCCCCTAATCTAAGGCTTGGGCACCCCTAGGCTTAGGCTAGGGCACCCCTAGGCTTAGGCTAGGGCACCCCTAGGCTTAGGCTAGGGCACCCCTAGGCTTAGGCTAAGGCTAGGGCTCCCCTAGGATAACCCTAGGGCACCCCTAGGCTTAGGCTAGGGCACCCCAAGGCTTAGGCTAGGGCACCCCTAGTCTTAGGCTAGGGCACCCCTAAGCTTAGGCTAAGGCTAGGGCTCCTCTAACCTAAGGCTACGGCAAGCCTAGGTTAGGCTAGGGCACCCCTAGGCTTAGGGTAGGGCACCCCTAGGCTTAGGGTAGGGCACACCTCGTCTTAGGCTAGCGCACGCCTAGGCTTAGGCTAGGGCAGCCATAGGCTTAGGCTAAGGCTAGGGCTCCTCTATCTTAAGGCCTGGGCACCCATAGGCTTAGGCTAGGGCACCCCTAGGCTTAGGCTACGGCACCCCTAGGCTTAGGCTAGGGCACCCCTAGCCTTAGGCTAGGGCACCCCTAGGCTTAGGCTAGGGCAGTCATAAGCTTAGACTAGGGCAGCCATAGGCTTAGGCTAAGGATAGGGCTCCTCTATCCTAAGGCCTGGGCACCCCAAGCCTAAGGCTAGGGCACCCCTAAGCTTAGGCTAGGGCACCCCTAGGCTTAAGCTAGGGCACCCCTAGGCTTAGGCTAGGGCAGCCCTAGGCTTAGGCTTAGGCTAGGGCTCAGCTAGCCTAAGGCTAGGGCAAGCATAAGCTTAGGCTAGGGCACCCCTATGCTTAGGGAAGGGCACCCCTAGGCTTAGGCTAGGGCACCCCTAGGCTTAGGCTAGGGCACCCCTAGGCTTAGGCTAATGCACGCCTAGGCTTAGGCTAGGGCAGCCATAGGCTTAGGCTAAGGCTAGGGCTCCTCTATCCTAAGGCCTGGGCACCCCTAGGCTTAGGCTAGGGGACCTCTAGGCTTAGGCTAGGGCACCCTTAAATTAGGCTAGGGCACCCATAGTCTTAGGCTAGGGCACCCCTAGGCTTAGGCTAAGGCTAGGGCTCCCCTAGCCTAAGGCTAGGGCACCACTAGGCTTAGGCTAGGGCACCCCTAGGCTTAGGCTAGGGCACACCTAGGCTTAGGCTAGGGCACACCTAGGCTTAGGCTAGGGCACCCTAGGCTTAGGCTAAGGCTAGGGGACCCCTAGGCTTAGGCTAAGGCATCCCTAGGCTTAGGCAAGGGCACACTAGGCTTAGGCTAGGGCACTCCTAGGCTTAGGCTATGGCACCCCTAGGCTGAGGCTAGGGCACCCCTAGGCTGAGGCTAGGGCACCCCTAGGCTTAGGCTAGCGCACGCCTAGGCTTAGGCTAGGACAGCCATAGGCTTAGGCTAAGGCTAGGGCTCCTCTATCCTTAGGCCTGGGCACACATAGGCTTAGGCTAGGGCACCCCTAGGCTTAGGCTACGGCACCCCTAGGCTTCGGCTATGGCCCCCCTAGCCTTAGGCTAGGGCACCCCTAGGCTTAGGCTAGGGCAACCCTACGTTTAGGCTAGGGCACCCCTAGGCTTAGGCTAGGGCACCCCTAGGCTTAGGCTTAGGCTAGGGCTCAGCTAGCCTAAGGCTAGGGCAAGCATAAGCTTAGGCTAGGGCACCCCTATGCTTAGGGTAGGGCACCCCTAGGCTTAGGCTAGGGCACGCCTAGGCTTAGGCTAGGGCACCCCTAGGCTTAGGCTAGGGCACCCCTAGTCTTAGGCTAATGCACGCCTAGGCTTAGGCTAGGGCACCCTAGGCTTAGGCTAAGGCTAGGGCAGCCATAGGCTTAGGCTAAGGCTAGGGCTCCTCTATCCTAAGGCCTGGGCAGCCCTAGCCTAAGGCTACGGCACCCCTAGGCTTAGGCTAGGGCACCCCTAGGCTTAGGATAGGGCACCACTAGGCTCAGATTAGGGCACCCCTCGGCTTAGGCTAGGGCAGTCATAAGCTTAGACTAGGGCAGCCATAGGCTTAGGCTAAGGATAGGGCTCCTCTATCCTAAGGCCTGGGCACCCCAAGCCTAAGGCTAGGGCACCCCTAAGCTTAGGCTAGGGCACCCCTAGGCTTAAGCTAGGGCACCCCTAGGCTTAGGCTAGGGCAGCCCTAGGCTTAGGCTTAGGCTAGGGCTCAGCTAGCCAAAGGCTAGGGCAAGCATAAGCTTAGGCTAGGGCACCCCTATGCTTAGGGAAGGGCACCCCTAGGCTTAGGCTAGGGCACCCCTAGGCTTAGGCTAATGCACGCCTAGGCTTAGGCTAGGGCAGCCATAGGCTTAGGCTAAGGCTAGGGCTCCTCTATCCTAAGGCCTGGGCACCCCTAGGCTTAGGATAGGGGACCTCTAGGCTTAGGCTAGGGCACCCTTAAATTAGGCTAGGGCACCCATAGTCTTAGGCTAGGGCACCCCTAGGCTTAGGCTAAGGCTAGGGTTCCCCTAGCCTAAGGCTAGGGCACCACTAGGCTTAGGCTAGGGCACCCCTAGGCTTAGGCTAGGGCACACCTAGGCTTAGGCTAGGGCACACCTAGGCTTAGGCTAGGGCACCCTAGGCTTAGGCTAAGGCTAGGGGACCCCTAGGCTTAGGCTAAGGCATCCCTAGGCTTAGGCAAGGGCACACTAGGCTTAGGCTAGGGCACTCCTAGGCTTAGGCTATGGCACCCCTAGGCTGAGGCTAGGGCACCCCTAGGCTGAGGCTAGGGCACCCCTAGGCTTAGGCTAGGGCAGCCATAGGCTTAGGCTAAGGCTAGGGCTCCTCCATCCTTAGGCCTGGGCACACATAGGCTTAGGCTAGGGCACCCCTAGGCTTAGGCTACGGCACCCCTAGGCTTCGGCTATGGCCCCCCTAGCCTTAGGCTAGGGCACCCCTAGGCTTAGGCTAGGGCAACCCTACGTTTAGGCTAGGGCACCCCTAGGCTTAGGCTAGGGCACCCCTAGGCTTAGGCTTAGGCTAGGGCTCAGCTAGCCTAAGGCTAGGGCAAGCATAAGCTTAGGCTAGGGCACCCCTATGCTTAGGGTAGGGCACCCCTAGGCTTAGGCTAGGGCACGCCTAGGCTTAGGCTAGGGCACCACTAGGCTTAGGCTAGGGCACCCCTAGTCTTAGGCTAATGCACGCCTAGGCTTAGGCTAGGGCAGCCATAGGCTTAGGCTAAGGCTAGGGCTCCTCTATCCTAAGGCCTGGGCACCCCTAGGCTAAGGCTAGGGCACCCCTAGGCTTAGGCTAGGGCACCCCTAGGCTTAGGCTAGGGCACCCCTAGGCTTAGGCTAGGGCACCCCTAGGCTTAGGCTTAGGCTAGGGCTCAGCTAGCCTAAGGCTAGGGCAAGCCTAAGCTTAGGCTAAGGCACCCCTAGTCTTAGGGTAGGGCACCCCTAGGCTTAGGCTAGGGCACGCCTAGGCTTACGCTAGGGCACCCCTAGGCTTAGGCTAGGGCACCCCTAGGCTTAGGCTAGGGCACCCCTAGGCTTAGGCTAGGGCACCCCTAGGCTTAGGCTTAGGCTAGGGCTCAGCTAGCCTAAGGCTAGGGCAAGCCTAAGCTTAGGCTAGGGCACCCCTAGGCTTAGGGTAGGGCACCCCTAGGCTTAGGCTAGGGCACCCCTAGGCTTAGGCTAGGGCACTCCTAGGCTTAAGCAAGGGCAACCCTAGACTGAAGCTAGGGCACCCATAGGCTTAGGCTAAGGCTAGGGCTCCAATAGCCTAAGGCTAGGGCACCCCTAGGCTTAGGCTAGGGCACCCCTAGGCTTAAACTAGGGCACCCATAGACTTAGGCTAAAGCTAGGGCTCCCCTAGCCTAACACTAGGGCACCCCTAGGCTTACGCTAGGGGACCCCTAGGCTTAGGCTAGGGCACCCTTAAATTAGGCTAGGGCACCCATAGTCTTAGGCTAGGGCACCCCTAGGCTTAGGCTAAGGCAAGGGCTCCCCTAGCCTAAGGCTAGGGCACCACTAGGCTTAGGCTAGGGCACCCCTTGGCTTAGGCTAAGGCACACCTAGGCTTAGGCTAGGGCACCCTAGGCTTAGGCTAAGGCTAGGGGACCCCTAGGCTTAGGCTAAGGCATCCCTAGGCTTAGGCAAGGGCACACTAGGCTTGGGCTAGGGCACTCCTAGGCTTAGGCTAGGGCACCCCTAGGCTGAGGCTAGGGCACCCCTAGGCTGAGGCTAGGGCACCCCTAGGCTTAGGCTAAGGCTAGGGCTCCCCTAGCTTAAGGCTAGGGCACCCCTAGGTTTAGGCTAGGGCACCCCTAGGCTTAAGCTAGGGCACCAGTAGGCTTTGGCTAAGGCTAGGTCTCCCCTATCCTAAGGCTAGGGCACCCCTAGGCTTTGGCTAGGGCACTCCTAGGCTTAGGCTAGGGCACCCCTAGGCTTAGGCTAAGGCATCCCTAGGCTTAGGCAAGGGCATCCGTAGGCTTAGGCTACGGCTCCCCTAGCCACAGGCTAGGGCACCCGTAGGCTTAGGCTAGGGCATCCCTAGGCTTAGGCTAGGGCAACCTAGGCTAGACTAAGGCTAGGGCTCCCCTAGCCTCAGTCTAGGGCACCCGTTGGCTCAGGCTAGGGCACCCCTAAGCTCAGGCTAGGGCACCCCTAGGCTTAGGCTAGGGCACGCATAGGCTTAGGCTAGGTCACCCCTAATTTAGGATAGGGCACACCTAGGCGTAGGCTAAGGCTAGGGCTCCACTAGCCTAAGGCTAGGGCACCCCTAGGCTTAGGCTAGGGTAACCCTAGGCTTAGGCTCGGGCACCCCTAAGCTTAGGCTAAGGCTAGGACTCCCCTAGGCTATGGCTAGGGCACCCCTAGGCTTAGGCTAGGGCACCCATAGGCTTAGGCTTGGGCACCCCTAGGCTTAGGCTAAGGCTAGGGGACCCCTAGTCTTAGGCTAAGACACCCCTAGGCTTAGGCTAGGCCACCCCTAAGTTTACGCTAGGGCACCCCTAGGCTTTGGCTAAGGCTAGTGCTCCCCTAGCCTAAGGCTAGGGCACCCAAAGGGTTAGGCTAGGGCACCCCTAGGCTTAGGCTAGGGCACCCCTAGGCTTAGGCTTAGGCTAGGGCTCAGCTAGCCTAAGGCTAGGGCAAGCCTAAGCTTAGGCTAGGGCACCCCTAGTCTTAGGGTAGGGCACCCCTAGGCTTAGGCTAGGGCACGCCTAGGCTTAGGCTAGGGCACGCCTAGGCTTAGGCTAGGGCACCCCTAGGCTTAGGCTAGCGCACCCCTTGGCTTAGGCTAGGGCACCCCTAGGCTTAGGCTAGGGCACCAGTAGGCTTAGGCTAGGGCACCCCTAGGCTTAGGCTTAGGCTAGGGCTCAGCTAGCCTAAGGCTAGGGCAAGCCTAAGCTTAGGCTAGGGCACCCCTAGGATTAGGGTAGGGCACCCCTAGGCTTAGGCTAGGGCACGCCTAGGCTTAGGCTAGGGCACACCTAGGCTTAGGCTAAGGCACCACTAGGCTTAGGCTAGGGCACCCCTAGGCTTAGGCTAAGGCTAGGTCACCCCTAGGCTTAGGCTAAGGCACCACTAGGCTTAGGCTAGGGCACCCCTAGGCTTAGGCTAGGGCACTCCTAGGCTTAGGCAAGGGCAACCCTAGACTGAAGCTAGGGCACCCATAGGCTTAGGCTAAGGCTACGGCTCCAATAGCCTAAGGCTAGGGCACCCCTAGGCTTAGGCTAGGGCACCCCTAGGCTTAAACTAGGGCACCCGTAGACTTAGGCTAAAGCTAGGGCTCCCCTAACCTAACCCTAGGGCACCCCTAGGCTTACGGTAGGGGACCCCTAGGCTTAGGCTAGGGCACCCTTAAATTAGGCTAGGGCAGCCATAGTCTTAGGCTAGGGCACCCCTAGGCTTAGGCTAAGGCAAGGGCTCCCCTAGCCTAAGGCTAAGGCACCACAAGGCTTAGGCTAGGGCACCCCTAGGCTTAGGCTAGGGCACAACTAGGCTTAGGCTAGGGAACCCTAGGCTTAGGTTAAGGCTAGGGGACCCCTAGGCTTAGGCTAAGGCATCCCTAGGCTTAGCCAAGGGCACACTAGGCTTAGGCTATGGCACTCCTAGGCTTAGGCTAGGGCACCCCTAGGCTGAGGCTAGGGCACCCCTAGGCTGAGGCTAGGGCATCCCTAGGCTTAGGCTAAGGCTAGGGCTCCCCTAGCTTAAGGCTAGGGCACCCCTAGGTTTAGGCTAGGGCACCCCTAGGCTTAAGCTAGGGCACCAGTAGGCTTTGGCTAAGGCTAGGTCTCCCCTATCCTAAGGCTAGGGCACCCCTAGGCTTAGGCTAGGGCACCCCTAGGATTAGGCTAAGGCTAGGGCTCCCCTAACCTAACCCTAGGGCACCCCTAGGCTTAGGCTAAGGCATCCCTAGGCTTAGGCAAGGGCACCCGTAGGCTTAGGCTACGGCTCCCATAGCCACAGGCTAGGGCACCCGTAGGCTTAGGCTAGGGCACCCCTAGGCTTAGGCTAGGGCAACCTAGGCTAGACTAAGGCTAGGGCTCCCCTAGCCTCAGTCTAGAGCACCCGTTGGCTCAGGCTAGGGCACCCCTAGGCTCAGGCTAGGGCACGCCTAGGCTTAGGCTAGGTCACCCCTAATTTAGGCTAGGGCACACCTAGGCGTAGGCTAAGGCTAGGGCTCCACTAGCCTAAGGCTAGGGCACCCCTAGGCTTAGGCTAGGGTAACCCTAGGCTTAGGCTCGGGCACCCCTAAGCTTAGGCTAAGGCTAGGGCTCCCCTAGGCTATAGCTAGCGCACCCCTAGGCTTAGGCTAGGGCACCCATAGGCTTAGGCTAGGGCACCCCTAGGCTTAGGCTAAGGCTAGGGGACCCCTAGGCTTAGGCTAAGGCACCCCTAGGCTTAGGCTAGGGCACCCCTAAGTTTACGCTAGGGCACCCCTAGGCTTTGGCTAAGGCTAGTGCTCCTCTAGCCTAAGGCTAGGGCACCCATAGGGCTAGGCTAGGGCACCCCTAGGCTTAGGCTAGGGCACCCCTAGGCTTAGGCAAGGGCAGCTATAGGCTTAGGCTAAGGCTAGGGCTCCTCTAGCCTAAGGCCTGGGCACCCCTAGGCTTAGGCTAGGGCACCCCTAGGCTTAGGCTAGGGCAACCCTAGGCTTAGGCTAGGGCACCCCTAGGTTTAGGCTAGGGCACGCCTAGGCTTAGGCTAGGTCACCCCTAATTTAGGCTAGGGCACACCTAGGCGTAGGCTAAGGCTAGGGCTCCACTAGCCTAAGGCTAGGGCACCCCTAGGCTTAGGCTAGGGTAACCCTAGGCTTAGGCTCGGGCACCCCTAAGCTTAGGCTAAGGCTAGGGCTCCCCTAGGCTATAGCTAGGGCACCCCTAGGCTTAGGCTAGGGCACCCATAGGCTTAGGCTAGGGCACCCCTAGGCTTAGGCTAAGGCTAGGGGACCCCTAGGCTTAGGCTAAGGCACCCCTAGGCTTAGGCTAGGGCACCCCTAAGTTTACGCTAGGGCACCCCTAGGCTTTGGCTAAGGCTAGTGCTCCTCTAGCCTAAGGCTAGGGCACCCATAGGGTTAAGCTAGGGCACCCCTAGGCTTAGGCTAGGGCACCCCTAGACTTAGGCTAGGGCACCCCTAGGCTTAGGCTAAGGCTAGGTCACCCCTAGGCTTAGGCTAAGGCACCACTAGGCTTAGGCTAGGGCACCCCTAGGCTTAGGTTAGGGCACTCTTAGGCTTAGGCAAGGGCAACCTTAGACTGAAGCTAGGGCACCCATAGGCTTAGGCTAAGGCTAGGGCTCCAACAGCCTAAGGCTAGGGCACGCCTAGGATTAGGCTAGGGAACCCATAGGCTTAGGCTAAGGCTAGTGCTCCCCTAGCCTAAGGCTAAGGCACCCCTAGTGTTAGGATAGGGCTCCCGTAGGCTATGGCTAGGGCACCCCTAGGCTTAGGCTAGGGCACCCATAGGCTTAGGCTAGGGCACCCCTAGGCTTAGGCTAGGGCAGCCATAGGCTTAGGCTAGGGCAGCCATAGGCTTAGGCTAAAGCTAGGGCTCCTCTAACCTAAGGCCTGGGCACCCCTAGGCTTAGGCTAGGGCACCCCTACGCTTAGGCTATGGCACCCCTAGGCTTAGGCTAGGGCACCGCTAGGCTTTGGCTAGGGCACCCCTAGGCTTAAGCTAGGGCACCAGTAGGCTTTGGCTAAGGCTAGGTCTCCCCTATCCTAAGGCTAGGGCACCCCTAGGCTTTGGCTAGGGCACTCCTAGGCTTAGGCTAGGGCACCCCTAGGATTAGGCTAAGGCTAGGGCTCCCCTAACCTAACCCTAGGGCACCCCTAGGCTTAGGCTAAGGCATCCCTAGGCTTAGGCAAGGGCACCCGTAGGCTTAGGCTACGGCTCCCATAGCCACAGGCTAGGGCACCCGTAGGCTTAGGCTAGGGCACCCCTAGGCTTAGGCTAGGGCAACCTAGGCTAGACTAAGGCTAGGGCTCCCCTAGCCTCAGTCTAGAGCACCCGTTGGCTCAGGCTAGGGCACCCCTAGGCTCAGGCTAGGGCACGCCTAGGCTTAGGCTAGGTCACCCCTAATTTAGGCTAGGGCACACCTAGGCGTAGGCTAAGGCTAGGGCTCCACTAGCCTAAGGCTAGGGCACCCCTAGGCTTAGGCTAGGGTAACCCTAGGCTTAGGCTCGGGCACCCCTAAGCTTAGGCTAAGGCTAGGGCTCCCCTAGGCTATAGCTAGGGCACCCCTAGGCTTAGGCTAGGGCACCCATAGGCTTAGGCTAGGGCACCCCTAGGCTTAGGCTAAGGCTAGGGGACCCCTAGGCTTAGGCTAAGGCACCCCTAGGCTTAGGCTAGGGCACCCCTAAGTTTACGCTAGGGCACCCCTAGGCTTTGGCTAAGGCTAGTGCTCCTCTAGCCTAAGGCTAGGGCACCCATAGGGTTAAGCTAGGGCACCCCTAGGCTTAGGCTAGGGCACCCCTAGGCTTAGGCAAGGGCAGCTATAGGCTTAGGCTAAGGCTAGGGCTCCTCTAGCCTAAGGCCTGGGCACCCCTAGGCTTAGGCTAGGGCACCCCTAGGCTTAGGCTAGGGCAACCCTAGGCTTAGGCTAGGGCACCCCTAGGCTTAGGCTAGGGCACGCCTAGGATTAGGCTAGGGAACCCATAGGCTTAGGCTAAGGCTAGTGCTCCCCTAGCCTAAGGCTAAGGCACCCCTAGTGTTAGGATAGGGCTCCCGTAGGCTATGGCTAGGGCACCCCTAGGCTTAGGCTAGGGCACCCATAGGCTTAGGCTAGGGCACCCCTAGGCTTAGGCTAGGGCAGCCATAGGCTTAGGCTAGGGCAGCCATAGGCTTAGGCTAAAGCTAGGGCTCCTCTAACCTAAGGCCTGGGCACCCCTAGGCTTAGGCTAGGGCACCCCTACGCTTAGGCTATGGCACCCCTAGGCTTAGGCTAGGGCACCGCTAGGCTTTGGCTAGGGCACCCCTAGGCTTAGGCTAAGGCTAGGAGACCCCTAGGCTTAGGCTAAGGCATCCCTAGGCTTAGGCAAGGCACCCTAGGCTTAGGTTAGGGCACCCTTAGGCTTAGGCTAGGGCCCCCTAGGCTTAGGCTAAGGCTAGGTCACCCCTAGGCTTAGTCTAAGGCACCACTAGGCTTAGGCTAGGACACCCCTAGGCTTAGGCTAGGGCACTACTATGCTTAGGCTAGGGCACCCCTAGGCTGAGGCAAGGGCAACCCTAAGCTGAGGCTAGGGCACCCGTAGGCTTAGGCTAAGGCTAGGTCTCCCCTATGCTAAGGCCAGGTCACCCCAAGGCTTTGGCTAGGGCACTCCTAGGCTTAGGCTAGGGCACCCCTAGGATTAGGCGAAGGCTAGGGCTCCCCTAGCCTAAGCCTAGGGCACCCTAGGCTTACGCTAGGGACCCCTAGGCTTAGGCTAGGGCACCCCTAAGCTTAGGCAAGGGCACCCCTAGTCTTAGGCTAGGGCACCCCTAGGCTTAGGGTAAGGCTAGGGCTCCCCTAGCTTAAGGCTAGGGCATCACTAGGCTTAGGCAAGGGCACCCTTAGGCTTAGGCTAGGGCACCCCTAAGCTTAGGTTTGGGCACCCCTAGGCTTAGGCTAGGGCACCCCAAGGCTTAGGCTAGGGCACCCCTAGGCTTAGGCTAGGGCACACATAGGCTTAGGTAAGGAACTCCTAGGCTTAGGTTAGGGCACCCCTATGCTTAGGCTAGGCACCCCTAGACTTAGGCTGGGGCACCCCTAGGTTTAGGCTAAGGCTAGGGCTCTCCTAGCCTAAGGCTAGGGTACCCCTTGGCTTAGGCTAGGGCACCGCAAGACTTAGACTAGGGCACCCGTAGGCTTACGCTAGGGCACCCTAGGCTTAGGATAAGGATAGGGCTCCTCTAGCCTAACGCTAGGGCATCCCTAGGCTTACGCTAGGGACCCCTAGGCTTAGGCTAGGGCACCCCTAGGCTTAGGCTAGGGCACCCCTAGGCTTAGGCTAAGGCTAGGGCTCCCCTAGGATAACCCTAGGGCACCCCTAGGCTTAGGCTAGGGCACCCCAAGGCTTAGGCTAGGGCACCCCTAGTCTTAGGCTAGGGCACCCCTAGGCTTAGGCTAAGGCTAGGGCTCCTCTAGCCTAAGGCTAGGGCAAGCTTAGGTTAGGCTAGGGCACCCCTGGGCTTAGGGTAGGGCACCCCTAGGCTTAGGGTAGGGCACTCCTCGGCTTAGGCTAGGGCACGCCTAGGTTTAGGCTAGGGCAGCCATAGGCTTAGGCTAAGGCTAGGGCTCCTCTATCCTAAGGCCTGGGCACCCATAGGCTTAGGCTCGGGCACCCCTAGGCTTAGGCTACGGCACCCCTAGGCTTAGGATAAGGCACCCCTAGCCTTAGGCTAGGGCACCCCTAGGCTTAGGCTAGGGCAACCCTAGGCTTAGGCTAGGGCAGCCATAGGCTTAGGCTAGGGCACCCCTAGGCTTAGGGTAGGGCACCCCTAGGCTTAGGCTAGGGCACGCCTAGGCTTAGGCTAGGGCACCCCTAGGCTTAGGCTAGGGCACCCCTAGGCTTAGGCTAGAGCACCCCTAGCTTTAGGCTAGGGCACCCCTAGGCTTAGGCTTAGGCTAGGGTTCAGCTAGCCTAAGTCTAGGGCAAGCTTAAGCTTAGGCTAGGGCACCCCTAAGCTTAGGGTAGGGCACCCCTAGGCTTAGGCTAGGGCACGCCTAGGCTTAGGCTAGGGCACCCCTAGGCTTAGGCTAAGGCTAGTGCTCCCCTAGCCTAAGGCTAGGTCACCCCTAGGCTTAGCCTAAGGCACCACTAGGCTTAGGCTAGGGCACCCCTAGGCTTAGGCTAGGGCACCCCTAGGCTTAGGCTAAGGCTAGGTCACCCCTAGGCTTAGGCTAAGGCACCACTAGGCTTAGGCTAGGGCACCCCTAGGCTTAGGTTAGGGCACTCTTAGGCTTAGGCAAGGGCAACCTTAGACTGAAGCTAGGGCACCCATAGGCTTAGGCTAAGGCT
Organism: Tenrec ecaudatus; assembly: GCF_050624435.1. Taxonomy (NCBI): domain Eukaryota; kingdom Metazoa; phylum Chordata; class Mammalia; order Afrosoricida; family Tenrecidae; genus Tenrec; species Tenrec ecaudatus. Next base: position 447,311 of record NW_027457651.1, read on the forward strand.
AGGGCTCCAACAGCCTAAGGCTAGGGCACCCCTAGGCTTAGGCTAGGGCACACCTAGGCTTAAACTAGGGCACCCGGAGACTTAGTCTAAACCTAGGGCTCCCCTAGCCTAACCCTAGGGCACCCCTAGGCTTACGCTAGGGGACCCCTAGGCTTAGGGTAGGGCACCCTTAAATTAGGCTAGGGCACCCATAGTCTTAGGCTAGGGCACCCCTAGGCTTAGGCTAAGGCTAGGGCTCCCCTAACCTAAGGCTAGGGCACCACTAGGCTTAGGCTAGGTCACCCCTAGGCTTAGGCTAGGGCACACCTAGGCTTAGGCTAGGGCACCCTAGGCTTAGGCTAAGGCTAGGGGACCCCTAGGCTTAGGCTAAGGCATCCCTAGGCTTAGGCAAGGGCACCCTAGGCTTAGGCTAGGGCACTCCTAGGCTTAGGCTAGGGCACCCCTAGGCTGAGGCTACGGCACACCTAGACTGAGGCTAGGGCACCCCTAGGCTTAGGCTAAGGCTAGGGCTCCCCTAGCTTAAGGCTAGGGCACCCCTAGGTTTAGGCTAGGGCACCCCTAGGCCTAAGCTAGGGCACCAGTAGGCTTTGGCTAAGGCTAGGTCTCCCCTATCCTCAGGCTAGGGCACCCCTAGGCTTTGGCTAGGGCACTCCTAGGCTTAGGCTAGGGCACCCCTAGGATTAGGCTAAGGATAGGGCTCCCCTAGCCTAACCCTAGGGCACCCCTAGGCTTAGGCTAGGGACCCCTAGGCTTAGGCTAGGGCACCCCTAAGCTTAGGCTAGGGCACCCCAAGCCTTAGGCTAGGGCACCCCTAGGCTTAGGCTAAGGCTAGGGCTCCCCTAGCCTAAGGCTAGGGCACCACTAGGCGTAGGCTAGGGCACCCTTAGGCTTAGGCTAGGGCCCCCTAAGCTTAGGCTAGGGCACCCCTAGGCTTAGAATAGGGCACCCCTAGGCTTAGGCTAGGGCACCCCTAGGCTTAGGCTAGGTCACATCTAGGCTTAGTGTAGGGCACCCCTAGGCTTAGGCTAGAGCACCCGTAGGCTTAGGCAAAGGCACCATTAGCCTTAGGCTAGGGCACCCCTAGGCTTAGGCTAAGGCTAGGGCTCCCCTAGCCTAAGGCCAGGGTTCCCCTAGGCTCAGGCTAGGGCATCCCTAGGCTTAGGCTACGGCACCCCTAGGCTTAGGCTAAGGCTAGGGCTCCCATAGCCTAAGGTGAGGGCACCTGTAGGCTTAGGATAGGGCACCCCTAGGCTTAGTCTAAGGCTAGGGGACCCCTAGGCTTAGGATAAGGCATCCCTAGGCTTAGGCAAGGGCACCCGTAGGCTTAGGCTACGGCTCCCCTAGCCTCAGGCTAGGGCACCCCTAGGCTTAGGCTAGGGCACCCCTAGGCTTAGGCTAGAGCACCCCTAGGCTTAGGCTAGGGCAATCCTAGGCTAGACTAAGGCTAGGGCTCCCCTAGCCTCAGGCTAGGGCACCCCTAGGCTCAGGCTAGGGCACCCCTAGGCTTACGCTAGGGCACCAATAAGCTTAGGCTAGGGCACCCCTTGTCTTAGGCTAGGGCACCCATAGGCTTAGGCTAAGGCTAGGGCACCCCTTGGCTTAGGCTAGGGCACCCCTAGGCTTAGACTAGGGCAATCCTAGGCTAGACTAAGGCTAGGGCTCCCCTAGCCTCAGTCTAGGGCACCCGTTGGCTCAGGCTAGGGCACCCCTAGGCTCAGGCTAGGGCACCCCTAGGATTAGGCCTGGGCAGCCTAGGCTTAGGCTAGGGCACCCCTAAGCTTAGGCTAGGGCACACCTAGGCGTAGGCTAGGGTAACCCTAGGCTTAGGCTCGGGCACCCCTAAGCTTAGGCTAAGGCTAGGGCTCCCCTAGGCTATGGCTACGACACCCCTAGACTTAGGCTAGGGCACCCATAGGCTTAGGCTAGGGCACCCCTAGGCTTAGGCTAAGGCTAGGGGACCCCTAGGCTTAGGCTAAGGCACCCCTAGGCTTAGGCTAGGGCACCCCTAAGTTTACGCTAGGGCACCCCTAGGCTTTGGCTAAGGCTAGTGCTCCCCTAGCCTAAGGCTAGGGCACCCATAGGGTTAGGCTGGGCACCCCTAGGCTTAGGCTAGGGCACCACCAGGCTTAGGCTAGGGCAGCTATAGGCTTAGGCTAAGGCTAGGGCTCCTCTAGCCTAAGGCCTGGGCACCCCTAGGCTTAGGCTAGGGCACCCCTAGGCTTAGGCTACGGCATCCCTAGGCTTAGGCTAGGGCAACCCTAGGCTTAGGCTAGGGCAGCCATAGGCTTAGGCTAGGGCAGCCATAGGCTTAGGCTTAGGCTAGGGCTCAGCTAGCCTAAGGCTAGGGCAAGCCTAGGCTTAAGCTAGGGCACACCTAGGCTTAGGCTAGGGCACCCCTAGGCTTAGGCTAAGGCTAGTGCTCCCCTAGCCTAAGGCTAATGTACCCTTAGGGTTAGGCTAGGGCACCCCTAGGCTTAGGCTAGGGCAAGCCTAGGCTTAGGCTAGGGCAGACATAGGCTTAGGCTAAGGCTAGGGCTCCTCTATCCTAAGGCCTGGGCACCCCTAGGCTTAGGCTAGGGCACCCCTTGACTTAGGCTAGGGCACCCCTAGGCTTAGGCTAGGGCACCCCTAGGCTTAGGCTAGGGCACCCCTATGTTTGGGCTAAGGCTAGGGGACCCCTAGGCTTAGGCTAAGGCACCCCAAGGCTTAGGCTAAGGCTAGGTCACCCCTAGGCTTAGGCTAAGGCACCACTAGGCTTAGGCTAGGGCACCCCTAGGCTTAGGCTAAGGCTAGGTCACCCCTAGGCTTAGGCTAAGGCACCACTAGGCTTAGGCTAGGGCACCCCTAGGCTTAGGCTAGGGCACTCCTAGGCTTAGGCTAGGGCACCCCTAGGCTGAAGCTAGGGCACCCATAGGCTTAGGCTAAGGCTAGGGCTCCAATAGCCTAAGGCTAGGGCACCCCTAGGCTTAGGTTTTGGCACCCCTAGGCTTAAACTAGGGCACCCGTAGACTTAGGCTAAAGCTAGGGCTCCCCTAGCCTAACCCTAGGGCACACCTAGGCTTACGCTAGGGGACCCCTAGGCTTAGGCTAGGGTACCCCTAACTTAGGCTAGGGCACCCCTAGGCTTAGGCTAAGGCTAGGGCTCCCCTAGCCTAAGGCTAGGGCACCACTAGACTTAAGCTAGGGCACTCCTAGGCTTAGGCTAGGGCACCCCTAGGCTTAGGCTAGGGCACCCTAGGCTTAGGCTAAGGCTTGGGGACCCCTAGGCTTAGGCTAAGGCATCCCTAGGCTTAGGCAAGGGCACCCTAGGCTTAGGTTAGGGCACCCTTAGGCTTAGGCTAGGACACCCCTAGGCTTAGGCTAAGACTAGGTCACCCCTAGGCTTAGTCTAAGGCACCACTAGTCTTAGGCTAGGGCACCCCTAGGCTTAGGCTAGGGCACTCCTAGGCTTAGGCTAGGTCACCCCTAGGCTGAGGCTAGGGCACCCCGAGGCTGAGGCAAGGGCACCCATAGGCTTAGGCTAAGGCTAGGGCTCCCCTAGCCTAAGGCTAGGGCACCCCTAGGCTTTGGCTAGGGCACTCCTAGGCTTAGGCAAGGGCACCCCTAGGATTAGGCTAAGGCTAGGGCTCCACAAGCCTTACCCTAGGGCACACCTAGGCTTAGGCTAGGGACCCCTAGGCTTAGGCTTGGGCACCCCTAAGCTTAGGCTAGGGCACCCCAAGGCTTAGGCTAGGTCACCCCTAGGCTTAGGCTAAAGCTAGGCCTCCCCTAGCCTTAGGCTAGGGCACCACTAGGCCTAGGCTAGGGCACCCTTAGACTTAGGCTAGGGCACCCCTAAGCTTAGGCTAGGGCATCCCCAGGCTTAGGATAGGGCACCCCTAGGCTTAGGCTAGGACACCCCTAGGCTTAGGCTAAGGCTAGTGCTCCCCTAGCCTAAGGCTAGGGCACCCCTAGGGTTAGGCTAGGGCACCCCTAGACTTAGGCTAGGGCAGCCGTATGCTTAGGCTAAGGCTAGGGCTCGCCTAGCCTAAGGCAAGGGCACCCCTAGGCTTAGGTTAGAGCACCCATAGGCTTAGGCAAGGGCACCCTTAGCCTTAGGCTAGGGCACCCCTAGGCTTAGGCTAGGGCACCCCTAGGCTTAGGCCAAGGCTAGGGTTCCCCTAGCCTAAGGCTAGGGCTCCCCTAGGCTCAGGCTAGGGCATCCATAGGCTTCGGCTACGGCATCCCTAGGATTAGGCTAAGGCTAGGGCTCCCCTAGCCTAAGGTGAGGGCACCTGTAGGCTTAGGATAGGGCACCTCTAGGCTTAGGCTAAGGCTAGGGGACCCCTAGGCTTAGGCTAAGGCATCCCTAGGCTTAGGCAAGGGCACCCGTAGGCTTAGGCTACGGCTCCCCTAGCCACAGGCTAGGGCACCCGTAGGCTTAGGCTAGGGCACCCCTAGGCTTAGGCTAGGGCAATCCTAGGCTAGACAAAGGCTAGGGCTCCCCTAGCCTCAGTCTAGGGCACCCGTTGGCTCAGGCTAGGGCACCCCTAGGCTCAGGCTAGGGCACCCCTAGGCTTAGCCTAGGGCACGCCTAGGCTTAGGCTACGGCACCCCTAGGCTTAGGCTAGGGCACCCATAGGCTTAGGCTAGAGCACCCCTAGGCTTAAGCTAAGGCTAGGGGACCCTTGGCGTAGGCTAAGGCACCCCTAGGCTTAGGCTAGTGCACCCCTAAGTTTACGCTAGGGCACCCCTAGGCTTTGGCTAGGGCACACCTAGGCGTAGGCTAAGGCTAGGGCTCCTCTAGGCTTAGGCTAGGGCACAACTAGGCTTAAGCTAGGGCACCCGTAGGCTTAGGCTAAGGCTAGGTCTCCCCTATCCTAAGGCAAGGTCACCCCTAGGCTTTGGCTAGGGCATTCCTAGGCTTAGGCTAGGGCACCCCTAGGATTAGGTGAAGGCTAGGGCTCCCCTAGCCTAAGCCTAGGGCACCCCTAGGCTTAGGCTAGGGCACCCCTAGGCTTAGGTAGGGAACCCCTAGGCTTAGGTTAGGGCACCCCTATGCTTAGGCTAGGCACCCCTAGATTTAGGCTGGGGCACCCCTAGGTTTAGGCTAAGGCTAGGGCTCTCCTAGCCTAAGGCTAGGGTACCCCTTGGCTTAGGCTAGGGCACCGCTAGACTTAGGCTAGGGCACCCCTAGGCTTAGGCTAGGGCACCCTAGGCTTAGGATAAGGCTAGGGCTCCTCTAGCCTAACGCTAGGGCATCCCTAGGCTTGGGCTAGGGTACCCCTAGGCTTAGGCTAGGGCATCCCTAGGCTTAGAGTAAGGCTAGGGCTCCCCTAGCCTAAGGCTAGGTCACCCCTAGGCTTAGTCTACGGAACCGCTAGGTTTAGGCTAGGGCACCCCTAGTCTTAGGGTAGGGCACCCCTAGGCTTAGGCTAGGTCACATCTAGGCTTAGGGTAGGGCACCCCTATGCTTAGGTTAAGGCTAGGGCACCCCTAGGCTTAGGCTACGGCACCCCTAGGCTTGGGCTAGGGCAGCCCTAGGCTTAGGATAGGGCACCACTAGGCTTAGACTAGGGCACCCCTAGGCTTAGGCTAGGGCACCCCTAGGCTTAGGCTAGGGCAGCCATAGGCTTAGGCTAGGGCAGCCATAGGCTTAGGCTAAGGGTAGGGCTCCTCTATCCTAAGGCCTGGGCACCCCTAGCCTAAGGCTAGGGCACCCCTAGGCTTAGGCTAGGGCACCCCTAGGCTTAGGCTAGGGCACCCCTAGGCATAGGCTAGGGCTCAGCTAGCCTAAGGCTAGGACAAGCATAAGCTTAGGCTAGGGCACCCCTATGCTTAGGGTAGTGCACCCTTAGGCTTAGGCTCCGACACCCCTAGCTTGGGCTAGGGCACCCCAAGGCTTAGGCTAAGGTTAGGGCTCCCCTAGCCTAAGGATAGGGCACCTCTAGGCTTAGGCTAGGGCACCAATAGGCTTAGGCTAGGGCACCCTTAGACTTAGGCTTAGGCTAGGGGACCTCTAGGCTTAGGCCAAGGCACCCCTAGGCTTAGGCTAGGGCACCCCTAAATTTAGGCTAGGGCACCCATAGGCTTAGGCTAAGGCTAGTGCTCCCCTAGCCTAAGGCTAGGGCACCCATAGTGTTAGCCTAGGGCACCCCTAGGCTTAGGCTAGGGCACCCCTAGGCTTAGGCTAGGGCAGACATAGGCTTAGGCTAAGGCTAGGGCTCCTCTATCCTAAGGCCTGGGCACCCCTAGACTTAGGCTAGGGCACCCCTTGACTTAGGCTACGGCACCCCTAGGCTTAGGCTAGGGCACCCCTATGCTTAGGCTAAGGCTAGGGGACCCCTAGGCTTAGGCTAAGGCACCCCAAGGCTTAGGCTAAGGCTAGGTCACCCCTAGGCTTAGGCTAAGGCACCACTAGGCTTAGGCTAGGGCACCCCTAGGCTTAGGCTAAGGCTAGGTCACCCCTAGGCTTAGGCTAAGGCACCACTAGGCTTAGGCTAGGGCACCCCTAGGCTTAGGCTAAGGCACTCCTAGGCTTAGGCAAGGGCACCCCTAGGCTGAAGCTAGGGCACCCATAGGCTTAGGCTAAGTCTAGTGCTCCAATAGCCTAAGGCTAGGGCACCCCAGGCTTAGGCTTTGGCACCCCTAGGGTTAAACTAGGGCACCCGTAGACTTAGGCTAAAGCTAGGGCTCCCCTAGCCTAACCCTAGGACACACCTAGGCTTACGCTAGGGGACCCCTAGGCTTAGGCTAGGGCACCCCTAACTTAGGCTAGGGCACCCCTAGGCTTAGGCTAAGGCTAGGGCTCCCCTAGCCTAAGGCTAGGGCACGACTTGGCTTAGGCTAGGGCAACCCTAGGCTTAGGCAAGGGCACCCCTAGGCTTAGGCTAGGGCACCCTAGGCTTAGGCTAAGGCTTGGGGACCCCTAGGCTTAGGCTAAGGCATCCCTAGGCTTAGGCAAGGGCACCCTAGGCTTAGGTTAGTGCACCCTTAGGCTTAGGCTAGGACACCCCTAGGCTTAGGCTAAGACTAGGTCACCCCTAGGCTTAGTCTAAGGCACCACTAGTCTTAGGCTAGGGCACCCCTAGGCTTAGGCTAGGGCACTCCTAGGCTTAGGCTAGGTCACCCCTAGGCTGAGGCTAGGGCAGCCGTATGCTTAGGCTAAGGCTAAGGCTCGCCTAGCCTAAGGCAAGGGCACCCCTAGGCTTAGGTTAGAGCACCCATAGGCTTAGGCAAGGGCACCCTTAGCCTTAGGCTAGGGCACCCCTAGGCTTAGGCTAGGGCACCCCTAGGCTTAGACCAAGGCTAGGGCTCCCCTAGCCTAAGGCTAGGGCTCCCCTAGGCTCAGGCTAGGGCATCCATAGGCTTAGGCTACGGCATCCCTAGGATTAGGCTAAGGCTAGGGCTCCCCTAGCCTAAGGTGAGGGCACCCGTAGGCTTAGGATAGGGCACCCCTAGGCTTAGGCTAAGGCTAGGGGACCCCTAGGCTTAGGCTAAGGCATCCCTAAGCTTAGGCAAGGGCACCCGTAGGCTTAGGCTACGGCTCCACTAGCCACAGGCTAGGGCACCCGTAGGCTTAGGCTAGGGCACCCCTAGGCTTAGGCTAGGGCAATCCTAGGCTAGACTAAGGCTAGGGCTCCCCTAGCCTCAGTCTAGGGCACCCGTTGGCTCAGGCTAGGGCACCCCTAGGCTCAGGCTAGGGCACCCCTAGGCTTAGCCTAGGGCACGCCTAGGCTTAGGCTACGGCACCCCTAGGCTTAGGCTAGGGCACCCATAGGCTTAGGCTAGGGCACCCCTAGGCTTAGGCTAAGGCTAGTGGACCCTTGGCGTAGGCTAAGGCACCCCTAGGCTTAGGCTAGTGCACCCCTAAGTTTACGCTAGGGCACCCCTAGGCTTTGGCTAGGGCACACCTAGGCGTAGGCTAAGGCTAGGGCTCCTCTAGGCTTAGGCTAGGGCACCCCTAGGCTTAAGCTAGGGCACCCGTAGGCTTAGGCTAAGGCTAGGTCTCCCCTATCCTAAGGCAAGGTCACCCCTAGGCTTTGGCTAGGGCACTCCTAGGCTTAGGCTAGGGCACCCCTAGGATTAGGTGAAGGCTAGGGCTCCCCTAGCCTAAGCTTAGGGCACCCCTAGGCTTAGGCTAGGGCACCCCTAGGCTTAGGTAGGGAACCCCTAGGCTTAGGTTAGGGCACCCCTATGCTTAAGCTAGGCACCCCTAGACTTAGGCTGGGGCACCCCTAGGTTTAGGCTAAGGCTAGGGCTCTCCTAGCCTAAGGCTAGGGTACCCCTTGGCTTAGGCTAGGGCACCGCTAGACTTAGGCTAGGGCACCCCTAGGCTTAGGCTAGGGCACCCTAGGCTTAGGATAAGGCTAGGGCTCCTCTAGCCTAACGCTAGGGCATCCCTAGGCTTGGGCTAGGGCACCCCTAGGCTTAGGCTAGGGCATCCCTAGGCTTAGACTAAGGCTAGGGCTCCCCTAGCCTAAGGCTAGGTCACCCCTAGGCTTAGTCTAGGGAACCGCTAGGTTTAGGCTAGGGCACCCCTAGTCTTAGGGTAGGGCACCCCTAGGCTTAGGCTAGGGCACCTCTAGGCTTAGGCTACGGCACCCCTAGGCTTGGGCTAGGGCAGCCCTAGGCTTAGGCTAAGGTTAGGGCTCCCCAAGCCTAAGGCTACGGCACCCCTAGGCTTAGGCTAGGGCACCCCTAGGCTTAGGATAGGGCACCACTAGGCTTAGACTAGGGCACCCCTAGGCTTATGCTAAATCTAGGGCTCCCCTAGTCTAAGGCTTGGGCACCCCTAGGCTTAGGCTAGGGCAGCCATAGGCTTAGGCTAGGGCAGCTATAGGCTTAGGCTAAGGGTAGGGCTCCTCTATCCTAAGGCCTGGGCACCCCTAGCCTAAGGCTAGGGCACCCCTAGGCTTAGGCTAGGGAACCCCTAGGCTTAGGCTAGGGCAGCCATAGGCTTAGGCTAGGGCACCCCTAGGCATAGGCTAGGGCTCAGCTAGCCTAAGGCTAGGACAAGCATAAGCTTAGGCTAGGGCACCCCTATGCTTAGGGTAGTGCACCCCTAGGCTTAGGCTCCGACACCCCTAGCTTGGGCTAGGGCACCCCAAGGCTTAGGCTAAGGTTAGGGCTCCCCTAGCCTAAGGATAGGGCACCCCTAGGCTTAGGCTAGGGCACCAATAGGCTTAGGCTAGGGCACCCTTAGACTTAGGCTTAGGCTAGGGGACCTCTAGGCTTAGGCCAAGGCACCCCTAGGCTTAGGCTAGGGCACCCCTAAATTTAGGCTAGGGCACCCTTAGGCTTAGGCTAAGGCTAGTGCTCCCCTAGCCTAAGGCTAGGGCACCCATAGTGTTAGGCTAGGGCACCCCTAGGCTTAGGCTAGGGCACCCCTAAGCTTAGGCTAGGGCAGACATAGGCTTAGGCTAAGGCTAGGGCTCCTCTATCCTAAGGCCTCGGCACCCCTAGGCTTAGGCTAGGGCACCCCTTGACTTAGGCTAGGGCACCCCTAGGCTTAGGCTAGGGCACCCCTAGGCTTAGGCTAGGGCACACCTATGCTTAGGCTAAGGCTAGGGGACCCCTAGGCTTAGGCTAAGGCACCCCAAGGCTTAGGCTAAGGCTAGGTCACCCCTAGGCTTAGACTAAGGCACCACTAGGCTTAGGCTAGGGCACCCCTAGGCTTAGGCTAAGGCTAGGTCACCCCTAGGCTTAGGCTAAGGCACCACTAGGCTTAGGCTTGGGCACCCCTAGGCTTAGGCTAGGGCACTCCTAGGCTTAGGCTAGGGCACCCCTAGGCTGAAGCTAGGGCAGCCATAGGCTTAGGCTAAGGCTAGGGCTCTAATAGCCTAAAGCTAGGGCACCCCTAGGCTTAGGCTTTGGCACCCCTAGGCTTAAACTAGGGCACCCGTAGACTTAGGCTAAAGCTAGGGCTCCCCTAGCCTAACCCTAGGGCACACCTAGGCTTACGCTAGGGGACCCCTAGGCTTAGGCTAGGGCACCCCTAACTTAGGCTAGGGCACCCCTAGGCTTAGGCTAAGGCTAGGGCTCCCCTAGCCTAAGTCTAGGGCACCACTAGGCTTAAGCTAGGGCACCCCTAGGCTTAGGCTAGGGCACCCCTAAATTTAGGCTAGGGCACCCTTAGGCTTAGGCTAAGGCTAGTGCTCCCCTAGCCTAAGGCTAGGGCACCCATAGTGTTAGGCTAGGGCACCCCTAGTCTTAGGCTAGGGCACCCCTAGGCTTAGGCTAGGGCAGCCATAGGCTTAGGCTAATGCTAGGGCTCCTCTAACCTAAGGCCTGGGCACTCCTAGGCTTAGGCTAGGGCACCCCTAGGCTTAGGCTAGGGCACCCCTAGGCTTAGGCTAGGGCACCCCTATGCTTACGCTAGGGCAACAATAAGCTTAGGCTAGGGCACCCCTAGTCTTAGGCTAGGGCACCCCTAGGCTTAGGCTAAGGCTAGGGCACCCCTTGGCTTATGCTAGGGCACCCCTAGGCTTATGCTAGGGCATCCCTAGGGTTAGGCTAGGGCACCCCTAGGCTTAGGCTACGACACCCCTAGGCTTGGGCTAGGGCACCCCAAGGCTTAGGCTAAGGTTAGGGCTCCCCTAGCCTAAGGCTAGGGCACCCCTAGGATTAGGATAGGGCACCACTAGACTAAGGTTAGGGCTCCCCTAACCTAAGGCTACGGCACCCCTAGGCTTAGGCTAGGGCACCCCTAGGCTTAGGATAGGGTACCACTAGGCTTAGACTAGGGCACCCCTAGGATTAGGCTAAGTCTAGGGCTCCCCTAGCCTAAGGCTTGGGCACCCCTAGGCTTAGGCTAGGGCACCACAAGGCTTAGGCTAGGGCACCCCTAGGCTTAGGCTAGGGCACCCCTAAGCTTAGGCTAGGGCAGCCATAGGCTTAGGCTAGGGCAGCCATAGTCTTAGGCTAAGGCTAGGGCTCCTCTATCCTAAGGCCTGGGCACCACTAGCCTAAGGCTAGGGCACCCCTAGGCTTAGGCTAGGGCACCCCTAGGCTTAGGCTAGGGCACCCCTAGGCTTAGGCTAGGGCTCAGCTAGCCTAAGGCTAGGGGAAGCATAAGCTTAGGCTAGGGCACCCCTATGCTTAGGGTAGTGCACCCCTAGGCTTAGGCTCCGACACCCCTAGGCTTGGGCTAGGGCACCCCAACGCATAGATTAATGTTAGGGCTCCCCTAGCCTAAGGATAGGGCACCCCTAGGCTAAGGCTAGGGCACCAAGAGGCTTAGGCTACGGCACCCCTAGACTTCGGCTAAGGCTAGGGGACCCCTAGGCTTATGCCAAGGCACCCCTAGGCTTAGGCTAGGGCACCCTTAGGCTTAGGATAAGACTAGTAATCCCCTAGCCTAAGGCTAGGGCACCCATAGTGTTAGGCTAGGGCACCCCTAGGCTTAGGCTAGGGCACCCCTAGGCTTAGGCTGGGGCAGCCATAGCCTTAGGCTAGGGCACCTCTAGGCTTAGGCTAGGGAAGCCATAGGCTTAGGCTAAGGCTAGGGCTCCTCTTGCCTAAGGCCTGGGCACTCCTAGGCTTAGGGTAGGGCACCCCTAGGCTTAGGCTAGGGCACCCCTAGGCTTAGGCTAGGGCACCCCTATGCTTACGCTAGGGCAATAATAAGCTTAGGCTAGGGCACCCCTAGTCTTAGGCTAGGGCACCCCTAGGCTTAGGCTAAGGCTAGGGCACCCCTTGGCTTATGCTATGGCACCCCTAGGCTTATGCTAGGGCATCCCTAGGCTTAGGCTAGGGCACCACTAGGCTTAAACTACGACACCCCTAGGCTTGGGCTAGGGCACCCGAAGGCTTAGGCTAAGGTTAGGGCACCCCTAGCCTAAGGCTAGGGCACCCCTAGGATTAGGATAGGGCACCACTAGACTAAGGTTAGGGCTCCCCTAGCCTAAGGCTACGGCACCCCTAGGCTTAGGCTAGGGCACCCCTAGGCTTAGGATAGGGTACCACTAGGCATAGACTAGGGCACCACTAGGCTTAGGCTAAGTCTAGGGCTCCCCTAGCCTAAGGCTTGGGCACCCTAGGCTTAGGCTAGGCCACCACTAGGCTTAGGCTAGGGCACCCCTAGGCATAGGCTAGGGCACCCATAGGCTTAGGCTAAGGCTAGGGATCGCCTAGCGTAATGCTAGGGCACCCCTAGGCGTAGGCTAGGGCACCCCAAGGCTTAGGCTAGGGCACCCCTAATCTTAGGCTAGGGCACCCCTAGGCTTAGGCTAAGGCAAGGGCTCCTCTAGCCTAAGGCTTTGGCACCCCTAGGCTTAGGCTAGGGCACCCCTAGGCTTAGGCAAGGGCACCCCTAGGCTTAGGCTTAGAGTAGGGCTCAGCTAGCCTACGGCTAGGGTAAGCCTAGGCTTATGCTAGGGCACCCCTGGGCATAGGGTAGGGCACCCCTATGCTTAGGGTAGGGCACCCCTCGGCTTAGGCCAGGGCACGCCTAAGCTTAATCTAGGGCACCCCTAGGCTTAGGCTAAGGCTAGTGTTCCCCTAGCCTAAGGATAGGGCACCTCAAGGGTTAGGCTAGGGCATCCCTAGGCTTAGGCTAGGGCACCCCTAGGCTTAGGCTAGGGCAGCCATAGGCTTAGGCTAAGGCTAGGGCTCCTCTAGCCTAAGGCCTGTGCACCCCTAGGCTTAGGCTAGGGCACCCCTAGGCTTAGTCTAAGGCTAGGGCACCCCTTGGCTTAGGCTAGGGCACCCCTAGCCTTAGGCTAGGGCACCCCTAGGCTTAGGCTAAGGCTAGAGCTCCCCTAGCCTAAGGTTAGGCTAGGGCACCCCTAGGCTTAGGCTTGGGAAACCCTAGGCTTAGGCTAGGGAAGCCATAGGCTTAGGCTAAGGCTAGAGCTCCTCTATCCTAAGGCCTGGGCACCCCTAGGCTTAGGCTAGGGCACCCCTAGGCTTAGGCTAGGGCACCCCTAGGCTTAGGCTAGGGCACCCCAAGGCTTAGGCTAGGGCACCCCTAGGCTTAGGCTACGGCATCCCTAGGCTTAGGCTAGGGCAACCCTAGGCTTAGGCTAGGGCAGCCATAGGCTTAGGCTAGGGCAGCCATAGGCTTAGGCTTAGGCTAGGGCTCAGCTAGCCTAAGGCTAGGGCAAGCCTAGGCTTAGGCTAGGGCACCCCTAGGCTTAGGCTAGGGCACAACTAGGCTTAGGCTAGGGCACCCCTAGGCTTAGGCTAAGGCTAGTGCTCCCCTAGCCTAAGGCTAATGTACCCTTAGGGTTAGGCTAGGGCACCCCTAGGCTTAGGCTAGGGCAAGCCTAGACTTAGGCTAGGGCAGCCATAGGCTTAGGCTAAGGCTAGGGCTCCTCTATCCTAAGGCCTGGGCACCCCTAGGCTTAGGCTAGGGCACCCCTAGGCTTAGGCTAGGGCACCCCTAGGCTTAGGCTAGGGCACCCCAAGGCTTAGGCTAGGGCACCCCTAGGCTTAGGCTACGGCATCCCTAGGCTTAGGCTAGGGCAACCCTAGGCTTAGGCTAGGGCAGCCATAGGCTTAGGCTAGGGCAGCCATAGGCTTAGGCTTAGGCTAGGGCTCAGCTAGCCTAAGGCTAGGGCAAGCCTAGGCTTAGGCTAGGGCACCCCTAGGCTTAGGCTAGGGCACACCTAGGCTTAGGCTAGGGCACCCCTAGGCTTAGGCTAAGGCTAGTGCTCCCCTAGCCTAAGGCTAATGTACCCTTAGGGTTAGGCTAGGGCACCCCTAGGCTTAGGCTAGGGCAAGCCTAGGCTTAGGCTAGGGCAGCCATAGGCTTAGGCTAAGGCTAGGGCTCCTCTATCCTAAGGCCTGGGCACCCCTAGGCTTAGGCTAGGGCACCCATTGACTTAGGCTAGGGCACCCCTAGGCTTAGGCTAGGGCACCCCTAGGCTTAGGCTAGGGCACCCCTATGCTTAGGCTAAGGCTAGGGGACCCCTAGGCTTAGGCTAAGGCACCCCAAGGCTTAGGCTAAGGCTAGGTCACCCCTAGGCTTAGGCTAAGGCACCACTAGGCTTAGGCTAGGGCACCCCTAGGCTTAGGCTAAGGCTAGGTCACCCCTAGGCTTAGGCTAAGGCACCACTAGGCTTAGGCTAGGGCACCCCTAGGCTTAGGCTAGGGCACTCCTAGGCTTAGGCTAGGGCACCCCTAGGCTGAAGCTAGGGCACCCATAGGCTTAGGCTAAGGCTAGGGCTCCAATAGCCTAAGGCTAGGGCACCCCTAGGCTTAGGCTAGGGCACCCCTAGGCTTAAACTAGGGCACCCGTAGACTTAAGCTAAGGCTAGGGCTCCCCTAGCCTAACCCTAGGGCACACCTAGGCTTACGCTAGGGGACCCCTAGGCTTAGGCTAGGGCACCCCTAACTTAGGCTAGGGCACCCCTAGGCTTAGGCTAAGGCTAGGGCTCCCCTAGCCTAAGGCTAGGGCACCACTAGGCTTAAGCTAGGGCACCCCTAGGCTTAGGCTAGGGCACCCCTAGGCTTAGGCTAGGGCACCCTAGGCTTAGGCTAAGGCTTGGGGACCCCTAGGCTTAGGCTAAGGCATCCCTAGGCTTAGGCAAGGGCACCCTAGGCTTAGGTTAGGGCACCATTAGGCTTAGGCTAGGGCACCCCTAGGCTTAGGCTAAGACTAGGTCACCCCTAGGCTTAGTCTAAGGCACCACTAGTCTTAGGCTAGGGCACCCCTAGGCTTAGGCTAGGGCACTCCTAGGCTTAGGCTAGGTCACCCCTAGGCTGAGGCTAGGTCACCCCGAGGCTGAGGCTAGGACACCCATAGGCTTAGGCTAAGGCTAGGGCCCCCTAGCCTAAGGCTAGGGCACCCATAGGCTTAAGCTAGGACACCAGTAGGCTTAGGCTAAGGCTAGGTCTCCCATATCCTAAGGCTAGGGCACCCCTAGGCTTTGGCTAGGGCACTCCTAGGCTTAGGCTAGGGCACCCCTAGGATTAGGCTAAGGCTAGGGCTCCACAAGCCTAACCCTAGGGCACACCTAGGCTTAGGCTAGGGACCCCAAGGCTTAGGCTAGGGCACCCCTAAGCTTAGGCTAGGGCACCCCAAGGCTTAGGCTAGGTCACCCCTAGGCTTAGGCTAAAGCTAGGGCTCCCCTAGCCTAAGGCTAGGGCACCACTAGGCCTAGGCTAGGGCACCCTTAGGCTTAGGCTAGGGCACCCCTAAGCTTAGGCTAGGGCACCCCCAGGCTTAGGATAGGGCACCCCTAGGCTTAGGCTATGACACCCCTAGGCTTAGGCTAAGGCTAGTGCTCCCCTAGCCTCAGTCTAGGGCACCCGTTGGCTCAGGCTAGGGTACTCCTAGGCTCAGGCTAAGGCACCCCTAGGCTTAGGCTAGGGCACGCCTAGGCTTAGGCTAGGGCACCCCTAAGCTTAGGCTAGGGCACACCTAGGCGTAGGCTAAGGCTAGGGCTCCCATAGCTTAAGGCTAGGGCACCCCTAGGCTTAGGCTAGGGTAACCCTAGGCTTAGGTTCGGGCACCCCTAAGCTTAGGCTAAGGCTAGGGCTCCCCTAGGCTATGGCTAGGGCACCCCTAGGCTTAGGCTAGGGCACCCATAGGCTTAGGCTAGGGCACCCCTAGGCTTAGGCTAAGGCTAGGAGACCCCTAGGCGTAGGCTAAGGCACCCCTAGGCTTAGGCTAGGGCACCCCTAAGTTTACGCTAGGGCACACCTAGGCTTTGGCTAAGGCTAGTGCTCCCCTAGCCTAAGGCTAGGGCACCCATAGGGTTAGGCTAGGGCACCCCTAGGCTTAGGCTAGGGCACCCCTAGGCTTAGGCTAGGGCAGCTATAGGCTTAGGCTAAGGCTAGGGCTCCTCTAGCCTATGGCCTGGGCACCCCTAGGCTTAGGCTAGGGCACCCCTAGGCTTCGGCTAGGGCAACCCTAGGCTTAGGCTAGGGCACCCATAGGCTTAGGCTAGGAAACCCCTAGGCTTAGGCTAGGATACCCCTAGGCTTAGGCTAAGGCTAGGGCTCCCCTAGCCTAAGGGTAGGGCACCCCTAGGCTTAGGCTAGGGCTCCCCTAGGCTATGGCTAGGGCACCCCTAGGCTTAGGCTAGGGCACCCCTAAGTGTACGCTAGGGCACCCCTAGGCTTAGGCTAAGGCTAGGGCTCCCCTAGCCTAAGGGTGGGGCACCCCTAGGCTTAGGCTAGGGCTCCCCTAGGTTATGGCTAGGGCACCGCTAGGCTTTGGCTAGGGCACCCCTAGGCTTAGGCTAAGGCTACGGGACCCCAAGGCTTAGGCTAAGGCATCCCTAGGCTTAGGCAAGGGCACCCTAGGCTTAGGTTAGGGCACCCTTAGGCTTAGGCTAGGGCACCCCTTGGCTTAGGCTAAGGCTAGGTCACCCCTAGGCTTAGTCTAAGGCACCACTAGGCTTAGGCTAGGGCACCCCTAGGCTTAGGCTAGGGCACTCCTATGCTTAGGCTAGGGCACCCCTAGGCTGAGGCAAGGGCACCCCTAGGCTGAGGCTAGGGCACCCATAGGCTTAGGCTAAGGCTAGGGCTCCCCTAGCCTAAGGCTAGGGCTGCCCTAGGCTTAGGCTAGGGCACCCCTAGGCTTAAGCTAGGGCACCCGTAGGCTTAGGCTAGGGCACCCCTAGGCTTAGGTAGGGAACCCCTAGGCTTAGGTTAGGGCACCCCTATGCTTAGGCTAGGCACCCCTAGACAGGCTGGGGCACCCCTAGGTTTAGGCTAAGGCTAGGGCTCTCCTAGCCTAAGGCTAGGGTACCCCTTGGCTTAGGCTAGGGCATCGCTAGACTTAGGCTAGGGCACCCCTAGGCTTAGGCTAGGGCACCCTAGGCTTACGATGAGGCTAGGGCTCCTCTAGCCTAACGCTAGGCCATCCCTAGGCTTGGGCTAGGGCACCCCTAGGCTTAGGCTAGGGCACCCATAGGCTTAGACTAAGGCTAGGGCTCCCCTAGCATAAGGCTAGGTCACCCCTAGGATTAGTCTAGGGAACCGCTAGGTTTAGGCTAGGGCACCCTTAGGCTTAGGGTAGGGCACCCCTAGGCTTAGGCTAGGTCACATCTAGGCTTAGGGTAGGGCACCCCTATGCTTAGGCTAAGGCAAGGGCTCCACTAGACTAAGGCTAGGGCACCCCTAGCCTTAGGCTAGGGCACCCGTAAGCTTAGGCTAGGGCACCCCTAGGCTTAGGCTAGGGCACCCTTAGGCTTAGGCTACGGCACCCCTAGGCTTAGGCTAGGGCAGCCTTAGGCTTAGGCTGAGGTTAGGGCTCCCCTAGCCTAAGGCTACGGCACCCCTAGGCTTAGGCTAGGGCACCCCTAGGCTTAGGATAGGGCACCACTAGGCTTATACTAGGGCACCCCTAGGCTTATGCTAAGTCTAGGGCTCCCCTAGTCTAAGGCTTGGGCACCCCTAGGCTTAGGCTAGGGCACCCCTAGGCTTAGGCTAGGGCACCCCTAGGCTTAGGCTAGGGCACCCCTAGGCTTAGGCTAGGGCACCCCTAGGCTTAGGCTAGGGCACCCCTAGGCTTAGGCTAAGGCTAGGGCTCCCCTAGGATAACCCTAGGGCACCCCTAGGCTTAGGCTAGGGCACCCCAAGACTTAGGCTAGGGCACCCCTAGTCTTAGGCTAGGGCACCCCTAGGCTTAGGCTAAGGCTAGGGCTCCTCTAGCCTAAGCCTACGGCAAGCCTAGGTTAGGCTAGGGCACCCCTGGGCATAGGGTAGGGCACCGCTAAGCTTAGGGTAGGGCACCCCTCGTCTTAGGCTAGCGCACGCCTAGGCTTAGGCTAGGGCAGCCATAGGCTTAGGCTAAGGCTAGGGTTCCTCTATCCTAAGGCCTGGGCACCCATTGGCTTAGGCTAGGGCACCCCTAGGCTTAGGCTACGGCACCCCTAGGCTTAGGCTAGGGCACCCCGAGCCTTAGGCTAGGGCACCCCTAGGCTTAGGCTAGGGCAGCCATAGGCTTAGGCTAGGGCAGCCATAGGCTTAGGCTAAGGCTAGGGCTCCTTTACCCTAAGGCCTGGGCACCCCAAGCCTAAGGCTAGGGCACCCCTAAGCTTAGGCTAGGGCACCCCTAGGCTTAGGCTAGGGCACCCCTAGGCTTAGGCTAGGGCACCCCTAGGCTTAGGCTTAGGCTAGGGCTCAGCTAGCCTAAGGCTAGGGCAAGCATAAGCTTAGGCTAGGGCACCCCTATGCTTAGGGTAGGGCACCCCTAGGCTTAGGCTAGGGCCCCCCTAGGCTTAGGCTAGGGCACCCCTAGGCTTAGGCTAGGGCACCCAT
The DNA here is from genome assembly GCF_050624435.1 of Tenrec ecaudatus. NCBI lineage: Eukaryota > Metazoa > Chordata > Mammalia > Afrosoricida > Tenrecidae > Tenrec > Tenrec ecaudatus. The sequence continues at coordinate 465,506 of NW_027457651.1, forward strand.
AGGCTTAGGCTAAGGCTAGGGCTCCTCTATCCTAAGGGCTTGGCACCCCTAGGCTTAGGCTAGGGCACCCCTAGGCTTAGGCTACGGCACCCCTAGGCTTAGGCTAAGGCACCCCTAGGCTTAGGCTAGGGCACCCCTAGGCTTAGGCTAGGGCAACCCTAGGCTTAGGCTAGGGCAGCCATAGGCTTAGGCTAGGGCAACCATAGGCTTAGGCTAAGGCTAGGGCTCCTCTATCCTAAGGCCTGGGCACTCCTAGCCTTAGGCTAGGGCACCCCTTGGCTTAGGCTAGGGCACCCCTAGGCTTAGGCTAGGGCACCCCTAGGCTTAGGCTAGGGCACCCCTAGGCTTAGGCTTAGGCTAGGGCTCAGCTAGCCTAAGGCTAGGGCAAGCCTAAGTTTAGGCTAGGGCACCCCTAGTGTTAGGGTAGGGCACCCCTAGGCTTAGGCTAGGGCACGCCTAGGCTTAGGTTAGGGCACCCCTAGGCTTAGGCTAGGGCACCCCTAGGCTTAGGCTTAGGCTAGGGCTCAGCTATCCTAAGGCTAGGGCAAGCCTAAGCTTAGGCTAGGGCACCCCTAGGCTTAGGGTAGGGCACCCCTAGGCTTAGGCTAGGGCACGCCTAGGCTTAGGCTAGGGCACCCCTAGGCTTAGGCTAAGGCACTACTAGGCTTAGGCTAGGGCACCCCTAGGCTTAGGCTAAGGCTAGGTCACCCCTAGGCTTAGGCTAAGGCACCACTAGGCTTAGGCTAGGGCACCCCTAGGCTTAGGCTAGGGCACCCCTAGGCTTAGGCTAGGGCACCGTAGGCTTAGGCTAAGGCTTGGGGAACCCTAGGCTTAGGCTAAGGCATCCCTAGGCTTAGGCAAGGGCACCCTAGGCTTAGGTTAGGGCACCCTTAGACTTAGGCTAGGGCACCCCTAGGCTTAGGCTAAGACTAGGTCACCCCTAGGCTTAGTCTAAGGCACCACTAGTCTTAGGCTAGGGCACCCCTAGGCTTAGGCTAGGGCACTCCTAGGCTTAGGCTAGGTCACCCCTAGGCTGAGGCTAGGGCACCCCGAGGCTAAGGCTAGGGCACCCATAGGCTTAAGCTAGGACACCAGTAGGCTTAGGCTAAGGCTAGGTCTCCCATATCCTAAGGCTAGGGCACCCCTAGGCTTTGGCTAGGGCACTCCTAGGCTTAGGCTAGGGCACCCCTAGGATTAGGCTAAGGCTAGGGCTCCACAAGCCTAACCCTAGGGCACACCTAGGCTTAGGCTAGGGACCCCAAGGCTTAGGCTAGGGCACCCCTAAGCTTAGGCTAGGGCACCCCAAGGCTTAGGCTAGGTCACCCCTAGGCTTAGGCTAAAGCTAGGGCTCCCCTAGCCTAAGGCTAGGGCACCACTAGGCCTAGGCTAGGGCACCCTTAGGCTTAGGCTAGGGCACCCCTAAGCTTAGGCTAGGGCAACCCAGGCTTAGGATAGGGCACCCCTAGGCTTAGGCTAGGACACCCCTAGGCTTAGGCTAAGGCTAGTGCTCCCCTAGCCTAAGGCTAGGGCACCCATAGGGTTAGGCTAGGGCACCCCTAGGCTTAGGCTAGGGCAGCCGTATGCTTAGGCTAAGGCTAGGGCTCGCCTAGCCTAAGGCTAGGGCACCCCTAGGCTTAGGCTAGAGCACCCATAGGCTTAGGCAAGGGCATCCTTAGCCTTAGGATAGGGCACCCCTAGGCTTAGGACAAGGCTAGGGCTCCCCTAACCTAAGGCTAGAGCTCCCCTAGGCTCAGGCTAGGGCATCCATAGGCTTAGGCTACGGCATCCCTAGGATTAGGCTAAGGCTAGGGCTCCCCTAGCCTAAGGTGAGGGCACCCGTCGGCTTAGGATAGGGCACCCCTAGGCATAGGCTAAGGCTACGGGACCCCTAGGCTTAGGCTAAGGCATCCCTAGGCTTAGGCAAGGGCACCCGTAGGCTTAGGCTACGGCTCCCCTAGCCACAGGCTAGGGCACCCGTAGGCTTAGGCTAGGGCACCCCTAGGCTTAGGCTAGGGCAATCCTAGGCTAGAATAAGGCTAGGGCTCCCCTAGCCTCAGTCTAGGGCACCCGTTGGCTCAGGCTAGGGTACTCCTAGGCTCAGGCTAAGGCACCCCTAGGCTTAGGCTAGGGCACGCCTAGGCTTAGGCTAGGGCACCCCTAAGCTTAGGCTAGGGCACACCTAGGCGTAGGCTAAGGCTAGGGCTCCCCTAGCTTAAGGCTAGGGCACCCCTAGGCTTAGGCTAGGGTAACCCTAGGCTTAGGTTCGGGCACCCCTAAGCTTAGGCTAAGGCTAGGGCTCCCCTAGGCTATGGCTAGGGCACCCCTAGGCTTAGGCTAGGGCACCCATATTCTTAGGCTAGGGCACCCCTAGGCTTAGGCTAAGGCTAGGAGACCCCTAGGCGTAGGCTAAGGCACCCCTAGGCTTAGGCTAGGGCACCCCTAAGTTTACGCTAGGGCACACCTAGGCTTTGGCTAAGGCTAGTGCTCCCCTAGCCTAAGGCTAGGGCACCCATAGGGTTAGGCTAGGGCACCCCTAGGCTTAGGCTAGGGCACCCCTAGGCTTAGGCTAGGGCAGCTATAGGTTTAGGCTAAGGCTAGGGCTCCTCTAGCCTATGGCCTGGGCACCCCTAGGCTTAGGCTAGGGCACCCCTAGGCTTCGGCTAGGGCAACCCTAGGCTTAGGCTAGGGCACCCATAGGCTTAGGCTAGGAAACCCCTAGGCTTAGGCTAGGATACCCCTAGGCTTAGGCTAAGGCTAGGGCTCCCCTAACCTAAGGGTAGGGCACCCCTAGGCTTAGGCTAGGGCTCCCCTAGGCTATGGCTAGGGCACCACTAGGCTTAGGCTAGGGCTCCCATAGGCTTAGGCTAAGGCTAGGGGACCCCTAGGCTTAGGCTAAGGCACCCCTAGGCTTAGGCTAGGGCACCCCTAAGTGTACGCTAGGGCACCCTTAGGCTTAGGCTAAGGCTAGGGCTCCCCTAGCCTAAGGGTAGGGCACCCCTAGGCTTAGGCTAGGGCTCCCCTAGGTTATGGCTAGGGCACCGCTAGGCTTTGGCTAGGGCACCCCTAGGCTTAGGCTAAGGCTACGGGACCCCAAGGCTTAGGCTAAGGCATCCCTAGGCTTAGGCAAGGGCACCCTAGGCTTAGGTTAGGGCACCCTTAGGCTTAGGCTAGGGCACCCCTAGGCTTAGGCTAAGGCTAGGTCACCCCTAGGCTTAGTCTAAGGCTCCGCTAGGCTTAGGCTAGGGCACCCCTAGGCTTAGGCTAGGGCACTCCTATGCTTAGGCTAGGGCACCCCTAGGCTGAGGAAAGGGCACCCCTAGGCTGAGGCTAGGGCACCCATAGGCTTAGGCTAAGGCTAGGGCTCCCCTAGCCTAAGGCTAGGGCTGCCCTAGGCTTAGGCTAGGGCACCCCTAGGCTTAAGCTAGGGCACCCGTAGGCTTAGGCTAGGGCACCCCTAGGCTTAGGTAGGGAACCCCTAGGCTTAGGTTAGGGCACCCCTATGCTTAGGCTAGGCACCCCTAGACAGGCTGGGGCACCCCTAGGTTTAGGCTAAGGCTAGGGCTCTCCTAGCCTAAGGCTAGGGTACCCCTTGGCTTAGGCTAGGGCATCGCTAGACTTAGGCTAGGGCACCCCTAGGCTTAGGCTAGGGCACCCTAGGCTTACGATAAGGCTAGGGCTCCTCTAGCCTAATGCTAGGCCATCCCTAGGCTTGGGCTAGGGCACCCCTAGGCTTAGGCTAGGGCACCCATAGGCTTACACTAAGGCTAGGGCTCCCCTAGCCTAAGGCTAGGTCACCCCTAGGCTTAGTCTAGGGAACCGCTAGGTTTAGGCTAGGGCACCCTTAGGCTTAGGGTAGGGCACCCCTAGCCTTAGGCTAGGGCACCCGTAAGCTTAGGCTAGGGCACCCCTAGGCTTAGGCTAGGGCACCCTTAGGCTTAGGCTACGGCACCCCTAGGCTTAGGCTAGGGCAGCCTTAGGCTTAGGCTGAGGTTAGGGCTCCCCTAGCCTAAGGCTACGGCACCCCTAGGCTTAGGCTAGGGCACCCCTAGGCTTAGGATAGGGCACCCCTAGGCTTAGGCTAAGGCTAGGGCTCCCCTAGGATAACCCTAGGGCACCCCTAGGCTTAGGCTAGGGCACCCCTAGGCTTAGGCTAGGGCACCCCTAGGCTTAGGCTAGGGCACCCCTAGGCTTAGGCTAAGGCTAGGGCTCCCCTAGGATAACCCTAGGGCACCCCTAGGCTTAGGCTAGGGCACCCCAAGACTTAGGCTAGGGCACCCCTAGTCTTAGGCTAGGGCACCCCTAGGCTTAGGCTAAGGCTAGGGCTCCTCTAGCCTAAGGCTACGGCAAGCCTAGGTTAGGCTAGGGCACCCCTGGGCATAGGGTAGGGCACCCCTAAGCTTAGGGTAGGGCACCCCTCGTCTTAGGCTAGCGCACGCCTAGGCTTAGGCTAGGGCAGCCATAGGCTTAGGCTAAGGCTAGGGTTCCTCTATCCTAAGGCCTGGGCACCCATAGGCTTAGGCTAGGGCACCCCTAGGCTTAGGCTACGGCACCCCTAGGCTTAGGCTAGGGCACCCCGAGCCTTAGGCTAGGGCACCCCTAGGCTTGGGCTAGGGCAGCCATAGGCTTAGGCTAGGGCAGCCATAGGCTTAGGCTAAGGCTAGGGCTCCTCTACCCTAAGGCCTGGGCACCCCAAGCCTAAGGCTAGGGCACCCCTAAGCTTAGACTAGGGCACCCCTAGGCTTAGGCTAGGGCACCCCTAGGCTTAGGCTAGGGCACCCCTAGGCTTAGGCTTAGGCTAGGGCTCAGCTAGCCTAAGGCTAGGGCAAGCATAAGCTTAGGCTAGGGCACCCCTATGCTTAGGGTAGGGCACCCCTAGGCTTAGGCTAGGGCACCCCTAGGCTTAGGCTAGGGCACCCCTAGGCTTAGGCTAGGGCACCCATAGGCTTAGGCTAAGGCTAGGGCTCCTCTATCCTAAGGCCTTGGCACCCCTAGGCTTAGGCTAGGGCACCCCTAGGCTTAGGCTACGGCACCCCTAGGCTTAGGCTAAGGCACCCCTAGGCTTAGGCTAGGGCACCCCTACGCTTAGGCTAGGGCAACCCTAGGCTTAGGCTAGGGCAGCCATAGGCTTAGGCTAGGGCAACCATAGGCTTAGGCTAAGGCTAGGGCTCCTCTATCCTAAGGCCTGGGCACTCCTAGCCTTAGGCTAGGGCACCCCTTGGCTTAGGCTAGGGCACCCCTAGGCTTAGGCTAGGGCACCCCTAGGCTTAGGCTAGGGCACCCCTAGGCTTAGGCTTAGGCTAGGGCTCAGCTAGCCTAAGGCTAGGGCAAGCCTAAGTTTAGGCTAGGGCACCCCTAGTCTTAGGGTAGGGCACCCCTAGGCTTAGGCTAGGGCACGCCTAGGCTTAGGTTAGGGCACCCCTAGGCTTAGGCTAGGGCACCCCTAGGCTTAGGCTTAGGCTAGGGCTCAGCTAGCCTAAGGCTAGGGCAAGCCTAAGCTTAGGCTAGGGCACCCCTAGGCTTAGGGTAGGGCACCCCTAGGCTTAGGCTAGGGCACGCCTAGGCTTAGGGTAGGGCACCCCTAGGCTTAGGCTAAGGCACTACTAGGCTTAGGCTAGGGCACCCCTAGGCTTAGGCTAAGGCTAGGTCACCCCTAGGCTTAGGCTAAGGCACCACTAAGCTTAGGCTAGGGCACCCCTAGGCTTAGGCAAGGGCACTCCTAGGCTTAGGCAAGGGCAACCCTAGACTGAAGCTAGGGCACCCATAGGCTTAGGCTAAGGCTAGGGCTCCAATAGCCTAAGGCTAGGGCACCCTTAGGCTTAGGCTAGGGCACCCCTAGGCTTAAACTAGGGCACCCGTAGACTTAGGCTAAAGCTAGGGCTCCCCTAGCCTAACCCTAGGGCACCCCTAGGCTTACGCTAGGGGACCCCTAGGCTTAGGCTAGGGCACCCTTAAATTAGGCTAGGGCACCCATAGTCTTAGGCTAGGGCAACCCTAGGCTTAGGCTAAGGCTAGGGCTCCCCTAGCCTAAGGCTAGGGCACCACAAGGCTTAGGCTAGGGCACCCCTAGGCTTAGGCTAGGGCATACCTAGGCTTAGGCAAGGGCACCCTAGGCTTAGGCTAAGGCTAGGGGACCCCTAGGCTTAGGCTAAGGCATCCCTAGGCTTAGGCAAGGGCACACTAGGCTTAGGCTAGGGCACTCCTAGGCTTAGGCTAGGGCACCCCTAGGTTGAGGCTAGGGCACCCCTAGGCTGAGGCTAGGGCACCCCTAGGCTTAGGCTAGCGCACGCCTAGGCTTAGGCTAGGGCAACCCTAGGCTTAGGCTAGGGCAGCCATAGGCTTAGGCTAGGGCAGCCATAGGCTTAGGCTAAGGCTAGGGCCCCTCTATCCTAAGGCCTGGGCACCCCAAGCCTAAGGCTAGGGCACCCCTAGGCTTAGGCTAGGGCACCCCTAGGCTTAGGCTTAGGCTAGGGCTCAGCTAGCCTAAGGCTAGGGCAAGCATAAGCTTAGGCTAGGGCACCCCTATGCTTAGGGTAGGGCACCCCTAAGCTTAGGCTAGGGCACGCCTAGGCTTAGGCTAGGGCACCCCTAGGCTTAGGCTAGGGCACCCCTAGGCTTAGGCTAATGCACGCCTAGGCTTAGGCTAGGGCAGCCATAGGCTTAGGCTAAGGCTAGGGCTCCTCTATCCTAAGGCCTGGGCACCCCTAGGCTAAGGCTAGGGCACCCCTAGGCTTAGGCTACGGCACCCCTAGGCTTAGGCTAGGGCACCCCTAGGCTTAGGCTGGGGCACCCCTAGGCTTAGGCTAGGGCAACCCTAGGCTTAGGCTAGGGTAGCCATAAGCTTAAGCTAAGGCAGCCATAGGCTTAGGCTAAGGCTAGGGCTCCTCTATCCTAAGCCCTGGGCACTCCTAACCTTAGGCTAGTGCACCCCTAGGCTTAGGCTAGGGCACCCCTAGGCTTAGGCTAGGGCACCCCTAGTCTTAGGCTAGGGCACCCCTAGGCTTAGGCTTAGGATAGGGCTCAGCTAGCCTAAGGCTAGGGCAAGCCTACGCTTAGGCTAGGGCACCCCTAGTCTTAGGGTAGGGCACCCCTTGGCTTAGGCTAGGGCACGCCTAGGCTTAGGCTAGGGCACCCCTAGGCTTAGGCTAGGGCACCCCTAGGCTTAGGCTAGGGCACCCCTAGGCTTAGGCTAGGGCAACCCTAGGCTTAGGCTAGGGCAGCCATAGGCTTAGGCTAGGGCACCCCTAGGCTTAGGCTTAGGCTAGGGCTCAGCTAGCCTAAGGCTAGGGAAAGCCTAAGCTTAGGCTAGGGCACCCCTAGTCTTAGGGTAGGGCACCCCTAGGCTTAGGCTAGGGCACGCCTAGGCTTAGGCTAGGGCACCCCTAGGCTTAGGCTAGGGCACCCCAAGGCTTAGGCTAGGTCACCCCTAATTTAGGCTAGGGCACTCCTAGGCTTAGGCAAGGGCAAACCTAGACTGAAGCTAGGGCACCCATAGGCTTAGGCTAAGGCTAGGTCACCCCTAGGCTTAGGCTAAGGCACCACTAGGCTTAGGCTAGGGCACCCCTAGGCTTAGGCTAGGGCACTCCTAGGCTTAGGCAAGGGCAAACCTAGACTGAAGCTAGGGCACCCATAGGCTTAGGCTAAGGCTAGGGCTCCAATAGCCTAAGGCTAGGGCACCCCTAGGCTTAGGCTAGGGCACACCTAGGCTTAAACTAGGGCACCCGTAGACTTAGCCTAAACCTAGGGCTCCCCTAAACTAACCCTAGGGCACCCCTAGGCTTACGCTAGGGGACCCTTAGGCTTAGGCTAGGGCACCCTTAAATTAGGCTAGGGCACCCATAGTCTTAGGCTAGGGCACCCCTAGGCTTAGGCTAAGGCTAGGGCTCCCCTAGCCTAAGGCAAGGGCACCACTAGGCTTAGGCTAGGGCACCCCTAGGCTTAGGCTAGGGCATACCTAGGCTTAGGCTAGGGCACCCTAGGCTTAGGCTAAGGCTAGGGGACCCCTGGGCTTAGGCTAAGGCATCCCTAGGCTTAGGCAAGGGCACACTAGGCTTAGGCTAGGGCACTCCTAGGCTTAGGCTAGGGCACCCCTAGGATTAGGCTAAGGGTAGGGCTCCCCTAACCTAACCCTAGGGCACCCCTAGACTTAGGCTAAGGCATCCCTAGGCTTAGGCAAGGGCACCCGTAGGCTTAGGCTACGGCTCCCCTAGCCACAGGCTAGGGCACCCGTAGGCTTAGGCTAGGGCACCCCTAGGCTTAGGCTAGGGCAACCTAGGCTAGACTAAGGCTAGGTCTCTCCTAGCCTCAGTCTAGGGCACCCGTTGGCTCAGGCTAGGGCACCCCTAGGCTCAGGCTAGGGCACCCCTAGGCTTAGGCTAGGGCACGCCTAGGCTTAGGCTAGGTCACCCCTAATTTAGGCTAGGGCACACCTAGGCGTAGGCTAAGGCTAGGGCTCCACTAGCCAAAGGCTAGGGCACCCCTAGGCTTAGGCTAGGGTAACCCTAGGCTTAGGCTCGGGCACCCCTAAGCTTAGGCTAAGGCTAGGGCTCCCCTAAGCTATGGCTAGGGCACCCCTAGGCTTAGGCTAGGGCACACATAGGCTTAGGCTAGGGCACCCCTAGGCTTAGGCTAAGGCTAGGGGACCCCTAGGCTTAGGCTAAGGCACCCCTAGGCTTAGGCTAGGGCACCCTAGGCTTAGGTTAGGGCACCCTTAGGCTTAGGCTAGGGCCCCCTAGGCTTAGGCTAAGGCTAGGTCACTCCTAGGCTTAGTCTAAGGCACCACTAGGCTTAGGCTAGGGCACCCCTAGGCTTAGGCTAGGGCAATACTATGCTTACGTTAGGGCACCCCTAGGCTGAGGCAAGGGCACCCCTAGGCTGAGGCAAGGGCAACCCTAAGCTGAGTCTAGGGCACCCGTAGGCTTACGCTAAGGCTAGGTCTCCCCTATCCTAAGGCCAGGGCACCCCAAGGCTTTGGCTAGGGCACTCCTAGGCTTAGGCTAGGGCACCCCTAGGATTAGGCGAAGGCTAGGGCTCCTCTAGCCTAAGCCTAGGGCACCCCTAGGCTTACGCTAGGGACCCCGAGGCTTAGGCTAGGGCACCCCTAAGCTTAGGCAAGGGCACCCCTAGTCTTAGGCTAGGGCACCCCTAGGCTTAGGGTAAGGCTAGGGCTCCCCTAGCCTAAGGCTAGGGCATCACTAGGCTTAGGCAAGGGCACCCTTAGGCTTAGGCTAGGGCACCCCTAAGCTTAGGTTTGGGCACCCCTAGGCTTAGGCTAGGGCACCCCAAGGCTTAGGCTAGGGCACCCATAGGCTTAGGTAAGGAACCCCTAGGCTTAGGTTAGGGCAACCCTATGCTTAGGCTAGGCACCCCTAGACTTATGCTGGGGCACCCCTAGGTTTAGGCTAAGGCTAGGGCTCTCCTAGCCTAAGGCTAGGGTACCCCTTGGCTTAGGCTAGGGCACCGCTAGACTTAGGCTAGGGCACCCCTAGGCTTAGGCTAGGGCACCCTAGGCTTAGGATAAGGCTAGGGCTCCTCTAGCCTAACGCTAGGGCATCCCTAGGCTTGGGCTAGGGCACCCCTAGGCTTAGGCTAGGGCACCGCTAGGCTTAGACTAAGGCTAGGGCTCCCCTAGCCTAAGGCTTTGGCACCCCAAGGCTTAGGCTAAGGCACCCCTAGGCTTAGGCTAGGGCACTCTTAGGCTTAGGCTAGGGCACCCCTAGGCTTAGGCTAGGGCACCCCTAGGCTTAGGCTAAGGCTAGGGCTCCCCTAGGATAACCCTAGGGCACCCCTAGGCTTAGTCTAGGACACCCCAAGGCTTAAGCTAGGGCACCCCTAATCTTAGGCTAGGGCACCCTAAGCTTAGGCTAAGGCTAGGGCTCCTCTAGCCTAAGGCTAGGGCAAGCTTAGTTTAGGCTAGGGCACCCCTGGGCTTAGGGTAGGGCACCCCTAGGCTTAGGGTAGGGCACCCCTCGGCTTAGGCTAGGGCACGCCTAGGCTTAGGCTAGGGCAGCCATAGGCTTAGGCTAAGGCTAGGGCTCCTCTATCCTAAGGCCTGGGCACCCATAGGCTTAGGCTAGGGCACCCCTAGGCTTAGGCTACGGCACCCCTAGGCTTAGGATAGGGCACCCCAAGCTTAGGCTTAGGCTAGGGCTCAGCTAGCCTAAGGCTAGGGCAAGCCTAAGCTTAGGCTAGGGCACCCCTAGGCTTAGGGTAGGGCACCCCTAGGCTTAGGCTAGGGCACACCTAGACTTAGGCTAGGGCACCCCTTGGCTTAGGCTAGGGCACCCCTAGGCTTAGGCTAGGGCACGCCTAGGCTTAGGCTAAGGCAGCCATAGGCTTAGGCTAAGGCTAGGGCTCCACTATCCTAAGGCCTGGGCACCCCTAGGCTTAGGCTAGGGCACCCCTAGGATTAGGCTACGGCACCCCTAGGCTTAGGCTAGGGCACCCCTAGGCTTAGGCTAGGGCACCCCTAGGCTTAGGCTAGGGCAACCCTAGGCTTAGGCTAGGGCAGCCATAGGCTTAGGCTAGGGCAGCCATAGGCTTAGGCTAAGGCTAGGGCTCCTCTATCCTAAGGCCTGGGCACCCCTAGCCTAAGGCTAGGGCACCCCTAGGCTTATGCTAGGGCCCCCCTAGGCTTAGGGTAGGGCACCCCTAGACTTAGGCTAGGGCACGCCTATGCTTAGGCTAGGGCACCCCTAGGCTTAGGCTAGGGCACCCCTAGGCTTAGGCTAGGGCACCCCTAGCCTTAGGCTAGGGCACCCCTAGGCTTAGGCTTAGGCTAGGACTCAGCTAGCCTAAGGCTAGGGCAAGCTTAAGCTTAGGCTAGGGCACCCCTAGGCTTACGGTAGGGCACCCCTAGGCTTAGGCTAGGGCACGCCTAGGCTTAGGCTAGGGCACCCCTAGGCTTAGGCTAAGGCTAGTGCTCCCCTAGCCTAAGGCTAGGTCACCCCTAGGCTTAGTCTAAGGCACCACTAGGCTTAGGCTAGGGCACGCCTAGGCTTAGGCTAGGGCACCCCTAGGCTTAGGCTAAGGCTAGGTCACCCCTAGGCTTAGGCTAAGGCACTACTAGGCTTAGGCTAGGGCACCCCTAGGCTTAGGTTAGGGCACTCCTAGGCTTAGGCAAGGGCAACCTTAGACTGAAGCTAGGGCACCCAGAGGCTTAGGCTAAGGTTAGGGCTCCAATAGCCTAAGGCTAGGGCACCCCTAGGCTTAGGCTAGGGCACACCTAGTCTTAAACTAGGGCACCCGTAGACTTAGGCTAAACCTAGGGCTCCCCTAGCCTAACCCTAGGGCACCACTAGGTTTACGCTAGGGGACCCCTAGGCTTAGGCTAGGGCACCCTTAAATTAGGCTAGGGCACCCATAGTCTTAGGCAAGGGCACCCCTAGGCTTAGGCTAAGGCTAGAGCTCCCCTAGCGTAAGGCTAGGGCACCACTAAGCTTAGGCTAGGGCACCCCTAGGCTTAGGCTAGGGCACACCTAGGCTTAGGCTAGGGCACCCTAGGCGTAGGCTAAGGCTAGGGGACCCCTAGGCTTAGGCTAAGGCATCCCTAGGCTTAGGCAAGGGCACCCTAGGCTTAGGCTAGGGCACTCCTAGGCTTAGGCTAGGGCACCCCTAGGCTGAGGCTAGGGCACGCCTAGGCTGAGGCTAGGGCACCCCTAGGCTTAGGCTAAGGCTAGGGCTCCCCTAGCTTAAGGCTAGGGCACCCCTAGGTTTAGGCTAGGGCACCCCTAGGCTTAAGCTAGGGCACTAGTAGGCTTTGGCTAAGGCTAGGTCTCCCCTATCCTCAGGCTAGGGCACCCCTAGGCTTTGGCAAGGGCACTCCTAGGCTTAGGCTAGGGCACCCCTAGGATTAGGCTAAGGATAGGGCTCCCCTAACCTAACCCTAGGGCACCCCTAGGCTTAGGCTAGGGACCCCTAGGCTTAGGCTAGGGCACCCCTAAGCTTAGGCTAGGGCACCCCAAACCTTAGGCTAGGGCACCACTAGGCTTAGGCTAAGGCTAGGGCTCCCCTAGCCTAAGGCTAGGGCACCACTAGGCGTAGGCTAGGGCACCCTTAGGCTTAGGCTAGGGCCCCCTAAGCTTAGGCTACGGCACCCCTAGGCTTAAAATAGGGCACCCCTAGGCTTAGGCTAGGGCACCCCTAGGCTTAGGCTAGGTCACATCTAGTCTTAGGGTAGGGCACCCCTAGGCTTAGGCTAGAGCACCCGTAGGCTTAGGCAAAGGCACCCTTAGCCTTAGGCTAGGGCACCCCTAGGCTTAGGCTAAGGCTAGGGCTCCCCTAGCCTAAGGCTAGGGCTCCGCTAGGCTCAGGCTAGGGCATCCCTAGGCTTAGGCTACGGCACCCCTAGGCTTAGGCTAAGGCTAGGGCTCCCATAGCCTAAGGTGAGGGCACCTGTAGGCTTAGGCTCGGGCACCCCTAACCTTAGGCTAAGGCTAGGGCTCCCATAGGCTAGGGCTAGGGCACCCATAGTGTTAGTCTATGGCACCCCTAGACTTAGGCTAGGGCACCCCTAGGCTTAGGTTAGGGCACCCCTAGGCTTAGGCTAGGGCACCCCTAGGCTTAGGCTAGGGCACCCCTAGGCTTAGGCTAGGGCAATCCTAGGCTAGACTAAGGCTAGGGCTCCCCTAGCCTCAGGCTAGGGCACCCCTAGGCTCAGGCTAGGGCACCCCTAGGCTTAGGCTAGGACACCCCTAGGCTTAGGCTAGGGCACCCCTAAGCTTAGGCTAGGGCACCCCTAGGCGTAGGCTAAGGGTAGGGCTCCCCTAGCCTAAGGCTAGGGCACCCCTAGGCTTAGGCTACGGCAACCCTAGGCTTAGGCTCGGGCACCCCTAACCTTAGGCTAAGGCTAGGGCTCCCATAGGCTAGGGCTAGGGCACCCCTAAGCTTAGGCTAGGGCACACCTAGACGTAGGCTAAGGCTAGGGTTCCCCTGGACTAAGGCTAGGGCACCCCTAGGCTTAGGCTAGGGCACCCATAGGCTTAGGCTAGGGCGCCCCTAAGCTTAGGCTAAGGCTAGGGGACCCCTAGGCTTACGCTAAGGCACCCCTAGGCTTAGGATAGGGCACCCCTAGGCTTAGGCTAAGGCTAGTGCTCCCCTAGCCTAAGGCTAGGGTACCCATAGGGTTAGGCGAGGGCACCCCTAGGCTTAGGCTAGGGCACCCCTAGGCTTAGGCTAGGGCAGTCATAGGCTTAGGCTAAAGCTAGGGCTCCTCTAGCCTAAGGCCTGGGCACCCCTAGGCTTAGGCTAGGGCACCCCTAGGCTTAGGCTATGGCACCCCTAGGCTTAGGCTAGGGCACCGCTAGGCTTTGGCTAGGGCACCCCTAGGCTTAGGCTAAGGCTAGGGGACCCCTAGGCTGAGGCTAAGGCATCCCTAGTCTTAGGCAAGGGCACCCTAGGCTTAGGTTAGGGCACCCTTAGGCTTAGGCTAGGGCCCCCTAGGCTTAGTCTAAGGCACCGCTAGGCTTAGGCTATGGCACCCCTAGGCTTAGGCTAGGGCAGTCCTATGCTTAGGCTAGGGCACCCCTAGGCTGAGGCAAGGGCACCCCAAGGCTGAGGCAAGGGCACCCCTATGCTGAGGCTAGGGCACCCATAGGCTTAGGCTAAGGCTAGTCCTCCCCTAGCCTAAGGCTAGGCCACCCCTAAGCTTGGGCTAGGGCACCCCTAGGCTTAAGCTAGGGCACCCGTAGGCTTAGGCTAAGGCTAGGTCTCCCCTATCCTAAGGCCAGGGCACCCCTAGGTTTTGGCTAGGGCACTCATATGCTTAGGCTAGGGCACCCCTAGGATTAGGCGAAGGCTATGGCTCCCCTAGCCTAAGCCTAGGGCACCCCTAGGCTTAGGCTAGGGACCCCTAGGCTTAGGATAGGGCACCCCTAAGCTTAGGCAAGGGCACCCCTAGTCTTAGGCTAGGTCACCCCTAGGCTTAGGCAAGGGCACTCTTAGGTTTGGCTAGGGCACCCCTAAGCTTAGGTTTGGGCACCCCTAGGCTTAGGCTAGGGCACCCCAAGGCTTAGGCTAGGGCACCCCTCGGCTTAGGCTAGGGCACCCCTAGGCTTAGGTAGGGAACCCCTAGGCTTAGGTTAGGGCACCCCTATGCTTAGGCTAGGCACCCCTAGACTTAGGCTGGGGCACCCCTTGGTTTAGGCTAAGGCTAGGGCTCTCCTAGCCTAAGGCTAGGGTACCCCTTGGCTTAGGCTAGGGCACCGCTAAACTTAGGCTAGGGCACCCCTAGGCTTAGGCTAGGGCACCCTAGGCTTAGGATAAGGCTAGGGCTCCTCTAGCCTAACGCTAGGGCATCCCTAGGCTTGGGCTAAGGCACCCCTAGGCTTAGTCTAGGCCACCCCTAGGCTTAGGCTACGGCACCCCTAAGCTTGGGCTAGGGCAGCCCTAGGCTTAGGCTAAGGTTAGGGCTCCCCTAGCCTAAGGCTACGTCAACCCTAGGCTTAGGCTAGGGCACCCCTAGGCTTAGGATAGGGCACCACTAGGCTTAGACTAGGGCACCCCTAGGCTTATGCTAAGTCTAGAACTCCCCTAGCCTTAAGCTTGGGCACCCCTAGGCTTAGGCTAGGGCACCCCTAGGCTTAGGCTAGGGCACCGCCAGGCTTAGGCTAGGGCACCCCTAGGCTTAGGCTAGGGCCCCCTAGACTTAGCCTAAGGCTAGGGATCCCCTAGGATAACCCTAGGGCACCCCTAGGCTTAGGCTAGGGCACCCCAAGGCTTAGGCTAGGGTACCCCTAGTCTTAGGCTAGGGCACCCCTAGGCTTAGGCTAGGGCACCCCTAGTCTTAGGCTAGGGCACCCCTAGGCTTAGGCTAAGGCTAGGGCTCCTCTAGTCTAAGGCTAGGGCAAGCCTAGGTTAGGCTAGGGCACCCCTGGGCTTAGGGTAGGGCACCCCTAGGCTTAGGGTAGGGCACCCCTCGGCTTAGGCTAGGGCACGTCTTGGCTTAGGCTAGGGCAGCCATAGGCTTAGGCTAAGACTAGGGCTCCTCTATCCTAAGGCCAGGGCACCCATAGGCTTAGGCTAGGGCACCCCTAGGCTTAGGCTACGGCACCCCTAGGCTTAGGACAGGGCACCCATAGCCTTAGGCTAGGGCACCCCTAGGCTTAGGCTAGGGCAACCCTAGGCTTAGGCTAGGGCACGCCTAGGCTTAGGCTAGGGCAGCCATTGGCGTAGGCTAAGGCTAGGGTTCCTCTATCCTAAGGCCTGGGCACCCCTAGGCTTAGGCTAGGGCACCCCTAGGCTTAGGCTACGGCACCCCTAGGCTTTGGCTAGGGCACCCCTAGGCTTAGGCTAGGGCAACCCTAGGCTTAGGCTAGGGCAGCCATAGGCTTAGGCTAGGGCAGCTATAGGCTTAGGCTAAGGCTAGGGCTCCTCTATCCTAAGGCCTGGGCACCCCTAGCCTAAGGCTAGGGCACCCCTAGGCTTAGGCTAGGGCACCCCTAGGCTTAGGCTAGGGCTCCCCTAGGCTTAGGCTAGAGCACCCCTAGGCTTAGGCTAGGGCACCCCTAGGCTTAGGCTTAGGCTAGGGCTCAACTAGCCTAAGGCTAGGGCAAGCCTAAGCTTAGGCTAGGGCACCCCTAGGCTTAGGGTAGGGCACCCCTAGGCTTAGGCTAGGGCACGCCTAGGCTTAGGCTAGGGCACCCCTAGGCTTATTCTAGGGCACCCCTAGGCTTAGGCTAAGGCTAGGGTTCCCCTAGCCTAAGGCTAGGGCACCACTAGGCGTAGGCTAGGGCACCCTTAGGTTTAGGCTAGGGCCCCCTAAGCTTAGGCTAGGGCACCCCTAGGCTTAGGATAGGGCACCCCTAGGCTTAGGCTACTGCACCCCTAGGCTTAGGCTAGGTCACATCTAGGCTTAGGGTAGGGCACCCCTAGGCTTAGGGTAGAGCACCCGTTGGCTTAGGCAAAGGCACCCTTAGCCTTAGGCTAGGGCACCCCTAGGCTTAGACTAGGGCACCCCTAGGCTTAGGCTTAGGCTAGGGAACCCCTAGCCTAAGGCTAGGGCTCCCCTAGGCTCAGGCTAGGGCATCCCTAGGCTTAGGCTACGGCACCCCTAGGCTTAGGCTAAGGCTAGTGCTCCCATAGCTTAAGGTGAGGGCACCCGTAGGCTTGGGATAGGGCACCCCTAGGCTTAGGCTAAGGCTAGGGGACCCCTAGGCTTAGGCTAAGGCATCCCTAGGCTTAGGCAAGGGCACCCGTAGGCTTAGGCTACGGCTCCCCTAGCCTCAGGCTAGGGCACCCCTAGGCTTAGGCTAGGGCACCCCTAGCCTTAGGCTAGGGCAATCCTAGGTTAGACTAAGGCTAAGGCTCCCCTAGCCTCAGGCTAGGGCACCACTAGGCTCAGGCTAGGGCACCCCTAGGCTTAGGCTAGGACACCCCTAGGCTTAGGCTATGGCACCCCTAATCTTAGGCTAGGGCACACCTAGGCGTAGGCTAAGGCTAGGGCTCCCCTAGGCTATGGCTAGGGCACCAATAGTGTTAGGCTGGGGCACCCCTAGGCTTAGGCTAGGGCACCCCTAGGCTTAGGCTAGGGCACCCATAGGTTTAGGTTAGGGCAGCCATTGGCTTAGGCTAAGGCTAGGACTCCTCTAGCCTAAGCCTTGGGCACCCCTAGGCTTAGGCTAGGGCACACCTAGGCTTAGGTTAGGGCACCCCTAGGCTTAGGCTAGGGCACCCCTAGGCTTACGCTAGGGCACCAATAAGCTTAGGCTAGGGCACCCCTTGTCTTAGGCTAGGGCACCCCTAGGCTTAGGCTAAGGCTAGGGCACCCCTTGGCTTAGGCTAGGGCTACCCTAGGCTTAGGCTAGGGCACCACTAGGCTTAGGCTAGGGCAATCCTAGGCTAGACTAAGGCTAGGGCTCCCCTAGCCTCAGTCTAGGGCACCCGTTGGCTCAGGCTAGGGCCCCCTAGGCTCAGGCTAGGGCACCCCTAGGCTTAGGATAGGGCACGCTTACGCTTAGGCTAGGGCACCCCTAAACTTAGGCTAGGGCACACCTAGGCGTAGGATAAGGAAAGGCCTCCCCTAGACTAAGGCTAGGGCACCCATAGGCTTAGGCTAAGGTAACCCTAGGCTTAGGCTCGGGCACCCCTAAGCTTAGGCTAAGGCTAGGGCTCCCCTAGGCTATGGCTAGGGCACCCCTAGGCTTAGGCTAGGGCACCCATAGGCTTAGGCTAGGGCACCCTTAGGCTTAGGCTAAGGCTAGGGGACCCCTAGGCTTAGGCTAAGGCACCCCTAGGCTTAGGCTAGGGCACCCCTAAGTTTACGCTAGGGCACCCCTAGGCTTTGGCTAAGGCTAGTGCTCCCATAGCCTACGGCTAGGGCACCATAGGGTTAGGCTAGGGCACCCCTAGGCTTACGCTAGGGCACCCCTAGGCTTAGGCTAGTGCAGGTATAGGCTTAGGCTAAGGCTAGGGCTCCTCTAGCTTAAGGTTGGGCACCCCTAGGCTTAGGCTAGGGCACCCCTAGGCTTAGGCTAGGGCAACCCTAGGCTTAGGCTAGGGCACCCCTAGGCTTAGGCTAGGACGCCCCTAGGCTTAGGCTAGGACACCCCTAGGCTTAGGCTAAGGCTAGGGCTCCCCTAGCCTAAGGGTAGGGCACCCCTAGGCTTAGGCTAGAGCACCCCAAGGCTTAGGCTAGGGCACCCCTAGGCTTAGGGTAGGGCACCCCTAGCCTAAGGGTAGGGCACCCCTAGGCTTAGGCTAGGGCATGCCTAGGATTAGGCTAGGGCACCCCATGGCTTAGGCTAAGGCTAGTGATCCCCTAGCCGAAGGCTAGGGCACCCCTAGGGTTAGGCTAGGGCTCCCCTAGGCTATGGCTAGGGCACCCCTAGGCTTAGGCTAGGGCACCCATAGGCTTAGGCTAGGGCACCCCTAAGCTTAGGCTAAGGCTAGGGGACCCCTAGGCTTAGGCTAAGGCACCCCTAGGCTTAGGCTAGGGCACCCCTAAGTTTACGCTAGGGCACCCCTAGGCTTAGGCTAAGGCTAGTGCTCCCCTAGCCTAAGGCTAGGGTACCCATAAGGTTAGGAGAGGGCACCCCTAGGCTTAGGCTAGGGCACCCCTAGGCTTAGGCTAGGGCAGCCATAGGCTTAGGCTAAGGCTAGGGTTCCTCTAGCCTAAGGACTGGGCACCCCTAGGCTTAGGCTAGGGCACCCCTAGGCTTGGGCTATGGCACCCCTAGGCTTTGGCTAGGGCACCGCTAGGCTTTGCCTAGGGCACCCCTAGGCTTAGGCTAAGGCTAGGGGACTCCTAGGCTTAGGCTAAGGCATCCCTAGGCTTAGGCAAGGGCACCCTAGGCTTAGGTTAGGGCACCCTTAGGCTTAGGCTAGGGCCCCCTAGGCTTAGTCTAAGGCTAGGTCACCCCTAGGCTTAGTCTAAGGCACCACAAGGCTTAGGCTAGGGCACCCCTAGGCTTAGGCTAGGGCACTCCTATGCTTAGGCTAGGGCACCCCTAGGCTGAGGCAAGGGCACCCCTAGGCTGAGGCAAGGGCACCCCTAGGCTGAGGCTAGGGCACCCATAGGCTTAGGCTAAGGCTAGGGCTCCCTAGCCTAAGGCTAGGGCACCCCTAGGCTTAGGCTAGGGCACCCCTAGGCTTAAGCTAAGGCACCCGTAGGCTTAGGCTAAGGCTAGGTCTCCCCTATCCTAAGGCCAGGGCACCCCTAGGTTTTGGCTAGGGCACTCCTAGGCTTAGGCTAGGGCACCCCTAGGATTAGGCGAAGGCTAGGGCTCCCCTAGCCTAAGCCTTGGGCACCCCTAGGCTTAGGCAAGGGACCCCTAGGCTTAGGCTAGGGAACCCCTAAGCTTTGGCAAGGGTACCCCTAGTCTTAGGCTAGGGCACCCCTAGGCTTTGGGTAAGGCTAGGGCTCCCATAGCCTAAGGCAAGGGCACCCGTAGGCTTAGGCTACGGCTCCCCTAGCCTCAGGCTAGGGCACCCCTAGGCTTAGGCTAGAGCACCCCTAGGCTTAGGCTAGGGCACCCCTAGGCTTAGGCTAGGGCAATCCTAGGTTAGACTAAGGCTAGGGCTCCCCTAGCCTCAGGCTAGGGCACCCCTAGGCTCAGGCTAGGGCACCCCTAGGCTTAGGCTAGGACACCCCTAGGCTTAGGCTAGGGCACCCCTAGGCTTAGGCTAGGGCAACCCTAGGCTTAGGCTAGGGCAACCCTAGGCTTAGGCTAAGGCTAGGGCTCCCCTAGGCTATGGCTAGGGCACCCATAGTGTTAGGTTAGGGCACCCCTTGGCTTAGGCTAGAGCACCCCAAGGCTTAGGTTAGGGCAGCCATAGGCTTAGGCTAAGGCTAGGGCTCCTCTAGCCTAAGCCTTGGGCACCCCTAGGCTTAGGCTAGGGCACCCCTAGGCTTAGGTTAGGGCACCCCTAGGCTTAGGCTAGGGCACCCCTAGGCTTACGCTAGGGCACCAATAAGCTTAGGCTAGTGCACCCCTTGTCTTAGGCTAGGGCACCCCTAGGCTTAGGCTAAGGCTAGGGCACCCCTTGGCTTAGGCTAGGGCACCCCTAGGCTTAGGCTAGGGCACCCCTAGGCTTAGGCTAGGGCAATCCTAGGCTAGACTAAGGCTAGTGCTCCCCTAGCCTCAGTCTAGGGCACCCGTTGGCTCAGGCTAGGGCACCCCTAGGCTCAGGCTAGGGCACCCCTAGGCTTAGGCTAAGGCACGCCCAGGCTTAGGTTAGGGCACCCCTAAGCTTAGGCTAGGGCACACCTAGGCGTAGGATAAGGCTAGGGCTCCCCTAGACTAAGGCTAGGGCACCCCTAGGCTTAGGCTAGGGTAACCCTAGGCTTAGGCTCGGGCACCCCTAAGCTTAGGTTAAGGCTAGGGCTTCCCTAGGCTATGGCTAGGTCACCCCTAGGCTTCGGCTAGGGCACCCATAGGCTTAGGCTAGGGCACCCCTAGGCTTAGGCTAAGGCTAGGGGACCCCTAGGCTTAGGCTAAGGCACCCCTAGGCTTAGGCTAGGGCACCCCTAAGTTTACGTTGGGCACCCCTAGGCTTTGGCTAAGGCTAGTGCTCCCCTAGCCTACGGCTAGGGCACTCATAGGGTTAGGCTAGGGCACCCATAGGCTTAGGCTAGGGCACCCCTAGGCTTAGGCTAGGGCAGCTATAGGCTTAGGCTAAGGCTAGGGCTCCGCTAGCCTAAGGCCTGGGCACCCCAAGTTTAGGCTAGGGCACCCCTAGGCTTAGGCTAGGGCAACCCTAGGCTTAGGCTAGGGCACCCCTAGGCTTAGGCTAGGACACCCCTAGGCTTGGGCTAGGACACCCCTAGGCTTAGGCTAAGGCTAGGGCTCCCCTAGCCTAAGGGTAGGGCACCCCTAGGCTTAGCCTAGGGCACCCCAAGGCTTAGGCTAGGGCACCCCTAGGCTTAGGCTAGGGCAACCCTAGCCTTAGGGTAGGGCACTCCTAGGCTTGGGCTAGGGCACGCTTAGGATTAGGCTAGGGCACCCCTAGGCTTAGGCTAAGGCACCCCTAGGCTTAGGCTAGGGCACCCCTACGTTTACGCTAGGGCACCCCTAG
This sequence comes from Tenrec ecaudatus, assembly GCF_050624435.1. Taxonomy (NCBI): domain Eukaryota; kingdom Metazoa; phylum Chordata; class Mammalia; order Afrosoricida; family Tenrecidae; genus Tenrec; species Tenrec ecaudatus. Next base: position 486,014 of record NW_027457651.1, read on the forward strand.
GCTTAGGCTAAGGCTAGTGCTCCCCTAGCCTAAGGCTAGGGTACCCATAGGGTTAGGCGAGGGCACCCCTAGGCTTAGGCTAGGGCACCCCTAGGCTTAGGCTAGGGCAGCCATAGGCTTAGGCTAAGGCTACGGCTCCTCTAGCCTAAGGCCTGGGCACCCCTAGGCTTAGGCTAGGGCACCCCGAGGCTTAGGCTATGGCACCCCTAGGCTTTGGCTAGGGCACCGCTAGGCTTTGGCTAGGGCACCCCTAGGCTTAGGCTAAGGCTAGGGGACCCCTAGGCTTAGGCTAAGGCATCCCTAGGCTTAGGCAAGGGCACCCTAGGCTTAGGTTAGGGCACCATTAGGCTTAGGCTAGGGCACCCCTAGGATTAGGCGAAGGCTAGGGCTCCCCTAGCCTAAGCCTAGTGCACCCCTAGGCTTAGGCAAGGGACCCCTAGGCTTAGGCTAGGGCACCCCTAAGCTTTGGCAAGGGCACCCCTAGTCTTAGGCTAGGGCACCCCTAGGCTTAGGGTAAGGCTAGGGCTCCCCTAGCCTAAGGCTAGGGCACCACTAGGCTTAGGTAAGGGCACCCTTAAGCTTAGGCTAGGGCACCCCTAAGCTTAGGTTTGGGCACCCCTAGGCTTAGGCTAGGTCACCCCAAGGCTTAGGCTAGGGCACCCCAATCTTAGGCTAGGGCACCCCTAGGCTTAGGTAGGGAACCCCTAGGCTTAGGTTAGGGCACCCCTATGCTTAGGCTAGGCACCCCTAGACTTAGGCTGGGGCACCCCTAGGTTTAGGTTAAGGCTAGGGCTGTCCTAGCTTAAGGCTAGGGAACCCCTTGGCTTAGGCTATGGCACCCCTAGACTTAGGCTAGGGCACCCCTAGGCTTAGGCTAGGGCACCCTAGGCTTAGGATAAGATTAGGGCTCCTCTAGCCTAACGCTAGGGCATCCCTAGGCTTGGGCTAGGGCACCCCTAGGCTTAGGCTAGGGCACCCCTAGGCTTAGACTAAGGCTAGGGCTCCGCTAGCCTAAGGTTAGGTCACCCCTAGGCTTAGTCTAGGGAACCCCTAGGTTTAGGCTAGGGCACCCCTAGGCTTAGGGTAGGTCACATCTAGGGTTAGGGTAGGGCACCCCTATGCTTAGGCTAAGGCAAGGGCTCCACTAGACTAAGGCTAGGGCACCCCTAGCCTTAGGCTAGGGCACCCGTAAGCTTAGGCTAGGGCACCCCTAGGCTTAGGCTAGGGCACCCCTAGGCTTAGGTTCCGGCACCCCTAGGCTTGGGCTAAGGCAGCCCTAGGCTTAGGCTAAGGTTAGGGCTCCCCTAGCCTAAGGCAACGCAACCCTAGGCTTAGGCTAGGGCACCCCTAGGCTTAGGATAGGGCACCACTAGGCTTAGACTAGGGCACCCCTAAGCTTATGCTAAGTCTAGGGCTCCCCTAGCCTAAGGCTTGGGCACCCCTAGGCTTAGGCTAGGGCACCCTTAGGCTTAGGCTAGGGCACCCCTAGGCTTAGGCTAGGGCACCCCTAGGCTTAGGCTAAGGCTAGGGCTCCCCAAGGATAACCCTAGGGCACCCCTAGGCTTAGGCTTGGGCACCCCAAGGCTTAGGCTACGGCACCCCTAGTCTTAGCCTAGGGCACCCCTAGGCCTAGGCTAAGGCTAGGGCTCCTCTAGACTAAAGCTAGGGCAAGCCTAGGTTAGGCTAGGGCACCCCTGGGCTTAGGGGAGGGCACCCCTAGGCTTAGGGTAGGGCACCCCTCGGCTTAGGCTAGGGCACACCTAGGCTTAGGCTAGGGCAGCCATAGGCTTAGCCTAAGGCTAGGGCTCCTCTATCCTAAGGCCTGGGCACCCATAGGCTTAGGCTAGGGCACCCCTAGGCTTAGGCTACGGCACCCGTAGGCTTAGGATAGGGCACCCGTAGCCTTAGGCTAGGGCACCCCTAGGCTTAGGCTAGGGCAACCCTACGCTTAGTCTAGGGCAGCCATAGGTTTAGGCTAGGGCAGCCATAGGCTTAGGCTAAGGCTAGGGCTCCTCTATCCTAAGGCCTGGGCACCCCTATCCTAAGGCTAGGGCACCCGTAGGCTTAGGCTAGGGCACCCCTAGGCTTAGGCTAGGGCACCCCTAGGCTTAGGCTAGGGCACCCCAAGGCTTAGGCTTAGGCTAGGGCTCAGCTAGCCTAAGGCTAGGGCAAGCCTAAGCTTAGGGGAGGGCACCCCTAGGCTTAGGGTAGGGCACCCCTAGGCTTAGGCTAGGGCACGCCAAGGCTTAGGCTAGGGCACCCCTAGGCTTAGGCTAGGGCACCCCTAGGCTTAGGCTAGGGCACCCCTAGGCTTAGGCTAGGGCACCCCTAGGCTTAGGCTAGGGCACCCCTAGGCTTAGGCTTAGGCTAGGGCTCAGCTAGCCTAAGGCTAGGGCAAGCTTAAGCTTAGGCTAGGGCACCCCTAAGCTTAGGGTAGGGCACCCCTAGGCTTAGGCTAGGGCACGCCTAGGCTTAGGCTAGCGCACCCCTAGGCTTAGGCTAAGGCTAGTGCTCCCCTAGCCTAAGGCTAGGTCACCCTAGGCTTAGGCTAGGGCACCCCTAGGCTTAGGTTAGGGCACCCCTAAGCTTAGGGTTGGGCACCACTAGGCTTAGACTAGGGCACCCCTAGGCTTAGGCTAGGGCACCCCTAGGCTTAGGCTAAGGCTAGGTCACCCCTAGGCTTAGGCTAAGGCACCACTAGGCGTAGGCTAGGGCACCCCTAGGCTTAGGCTAGGGCACTCCTAGGCTTAGGCAAGGGCAACCCTAGACTGAAGCTAGGGCACCCATAGGCTTAGGCTAAGGCTAGGGCTCCAATAGCCTAAGGCTAGGGAACCCCTAGGCTTAGGCTAGGGCACCCCTAGGCTTAAATTAGGGCACCTGTAGACTTAGGCTAAAGCTAGGGCTCCCCAAGCCTAACCCTAGGGCACCCCTAGGCTTACGCTAGGGCACCCCTAGGCTTAGGCTAGGGCACCCCTAAATTAGGCTAGGGCACCCATAGTCTTAGGCTAGGGCACCCCTAGGCTTAGGCTAAGGCTAGGGCTCCCCTAGCCTAAGGCTAGGGCACCACTAGGCTTAGGTTAGGGCACCCCTTGGCTTAGGCTAGAGCACCCCAAGGCTTAGGTTAGGGCAGCCATAGGCTTAGGCTAAGGCTAGGGCTCCTCTAGCCTAAGCCTTGGGCACCCCTAGGCTTAGGCTAGGGCACCCCTAGGCTTAGGTTAGGGCACCCCTAGGCTTAGGCTAGGGCACCCCTAGGCTTACGCTAGGGCACCAATAAGCTTAGGCTAGTGCACCCCTTGTCTTAGGCTAGGGCACCCCTAGGCTTAGGCTAAGGCTAGGGCACCCCTTGGCTTAGGCTAGGGCACCCCTAGGCTTAGGCTAGGGCACCCCTAGGCTTAGGCTAGGGCAATCCTAGGCTAGACTAAGGCTAGTGCTCCCCTAGCCTCAGTCTAGGGCACCCGTTGGCTCAGGCTAGGGCACCCCTAGGCTCAGGCTAGGGCACCCCTAGGCTTAGGCTAAGGCACGCCCAGGCTTAGGTTAGGGCACCCCTAAGCTTAGGCTAGGGCACACCTAGGCGTAGGATAAGGCTAGGGCTCCCCTAGACTAAGGCTAGGGCACCCCTAGGCTTAGGCTAGGGTAACCCTAGGCTTAGGCTCGGGCACCCCTAGCTTAGGTTAAGGCTAGGGCTCCCCTAGGCTATGGCTAGGTCACCCCAGGCTTCGGCTAGGGCACCCATAGGCTTAGGCTAGGGCACCCCTAGGCTTAGGCTAAGGCTAGGGGACCCCTAGGCTTAGGCTAAGGCACCCCTAGGCTTAGGGTAGGGCACCCCTAAGTTTACGCTAGGGCACCCCTAGGCTTTGGCTAAGGCTAGTGCTCCCCTAGCCTACGGCTAGGGCACTCATAGGGTTAGGCTAGGGCACCCATAGGCTTAGGCTAGGGCACCCCTAGGCTTAGGCTAGGGCAGCTATAGGCTTAGGCTAAGGCTAGGGCTCCTCTAGCCTAAGGCCTGGGCACCCCAAGTTTAGGCTAGGGCACCCCTAGGCTTAGGCTAGGGCAACCCTAGGCTTAGGCTAGGGCAACCCTAGGCTTAGGCTAGGGCACCCCTAGGCTTAGGCTAGGACACCCCTAGGCTTAGGCTAGGACACCCCTAGGCTTAGGCTAAGGCTAGGGCTCCCCTAGCCTAAGGGTAGGGCACCCCTAGGCTTAGGCTAGGGCACCCCAAGGCTTAGGCTAGGGCACCCCTAGGCTTAGGCTAGGGCAACCCTAGCCTTAGGGTAGGGCACTCCTAGGCTTGGGCTAGGGCACGCTTAGGATTAGGCTAGGGCACCCCTAGGCTTAGGCTAAGGCACCCCTAGGCTTAGGCTAGGGCACCCCTACGTTTACGCTAGGGCACCCCTAGGCTTAGGCTAAGGCTAGTGCTCCCCTAGCCTAAGGCTAGGGTACCCATAGGGTTAGGCGAGGGCACCCCTAGGCTTAGGCTAGGGCACCCCTAGGCTTAGGCTAGGGCAGCCATAGGCTTAGGCTAAGGCTACGGCTCCTCTAGCCTAAGGCCTGGGCACCCCTAGGCTTAGGCTAGGGCACCCCGAGGCTTAGGCTATGGCACCCCTAGGCTTTGGCTAGGGCACCGCTAGGCTTTGGCTAGGGCACCCCTAGGCTTAGGCTAAGGCTAGGGGACCCCTAGGCTTAGGCTAAGGCATCCCTAGGCTTAGGCAAGGGCACCCTAGGCTTAGGTTAAGGCACCCTTAGGCTTAGGCTAGGGCACCCCTAGGATTAGGCGAAGGCTAGGGCTCCCCTAGCCTAAGCCTAGTGCACCCCTAGGCTTAGGCAAGGGACCCCTAGGCTTAGGCTAGGGCACCCCTAAGCTTTGGCAAGGGCACCCCTAGTCTTAGGCTAGGGCACCCCTAGGCTTAGGGTAAGGCTAGGGTTCCCCTAGCCTAAGGCTAGGGCACCACTAAGCTTAGGTAAGGGCACCCTTAAGCTTAGGCTAGGGCACCCCTAAGCTTAGGTTTGGGCACCCCTAGGCTTAGGCTAGGTCACCCCAAGGCTTAGGCTAGGGCACCCCTAGGCTTAGGCTAGGGCACTCCTAGGCTTAGGTAGGGAACCCCTAGGCTTAGGTTAGGGCACCCCTATGCTTAGGCTAGGCACCCCTAGACTTAGGCTGGGGCACCCCTAGGTTTAGGTTAAGGCTAGGGCTGTCCTAGCTTAAGGCTAGGGTACCCCTTGGCTTAGGCTATGGCACCCCTAGACTTAGGCTAGGGCACCCCTAGGCTTAGGCTAGGGCACCCTAGGCTTAGGATAAGGTTAGGGCTCCTCTAGCCTAACGCTAGGGCATCCCTAGGCTTGGGCTAGGGCACCCCTAGGCTTAGGCTAGGGCACCCCTAGGCTTAGACTAAGGCTAGGGCTCCGCTAGCCTAAGGCTAGGTCACCCCTAGGTTTAGTCTAGGGAACCCCTAGGTTTAGGCTAGGGCACCCCTAGGCTTAGGGTAGGTCACATCTAGGGTTAGGGTAGGGCACCCCTATGCTTAGGCTAAGGCAAGGGCTCCACTAGACTAAGGCTAGGGCACCCCTAACCTTAGGCTAGGGCACCCGTAAGCTTAGGCTAGGGCACCCCTAGGCTTAGGCTAGGGCACCCCTAGGCTTAGGTTCCGGCACCCCTAGGCTTGGGCTAAGGCAGCCCTAGGCTTAGGCTAAGGTTAGGGCTCCCCTAGCCTAAGGCAACGCAACCCTAGGCTTAGGCTAGGGCACCCCTAGGCTTAGGATAGGGCACCACTAGGCTTAGACTAGGGCACCCCTAAGCTTATGCTAAGTCTAGGGCTCCCCTAGCCTAAGGCTTGGGCACCCCTAGGCTTAGGCTAGGGCACCCTTAGGCTTAGGCTAGGGCACCCCTAGGCTTAGGCTAGGGCACCCCTAGGCTTAGGCTAAGGCTAGGGCTCCCCAAGGATAACCCTAGGGCACCCCTAGGCTTAGGCTTGGGCACCCCAAGGCTTAGGCTACGGCACCCCTAGTCTTAGCCTAGGGCACCCCTAGGCCTAGGCTAAGGCTAGGGCTCCTCTAGACTAAAGCTAGGGCAAGCCTAGGTTAGGCTAGGGCACCCCTGGGCTTAGGTGAGGGCACCCCTAGGCTTAGGGTAGGGCACCCCTCGGCTTAGGCTAGGGCACACCTAGGCTTAGGCTAGGGCAGCCATAGGCTTAGCCTAAGGCTAGGGCTCCTCTATCCTAAAGCCTGGGCACCCATAGGCTTAGGCTAGGGCACCCCTAGGCTTAGGCTACGGCACCCGTAGGCTTAGGATAGGGCACCCCTAGCCTTAGGCTAGGGCACCCCTAGGCTTAGGCTAGGGCAACCCTACGCTTAGTCTAGGGCAGCCATAGGTTTAGGCTAGGGCAGCCATAGGCTTAGGCTAAGGCTAGGGCTCCTCTATCCTAAGGCCTGGGCACCCCTAGCCTAAGGCTAGGGCACCCGTAGGCTTAGGCTAGGGCACCCCTAGGCTTAGGCTAGGGCACCCCTAGGCTTAGGCTAGGGCACCCCAAGGCTTAGGCTTAGGCTAGGGCTCAGCTAGCCTAAGGCTAGGGCAAGCCTAAGCTTAGGGGAGGGCACCCCTAGGCTTAGGGTAGGGCACCCCTAGGCTTAGGCTAGGGCACGCCAAGGCTTAGGCTAGGGCACCCCTAGGCTTAGGCTAGGGCACCCCTAGGCTTAGGCTAGGGCACCCCTAGGCTTAGGCTAGGGCACCCCTAGGCTTAGGCTTAGGCTAGGGCTCAGCTAGCCTAAGGCTAGGGCAAGCTTAAGCTTAGGCTAGGGCACCCCTAAGCTTAGGGTAGGGCACCCCTAGGCTTAGGCTAGCGCACCCCTAGGCTTAGGCTAGCGCACCCCTAGGCTTAGGCTAAGGCTAGTGCTCCCCTAGCCTAAGGCTAGGTCACCCTAGGCTTAGGCTAGGGCACCCCTAGGCTTAGGTTAGGGCACCCCTAAGCTTAGGGTTGGGCACCACTAGGCTTAGACTAGGGCACCCCTAGGCTTAGGCTAGGGCACCCCTAGGCTTAGGCTAAGGCTAGGTCACCCCTAGGCTTAGGCTAAGGCACCACTAGGCGTAGGCTAGGGCACCCCTAGGCTTAGGCTAGGGCACTCCTAGGCTTAGGCAAGGGCAACCCTAGACTGAAGCTAGGGCACCCATAGGCTTAGGCTAAGGCTAGGGCTCCAATAGCCTAAGGCTAGGGAACCCCTAGGCTTAGGCTAGGGCACCCCTAGGCTTAAATTAGGGCACCCGTAGACTTAGGCTAAAGCTAGGGCTCCCCAAGCCTAACCCTAGGGCACCCCTAGGCTTACGCTAGGGCACCCCTAGGCTTAGGCTAGGGCACCCCTAAATTAGGCTAGGGCACCCATAGTCTTAGGCTAGGGCACCCCTAGGCTTAGGCTAAGGCTAGGGCTCCCCTAGCCTAAGGCTAGGGCACCCCTAGGCTTAGGCTAGGGCACCCCTAGGCTTAGGCTAGGGCACACCTAGGCTTAGGCTAGGGCACCCTAGACTTAGGCTAAGGCTCGGGGAACCCTAGGCTTAGGCTAAGGCATCCCTAGGCTTAGGCAAGGGCACCCTAGGCTTAGGCTAGGGCACTCCTAGGCTTAGGCTAGGGCACCCCTAGGCTGAGGCTAGGGCACCCCTAGGCTGAGGCTAGGGCACCCCTAGGCTTAGGCTAAGGCTAGGGTTCCCCTAACTTAAGGCTAGGGCACCCCTATGTTGAGGCTTGGGCACCCCTAGGCTTAAGCTAGGGCACCAGTAGGCTTTGGCTAAGGCTAGGTCTCCCCTATCCTAAGGCTAGGGCACCCCTAGGCTTTGGCTAGGGCACTCTTAGGCTTAGGCTAGGGCACCCCTAGGATTAGGCTAAGGATAGGGCTCCATAGCCTAACCCTAGGGCACCCCTAGGCTTAGGCTAGGGATCCCTAGGCTTAGGCTAGGGCACCCCTAAGCTTAGGCTAGGGCACCCCAAAGCTTAGGCTAGGGCACCCCTAGGCTTAGGCTAAGGCTAGGGCTCCCCTAGCCTAAGGCTAGGGCACCACTAGGCGTAGGCTAGGGCACCCTTAGGCTTAGGCTAGGGCCCCCTAAGCTTAGACTAGGGCACCCCTAGGCTTAGGATAGGGCACCCCTAGGCTTAGGCTAGGGCACCCCTAGGCTTAGGCTAGGTCACATCTTGGCTTAGGGTAGGGCACCCCTAGGCTTAGGCTAGAGCACCCGTAGGCTTAGGCAAAGGCACCCTTAGCCTTAGGCTAGGGCACCCCTAGGCTTAGACTAGGGCACCCCTAGGCTTAGGCTAAGGCTAGGGCTCCCCTAGCCTAAGGCTAAGGCTCCCCTAGGCTCAGGCTAGGGCATCCCTAGGCTTAGGCTACGGCACCCCTAGGCTTAGGCTAAGGCTAGGGCTCCCATAGCCTAAGGTGAGGGCACCCGTAGGCTTAGGATTGGGCACCCCTAGGCTTAGGCTAAGGCTAGGGCACCCCTAGGCTTAGGCTAGGGCACCCCTAGGCTTAGGCTAGGGCACCCCTAGGCTTAGGCTAGGGCAATCCTAGGCTAGACTAAGGCTAGGGCTCCCCTAGCCTCAGGCTAGGGCACCCCTAGGCTCAGGCTAGGGCACCCCAAGGCTTAGGCTATGGCACCCCTAGGCTTAGGCTAGGGCACCCCTAGGCTTAGGCTAGGGCACCCCTAGGCTTAGGCTAGGGCACCCCTAGGTTTAGGCTAGGGCACCCCTAGGCTTAGGCTAGGGCACCCCTAGGCTTAGGCTAGGGCACCCCTAGGCTTATGCTAGGGCAACCCTAGGCTTAGGCTAGGGCAGCCATAGGCTTAGGCTAGGGCAGCCATAGGCTTAGGCTAAGGCTAGGGCTCCTCTATCCTAAGGCCTGGGCACCCCTAGCCTAAGGCTAGGGCACCCCTAGGCTTAGGCTTAGGCTAGGACCCAGCTAGCCAAAGGCTAGGGCAAGCCTAAGCTTAGGCTAGGGCAACCGTAGGCTTAGGGTAGGGCACCCCTAGGCTTAGGCTAGGGCACGCCTAGGCTTAGGCTAGGGCACCCCTAGGCTTAGGCTAGGGCAACCCTAGGCTTAGGCTAGGGCAACCCTAAGCTTAGGCTAGGGCACCCCTAGGCTTGGGCTTAGGCTAGGGCTCAGCTAGCCTAAGGCTAGGGCAAGCTTAAGTTTAGGCTAGGGCACCCCTAAGCTTAGGGTAGGGCACCCCTAGGCTTGGGCTAGGGCACGCCTAGGCTTAGGCTAGGGCACCCCTAGGCTTAGGCTAAGGCTAGTGCTCCCCTAGCCTAAGGCTAGGTCACCCTAGGCTTAGGCTAGGGCAACCCTAGGCTTAGGCTAGGGCACCCCTAAGCTTAGGGTAGGGCACCCCTAGGCTTAGGCTTAGGCTAGGGCTCAGCTAGCCTAAGGCTAGGGCAAGCTTAATCTTAGGCTAGGGCACCCCTAAGCTTAGGGTAGGGCACCCCTAGGCTTGGGCTAGGGCACGCCTAGGCTTAGGCTAGGGCACCCCTAGGCTTAGGCTAAGGCTAGTGCTCCCCTAGCCTAAGGCTAGGCCACCCTAGGCTTAGGCTAGGGCACCCCTAGGCTTAGGCTAGGGCACCCCTAAGCTTAGGGTAGGGCACCACTAGGCTTAGGCTAGGGCACCCCTAGGCTTAGACTAGGGCACCCCTAGGCTTAGGCTAAGGCTAGGTCACCACTAGGCTTAGGCTAAGGCACCACTAGGCTTAGGCTAGGGCACCCCTAGGCTTAGGCTAGGGCACTCCTAGGCTTAGCCAAGGGCAACCCTAGACTGAAGCTAGGGCACCCATAGGCTTAGGCTAAGGCTAGGGCTCCAATAGCCTAAGGCTAGGGCACCCCTAGGCTTAGGCTAGGGCACCCCTAGGCTTAAACTAGGGCACCCGTAGACTTAGGCTAAAGCTAGGGCTCCCCAAGGCTAACCCTAGGGCACCCCTAAGCTTACGCTAGGGGACCCCTAGGCTTAGGCTAGGGCACCCCTAAATTAGGCTACGGCACCCATAGTCTTAGGCTAGGGCACCCCTAGGCTTAAGCTAAGGCTAAGGGACCCCTAGGCTTAGGCTAAGGCATCCCTAGGCTTAGGCAAGGGCACCCTAGGCTTAGGCTAGGGCACTCCTAGGCTTAGGCTAGGGCACCCCTAGGCTGAGGCTAGGGCACCCCTAGGCTGAGGCTAAGGCTAGGGCTCCCCTAGCTTAAGGCTAGGGCACCCCTAGGTTTAGGCTTGGGCACCCCTAGGCTTAAGCTAGGGCACCAGTAGGCTTTGGCTAAGGCTAGGTCTCCCCTATCCTAAGGCTAGGGCACTCCTAGGCTTAGGCTAGGGCACCCCTAGGATTAGGCTAAGGATAGGGCTCCCCTAACCTAACCCTAGGGCACCCCTAGGCTTAGGCTAGGGACCCCTAGGCTTAGGCTAGGGCACCCCTAAGCTTAGGCTAGGGCACCCCAAGGCTTAGGCTAGGGCACCCCTAGGCTTAGGCTAAGGCTAGGGCTCCCCTAGCCTAAGGCTAGGTCACCACTAGGCGTAGGCTAGGGCACCCTTAAGCTTAGGCTAGGGCCCCCTCAGCTTAGACTAGGGCACCCCTAGGCTTAGGATAGGGCACCCCTAGGCTTAGGCTAGGGCACCCCTAGGCTTAGGCTAGGTCACATCTAGGCTTAGGGTAGGGCACCCCTAGGCTTAGGCTAGAGCACCCGTAGGCTAAGGCAACGGCTAGGGCTCCCCTAGCCTAAGGCTAAGTCTCCCCTAGGCTCAGGCTAGGGCATCCCTAGGCTTAGGCTACGGCACCCCTAGGCTTAGGCTAAGGATAGGGCTCCCATAGCCTAAGGTGAGGGCACCCGTAGGCTTAGGCAAGGGCACTCCTAGGCTTAGGCTAGGGCAATCCTAGGCTAGACTAAGGCTAGGGCTCCCCTAGCCTCAGGCTAGGGCACCCCTAGGCTCAGGCTAGAGCACCCCTAGGCTTAGGCTAGGACACCCCTAGGCTTAGGCTAGGGCACCCCTAAGCTTAGGCTAGGGCACCCCTAGGCGTAGGCTAAGGCTAGGGCTCCCCTAGCCTAAGTCTAGGGCACCCCTAGGCTTAGGCTAGGGCAACCCTAGGCTTAGGCTCGGGCACACCTAAGCTTAGGCTAAGGCTAGGGCTCCCATAGGCTATGGCTAGGGCACACATAGTGTTAGGCTAGGGCACCCCTAGGCTTAGGCTAGGGCACCCCTAGGCTTAGGCTAGGGCAGCCATAGGCTTAGGCTAAGGCTAGGGCTCCTCTAGCCTAAGCCTTGGGCACCCCTAGGCTTAGGCTACGGCACCTCTAGGCTTAGATTAGGGCACCCCTAGGCTTAGGCTAGGCCACCCCTAGGCTTACGCTAGGGCACCAATAAGCTTAGGCTAGGGCACCCCTTGTCTTAGGCTAGGGCACCCCTAGGCTTAGGCTAAGGCTAGGGCACCCCTTGGCTTAGGCTAGGGCACCCCTAGGCTTAGGCTAGGGCACACCTAGGCTTAGGCTACGGCACCGCTAGGCTTAGGCTACGACACCCCTAGGCTTGGGCTAGGGCACCCCAAGGCTTAGGCTAAGGTTAGGGCTCCCCTAGCATAAGGCTAGGGCACCCCTAGGCTGAGGCTAGGGCACCCCTAGGCTTAGGATAGGGCACCACTAGGCTAAGGCTAGGGCTCCCCTAGCCTAAGGCTAGGGCACCCCTAGGCTTAGGCTAGGGCACCACTAGGCTTAGGCTAGGGCACCCCTAGGCTTAGGCTAGGGCACCCCTAGGCTTAGGCTAGGGCACCCCTAGGCTTAGGCTAGGGCATCCCTAGGCTTAGGCTAAGGCTAGGGCTCCCCTAGCCTAACCCTGGGGCACCCCTAGGCTTAGGCTAGGGCACCCCTAGTCTTAGGCTAGGGCACCCCTAGTCTTAGGCTAGGGCACCCCTAAGCTTAGGCTAAGGCTACGGATCAGCTAGCCTAAGGCTAAGGCACCCCTAGGCTTAGGCTAGGGCACCCCTAGGCTTACGCTAGGGCACCCCTACGCTTAGGCTAGGGCACCCCTAAGCTTAGGCTAGGGCACCCCTAGGCGTAGGCTAAGGCTAGGGCTCCCCTAGCCTAAGGCTAGGGCTCCCCTAGGCTTAGGCTAGTGCAACCCTAGGCTTAGGCTCGGGCACCCCTAAGCTTAGGCTAAGGCTAGGGCTCCCCTAGGCTATGGCTAGGGCACTCCTAGTCTTAGGCTAGGGCACCAATATGCTTAGGCTAGGGCACCCCTACGCTTAGGCTAAGGCTAGGGGACCCCTGGGCTTAGGCTAAGGCACCCATAGGCTTAGGCTAGGGCACCCCTAATTTTAGGCTAGCGCACCCTTAGTCTTAGGCTAAGGCTAGTGCTCCCCTAGCCTAAGGCTAGGGCACCCATAGTGTTAGGCTAGGGCACCCCTAGGCTTAGGCTAGGGCACCCCAAGGCTTAGGCTAGTGCAAACCTTGCTTAGGCTAGGGCAATCCTAGGCTTAGGCTAGGGCACCCCTAGGCTTAGGCTAGGGCACCCCTAGGTTTAGGGTAGGGCTAGGGCTCCCCTAGCCTAAGGCTAGGGCACACCTACGCTTAGGCTAGGGCATCCCTAGGCTTAGGCTAAGGCTAGGGCTCCCCTAGCCTAAGACTAGGGCACCCCTAGGCTTATGCTAGGGCACCCCTAGGCTTAGGATAGGGCACCCCTAGGCTTAGGCTAGGGCACCTCTAGGCTTAGGCTAGGGCACCCCTAGGCTTAGGCTAAGGCTAGGGCTACCCTAGCCTAACACTAGGGCACCCCTAGGTTTAGGCTAGGGCACCCCTAAGTTAGGCTAGGGCACCCCTGTCTTAGGCTAGGGCACCCCTAGGATTAGACTAGGGCACCCCTAGGCTTAGGCTAAGGCTAGGGCTCCCCTAGCCTAAGACGAGGGCAACCCTAGGCTTAGGCTAGGGCACCACTAGGCTTAGGCTAGGGCACCCCTAAGTTAGGCTAGGGCACCCCTAGTCTTAGGCTAGGGCACCCATAGGCTTTAGCTAGGGCAGCCCTAGGCTTAGGCAAAGGATAGGGCTCCCCTAGCCTAAGTCTAGGGCACCCCTAGGCTTAGGTTAGAACACCTCTAGGCTTAGGCTAGGGCACCCCTAGGCTTAGTCTAGGGCACCCCTAGGCTTACGCTAGGGCACCAATAAACTTAGGCTAGGGCACACCTAGTCTTAGGCTAGGGCACCCCAAGGCTTACTCTAAGGCTTGGGCACCCCTAGGCTTGGGCTAGGGCAGCCCTAGGCTTAGGCTAAGGTTAGGGATCCCCTAGCCTAAGGCTACGGCACCCCTAGGCTTAGGTTATGGCACCCCTAGGCTTTGGCTAGGGCACCGCTAGGCTAAGGCTAGGGCACCCCTAGGCTTAGGCTATGGCACCCCTAGGCTTTGGCTAGGGCACCGCTAGGCTTTGGCTAGGGCACCCCTAGGCTTAGGCTAAGGCTAGGGGACCCCTAGGCTTAGGCTAAGGCATCCCTAGGCTTAGGCAAGGGCACCCTAGGCTTAGGTTAGGGCACCCTTAGGCTTAGGCTAGGGCACCCCTAGGATTAGGCGAAGGCTAGGGCTCCCCTAGCCTAAGCCTAGGGCACCCCTAGGCTTAGGCAAGGGACCCCTAGGCTTAGACTAGGGCACCCCTAAGCTTTGGCAAGGGCACCCCTAGTCTTAGGCTAGGGCACCCCTAGGCTTAGGGTAAGGCTAGGGCTCCCCTAGCCTAAGGCTAGGGCACCACTAGGCTTAGGCAAGGGCACCCTTAAGCTTAGGCTAGGGCACCCCTAAGCTTAGGTTTGGGCACCCCTAGGCTTAGGCTAGGTCACCCCAAGGCTTAGGCTAGGGCACCCCTAAGTTTAGGCTAGGGCACCCCTAGGCTTAGGTAGGGAACCCCTAGGCTTAGGTTAGGGCACCCCTATGCTTAGGCTAGGCACCCCTAGACTTAGGCTGGGGCACCCCTAGGTTTAGTTTAAGGCTAGGGCTGTCCTAGCCTAAGGCTAGGGTACCCCTTGGCTTAGGCTATGGCACCCCTAGACTTAGGCTAGGGCACCCCTAGGCTTAGGCTAGGGCACCCTAGGCTTAGGATAAGGTTAGGGCTCCTCTAGCCTAACGCTAGGGCATCCCTAGGCTTGGGCTAGGGCACCCCTAGGCTTAGGCTAGGGCACCCCTAGGCTTAGACTAAGGCTAGGGCTCCGCTAGCCTAAGGCTAGGTCACCCCTAGGCTTAGTCTAGCGAACCCCTAGGTTTAGGCTAGGGAACCCCTAGGCTTAGGGTAGGTCACATCTAGGGTTAGGGTAGGGCACCCCTATGCTTAGGCTAAGGCAAGGGCTCCACTCGACTAAGGCTAGGGCACCCCTAGCTTTAGGCTAGGGCACCCGTAAGCTTAGGCTAGGGCACCCCTAGGCGTAGGCTAGGGCACCCCTAGGCTTAGGTTCCGGCACCCCTAGGCTTCGGCTAAGGCAGCCCTACGCTTAGCCTAAGGTTAGGGCTCCCCTAGCCTAAGGCAACGCAACCCTAGGCTTAGGCTAAGGCACCCCTAGGCTTAGGATAGGGCACCACTAGGCTTAGACTAGGGCACCCCTAGGCTTATGCTAAGTCTAGGGCTCCCCTAGCCTAAGGCTTGGGCACCCCTAGGCTTAGGCTAGGGCACCCTTAGGCTTAGGCTAGGGAACCCCTAGGCTTAGGCTAGGGCACCACTAGGCTTAGGCTAAGGCTAGGGCTCCCCAAGGATAACCCTAGGGAACCCCTAGGCTTAGGCTAGGGCACCCCAAGGCTTAGGTTACGGCACCCCTAGTCTTAGCCTACGGCACCCCTAGGCCTAGGCTAAGGCTAGGGCTCCTCTAGCCTAAAGCTAGGGCAAGCCTAGGTTAGGCTAGGGCACCCCTGGGCTTAGGGTAGGGCACCCCTAGGCTTAGGGTAGGCCACCCCTCGGCTTAGGCTAGGGCACACCTAGGCTTAGGCTAGGGCAGCCATAGGCTTAGGCTAAGGCTAGGGCTCCTCTATCCTAAGGCCTGGGCACCCATAGGCTTAGGCTAGGGCACCCCTAGGCTTAGTCTACGGCACCCGTAGGCTTAGGATAGGGCACCCCTAGCCTTAGACTAGGGCATCCCTAGGCTTAGGATAGGGCAACCCTAGGCTTAGGCTAGGGCAGCCATAGGCTTAGGCTAGGGCAGCCATAGGCTTAGGCTAAGGCTAGGGCTCCTCTATCATAAGGCCTGGGCACCCCTAGCCTAAGGCTAGGGCACCCCTAGGCTTTGGCTAGGGCACCCCTAGGCTTAGGCTAGGGCACCCCTAGGCTTAGGCTAGGTCACCCAAAGGCTTAGGCTTAGGCTAGGGCTCAGCTAGCCTAAGGCTAGGACAAGCCTAAGCTTAGGGTAGGGCACCCCTAGGCTTAGGGTAGGGCACCCCTAGGCTTAGGCTAGGGCACGCCTAGGCTTAGGCTAGGGCACCCCTAGGCTTAGGCTAGGGCACCCCTAGGCTTAGGCTAGGGCACCCCTAGGCTTAGGCTAGGGCACCCCTAGGCTGAGGCTTAAGCTAGGGCTCAGCTAGCCTAAGGCTAGGGCAAGCTTAAGCTTAGGCTAGGGCACCCTTAAGCTTAGGGTAGGGCACCCCTAGGCTTAGGCTAGGGCACGCCTAGGCTTAGGCTAGGGCACCCATAAGCTTAGGCTAAGGCTAGTGCTCCCCTAGCCTAAGGCTAGGTCACCCTAGGCTTAGGATAGGGCACCCCTAGGCTTAGGCTAGGGCACCCCTAAGCTTAGGGTAGGGCACCACTAGGCTTAGGCTAGGGCACCCCTAGGCTTAGGCTAGGGCACCCCTAGGCTTAGGCTAAGGCTAGGTCACCCCTAGGCTTAGGCTAAGGCACCACTAGGCGTAGGCTAGGGCACCCCTAGGCTTAGGCTAGGGCACTCCTAGGCTTAGGCAAGGGGAACCCTAGACTGAAGCTAGGGCACCCATAGGCTTAGGCTAAGGCTAGGGCTCCAATATCCTAAGGCTAGGGAACCCCTAGGCTTAGGCTAGGGCACCCCTAGGCTTAAATTAGGGCACCCGTAGACTTAGGCTAAAGCTAGGGCTCCCCAAGCCTAATCCTAGGGCACCCCTAGGCTTACGCTAGGGGACCCCT
The DNA here is from genome assembly GCF_050624435.1 of Tenrec ecaudatus. NCBI lineage: Eukaryota > Metazoa > Chordata > Mammalia > Afrosoricida > Tenrecidae > Tenrec > Tenrec ecaudatus. The sequence continues at coordinate 502,126 of NW_027457651.1, forward strand.
AGGCTTAGGCTAGGGCACCCCTAAATTAGGCTAGGGCACCCATAGTCTTAGGCTAGGGCACCCCTAGGCTTAGGCTAAGGCTAGGGCTCCCCTAGCCTAAGGCTAGGGCACCACTAGGCTTAGGCTAGGGCACCCCTAGGCTTAGGCTAGGGCACACCTAGGCTTAGGCTAGGGCACCCTAGATTAGGCTAAGGCTAGGGGAACCCCAGGCTTAGGCTAAGGCATCCCTAGGCTTAGGCAAGGGCACCCTAGGCTTAGGCTAGGGCACTCCTAGGCTTAGGCTAGGGCACCCCTAGGCTGAGGCTAGGGCACCCCTAGGCTGAGGCTAGGGCACCCCTAGGCTTAGGCTAAGGCTAGGGCTCCCCTAGCTTAAGGCTAGGGCACCCCTAGGTTGAGGCTTGGGCACCCCTAGGCTTAAGCTAGGGCACCAGTAGGCTTTGGCTAAGGCTAGGTCTCCCCTATCCTAAGGCTAGGGCACCCCTAGGCTTTGGCTAGGGCACTCCTAGGCTTAGGCTAGGGCACCCCTAGGATTAGGCTAAGGATAGGGCTCCCCTAGCCTAACCCTAAGGCACCCCTAGGCTTAGGCTAGGGACCCCTAGGCTTAGGCTAGGGCACCCCTAAGCTTAGGCTAGGGCACCCCAAGGCTTAGGCTAGGGCACCCCTAGGCTTAGGCTAAGGCTAGGGCTCCCCTAGCCTAAGGCTAGGGCACCACTAGGCGTAGGCTAGGGCACCCTTAGGCTTAGGCTAGAGCCCCCTAAGCTTAGACTAGGGCACCCCTAGGCTTAGGATAGGGCACCCCTAGGCTTAGACTAGGGCACCCCTAGGCTTAGGTTAAGGCTAGGGCTCCCCTAGCCTAAGGCTAGGGCTCCCCTAGGCTCAGGCTAGGGCATCCCTAGGCTTAGGCTACGGCACCCCTAGGCTTAGGCTAAGGCTAGGGCTCCCATAGCCTAAGGTGAAGGCACCCGTAGGCTTAGGATAGGGCACCCCTAGGCTTAGGCTAAAGCTAGGGGACCCCTAGGCTTAGGCTAAGGCATCCCTACGCTTAGGCAAGGGCACCCGTAGGCTTAGGCTACGGCTACCCTAGCCTCAGGCTAGGGCACCCCTAGGCTTAGGCTAGGGCACCCCTAAGTTTAGGCTAGGGCACCCCTAGGCTTATGCGAGGGCACCCCTAGGCTTAGGCTAGGGCACCCCTAGGCTTAGGCTAGGGCAACCCTAGGGTTAGGCTAGGGCAGCCATAGGCTTAGGCTAGGGCAGCCATAGGCTTAGGCTAAGGCTAGGGCTCCTCTATCCTAAGGCCTGGGCACCCCTAGCCTAAGGCTAGGGCACCCCTAGGTTTAGGCTTAGGCTAGGGCCCAGCTGGCCTAAGGCTAGGGCACGCCTAAGCTTAGGCTAGGGCAACCCTAGGCTTAGGGTAGGGCACCCCTAGGCTTAGGCTAAGGCTAGGTCACCCCTAGGCTTAGGCTAAGGCACCACTAGGCGTAGGCTAGGGCACCCCTAGGCTTAGGCTAGGGCACTCCTAGGCTTAAGCAAGGGCAACCCTAGACTGAAGCTAGGGCACCCATAGGCTTAGGCTAAGGCTAGGGCTCCAATAGCCTAAGGCTAGGGAACCCCTAGGCTTAGGCTAGGGCACCCCTAGGCTTAAATTAGGGCACCCGTAGACTTAGGCTAAAGCTAGGGCTCCCCAAGCCTAAGCCTAGGGCACCCCTAGGCTTACGCTAGGGGACCCCTAGATTTAGGCTAGGGCACCCCTAAATTAGGCTAGGGCACCCATAGTCTTAGGCTAGGGCACCCCTAGGCTTAGGCTAAGGCTAGGGCTCCCCTAGCCTAAGGCTAGGGCACCACTAGGCTTAGGCTAGGGCACCCCTAGGCTTAGGCTAGGGCACACCTAGGCTTAGGCTAGGGCACCCTAGACTTAGGCTAAGGCTAGGGGAACCCTAGGCTTAGGCTAAGGCATCCCTAGGCTTAGGCAAGGGCACCCTAGGCTTAGGTTAGGGCACTCCTAGGCTTAGGCTAGGGCACCCCTAGGCTGAGGCTAGGGCACCCCTAGGCTGAGGCTAGGGAACCCCTAGGCTTAGGCTAAGGCTAGGGCTCCCCTAGCTTAAGACTAGGGCACCCCTAGGTTGAGGCTTGGGCACCCCTAGGCTTAAGCTAGGGCACCAGTAGGCTTTGGCTAAGGTTAGGTCTCCCCTATCCTAAGGCTAGGGCACCCTTAGGCTTTGGCTAGGGCACTCCTAGGCTTAGGCTAGGGCACCCCTAGGATTAGGCTAAGGATAGGGCTCCCCTAGCCTAACCTTAGGGCACCCCTAGGCTTAGGCTAGGGATCACTAGGCTTAGGCTAGGGCACCCCTAAGCTTAGGCTAGGGCACCCCAAGGCTTAGACTAGGGCACCCCTAGGCTTAGGCTAAGGCTAGGGCTCCCCTAGCCTAAGGCTAGGGCACCACTGGGCGTAGGCTAGGGCACCCTTAGGCTTAGGCTAGGGCCCCCTAAGCTTAGACTAGGGCACCCCTAGGCTTATGATAGGGCACCCCTAGGCTTAGGCTAGGTCACATCTAGGCTTAGGGTAGTGCACCCCTAGGCTTAGGCTAGAGCACCCGTAGGCTTAGGCAAAGGCACCCTTAGCCTTAGGCTAGGGCACCCCTAGGCTTAGGCTAAGGCTAGGGCTCCCCTAGCCTAAGGCTAGGGCTCCCCTAGGCTCAGGCTAGGGCATCCCTAGGCTTAGGCTACGGCACCCCTAGGCTTAGGCTAAGGCTAGGGCTCCCATAGCCTAAGGTGAGGGCACCCGTAGGCTTAGGATAGGGCACCCCTAAGCTTAGGCTAAGGCTAGGGGACCCCTAGGCTTAGGCTAAGGCATCCCTATGCTTAGGCAAGGGCACCCGTAGGCTTAGGCTACGGCTCCCCTAGCCTCAGGCTAGGGCAACCCTAGGCTTAGGCTAGGGCACCCCTAGGCTTAGGCTAGGGCACCCCTAGGCTTAGGCTAGGGCACCCCTAGGCTTAGGCTAGGGCAATCCTAGGCTAGACTAAGGCTAGGGCTCCCCTAGCCTCAGGCTAGGGCACCCCTAGGCTCAGGCTAGGGCACCCCTAGGCTTAGGCTAGGGCACCCCTAGGCTTAGGCTAGGGCACCCCTAGGCTTAGGCTAAGGCTAGGGCTCCCCTGGACTAAGGCTAGGGCACCACTAGGCTTAGGCTAGGGCACCCCTCGTTTTAGGCTAGGGCACCCCTAGGCTTAGGCTAGGGCACCCCTAGGCTTAGGCTAGGGCACCCCTAGGCTTAGGCTAGGGCAGCCATAGGCTTAGGCTAGGGCTGCCATAGGCTTATGCTAAGGCTAGGGCTCCTCTATCCTAAGGTCTGGGCACCCCTAGCCTAAGGTTAGGGCACCCCTAGGCTTAGGCTTAGGATAGGGCCCAGCTAGCCTAAGGCTAGGGCAAGCCTAACTTAAGCTAGGGCAACCCTAGGCTTAGGGTAGGGCACCCCTAGGCTTAGGCTAGGGCACCCCTAGTCTTAGGCTTAGACTAGGGCTCAGCTAGCCTAAGGCTAGGGCAAGCTTAAGCTTAGGCTAGGGCACCCCTAAGCTTAGGGTAGGGCACCCCTAGGCTAGGGCTAGGGCACGCCTAGGCTTAGGCTAGGGCAACCCTAGGCTTAGGCTAAGGCTAGTGCTCCCCTAGCCTAAGGCTAGGTCACCCTAGGCTTAGGCTAGGGCAACCCTAGGCTTAGGCTAGGGCACCCCTAAGCTTAGGTTAGGGCACCCCTAGGCTTAGGCTTAGCCTAGGGCTCAGCTAGCCTAAGGCTAGGGCAAGCTTAAGCTTAGGCTAGGGCACCCCTAAGCTTAGGGTAGGGCACCCCTAGGCTTGGGCTAGGGCACGCCTAGGCTTAGGCTAGGGCACCCCTAGGCTTAGGCTAAGGCTAGTGCTCCCCTAGCCTAAGGCTAGGTCACCCTAGGCTTAGGCTAGGGCACCCCTAGGCTTAGGCTAGGGCACCCCTAAGCTTAGGGTAGGGCACCACTAGGCTTAGGCTAGGGCACCCCTAGGCTTAGGCTAGGGCACCCCTAGGCTTAGGCTAAGGCTAGGTCACCACTAGGCTTAGGCTAAGGCACCACTAGGCTTAGGCTAGGGCACCCCTAGGCTTAGGCTAGGGCACTCCTAGGCTTAGGCAAGGGCAACCCTAGACTGAAGCTAGGGCACACATAGGCTTAGGCTAAGGCTAGGGCTCCAATAGCCTAAGGCTAGGGCACCCCTAGGCTTAGGCTAGGGCACCCCTAGGCTTAAACTAGGGCACCCGTAGACTTAGGCTAAAGCTAGGGCTCCCCAAGGCTAACCCTAGGGCACCCCTAAGCTTACGCTAGGGGACCCCTAGGCTTAGGCTAGGGCACCCCTAAATTAGGCTAGGGCACCCATAGTCTTAGGCTAGGGCACCCCTAGGCTTAGGCTAAGGCTAGGGCTCCCCTAGCCTAAGGCTAGGGCACCACTAGGCTTAGGCTAGGGCACCCCTAGGCTTAGGCTAGGGCACACTTAGGCTTAGGCTAGGGCACCCTAGGCTTAAGCTAAGGCTAAGGGACCCCTAGGCTTAGGCTAAGGCATCCCTAGGCTTAGGCAAGGGCACCCTAGGCTTAGGCTAGGCCACTCCTAGGCTTAGGATAGGGCACCCCTAGGCTGAGGCTAGGGCACCCCTAGGCTGAGGCTAGGGCACCCCTAGGCTTAGGCTAAGGCTAGGGCTCCCCTAGCTTAAGGCTAGGGCACCCCTAGGTTTAGGCTTGGGCACCCCTAGGCTTAAGCTAGGGCACCAGTAGGCTTTGGCTAAGGCTAGGTCTCCCCTATCCTAAGGCTAGGGCACTCCTAGGCTTAGGCTAGGGCACCCCTAGGATTAGGCTAAGGATAGGGCTCCCCTAACCTAACCCTAGGGCACCCCTAGGCTTAGGCTAGGGACCCCTAGGCTTAGGCTAGGGCACCCCTAAGCTTAGGCTAGGGCACCCCAAGGCTTAGCCTAGGGCACCCCTAGGCTTAGGCTAAGGCTAGGGCTCCCCTAGCCTAAGGCTAGGGCACCACTAGGCGTAGGCTAGGGCACCCTTAAGCTTAGGCTAGGGCCCCCTCAGCTTAGACTAGGGCACCCCTAGGCTTAGGATAGGGCACCCCTAAGCTTAGGCTAGGGCACCCCTAGGCTTAGGCTAGGTCACATCTAGGCTTAGGGTAGGGCACCCCTAGGCTTAGGCTAGAGCACCCGTAGGCTTAGGCAACGGCTAGGGCTCCCCTAGCCTAAGGCTAAGGCTCCCCTAGGCTCAGGCTAGGGCATCCCTAGGCTTAGGCTACGGCACCCCTAGGCTTAGGCTAAGGATAGGGCTCCCATAGCCTAAGGTGAGGGCACCCGTAGGCTTAGGAGAGGGCACCCCTAGGCTTAGGCTAAGGCTAGGGGACCCCTAGGCTTAGGCTAAGGCATCCCTACGCTTAGGCAAGGGCACTGTAGGCTTAGGCTACGGCTCCCCTAGCCTCAGGCTAGGGCACCCCTAGGCTTAGGCTAGGGCACCCCTAGGCTTAGGCTAGGGCACCCCTAGGCTTAGGTTAGGGCAATCCTAGGCTAGACTAAGGCTAGGGCTCCCCTAGCCTCAGGCTAGGGCACCCCTAGGCTCAGGCTAGAGCACCCCTAGGCTTAGGCTAGGACACCCCTAGGCTTAGGCTAGGGCACCCCTAAGCTTAGGCTAGGGCACCCCTAGGCGTAGGCTAAGGCTAGGGCTCCCCTAGCCTAAGGCTAGGGCACCCCTAGGCTTAGGCTCGGGCAACCCTAGGCTTAGGCTCGGGCACCCCTAAGCTTAGGCTAAGGCTAGGGCTCCCATAGGCTATGGCTAGGGCACACATAGTGTTAGGCTAGGGCACCGCTAGGCTTAGGCTAGGGCACCCCTAGGCTTAGGCTAGGGCAGCCATAGGCTTAGGCTAAGGTTAGGGCTCCTCTAGCCTAAGCCTTGGGCACCCCTAGGCTTAGGCTAGGCCACCACTAGGCTTACGCTAGGGCACCAATAAGCTTAGGCTAGGGCACCCCTTGTCTTAGGCTAGGGCACCCCTAGGCTTAGGCTAAGGCTAGGGCACCCCTTGGCTTAGGCTAGGGCACCCCTAGGCTTAGGCTAGGACACACCTAGGCTTAGGCTAGGGCACCGCTAGGCTTAGGCTACGACACCCCTAGGCTTGGGCTAGGGCACCCCAAGGCTTGGGCTAAGGTTAGGGCTCCCCTAGCATAAGGCTTGGGCACCCCTAGGCTGAGGCTAGGGCACCCCTAGGCTTAGGATAGGGCACCACTAGGCTAAGGCTAGGGCTCTCCTAGCCTAAGGCTAGGGCACCCCTAGGCTTAGGCTAGGGCACCACTAGGCTTAGGCTAGGGCACCCCTAGGCTTAGGCTAGGGCACCCCTAGGCTTAGGCTAGGGCACCCCTAGGCTTAGGCTAGGGCACCCCTAGGCTTAGGCTAGGGCACCCCTAGGCTTAGGCTAAGGCTAGGGCTCCCCTAGCCTAACCCTGGGGCACCCCTAGGCTTAGGCTAGGGCACCCCTAGTCTTAGGCTAGGGCACCCGTAGTCTTAGGCTAGGGCACCCGTAGTCTTAGGCTAGGGCACCCCTAAGCTTAGGCTAAGGCTACAGATCAGCTAGCCTAAGGCTAAGGCACCCCTAGGCTTAGGCTAGGGCACCCCTAGGCTTACGCTAGGGCACCCCTACGCTTAGGCTAGGGCACCCCTAAGCTTAGGCTAGGGCACCCCTAGGCGTAGGCTAAGGCTAGGGCTCCCCTAGCCTAAGGCTAGGGCTCCCCTACTCTTAGGCTAGTGCAACCCTAGGCTTAGGCTCGGGCACCCCTAAGCTTAGGCTAAGGCTTGGGCTCCCCTAGGCTATGGCTAGGGCACCCCTAGGCTTAGGGTAGGGCACCAATAGGCTTAGGCTAGGGCACCCCTAGGCTTAGGCTAAGGCTAGGGGACCCCTAGGCTTAGGCTAAGGCACCCATAGGCTTAGGCTAGGGCACCCCTAATTTTAGGCTAGCGCACCCTTAGGCTTAGGCTAAGGCTAGTGCTCCCCTAGCCTAAGGCTTGGGCACCCATAGTGTTAGGCTAGGGCACCCCTAGGCTTAGGCTAGGGCACCCCTAGGCTTAGTCTAGGGCACCCCTAGGCTTACGCTAGGGCACCAATAAGCTTAGGCTAGGGCACACCTAGTCTTAGGCTAGTGCACCCCAAGGCTTACTCTAAGGCTTGGGCACCCCTAGGCTTGGGCTAGGGCAGCCCTAGGCTTAGGCTAAGGTTAGGGATCCCCTAGCCTAAGGCTACGGCAACCCTAGGCTTAGGCTAGGGCACCACTAGGCTAAGGCTAGGGCTCCCCTAGGCTTAGGCTATGGCACCCCTAGGCTTTGGCTAGGGCACCGCTAGGCTTTGGCTAGGGCACCCCTAGGCTTAGGCTAAGGCTAGGGGACTCCTAGGCTTAGGCTAAGGCATCCCTAGGCTTAGGCAAGGGCACCCTAGGCTTAGGTTAGGGCACCCTTAGGCTTAGGCTAGGGCACCCCTAGGATTAGGCGAAGGCTAGGGCTCCCCTAGCCTAAGCCTAGGGCACCCCTAGGCTTAGGCAAGGGCACCCTTAAGCTTAGGCTAGGGCACCCCTAAGCTTAGGTTTGGGCACCCCTAGGCTTAGGCTAGGTCACCCCAAGGCTTAGGCTAGGGCACCCCTAGGCTTAGGCTAGGGCACCCCTAGGCTTAGGTAGGGAACCCCTAGGCTTAGGTTAGGGCACCCCTATGCTTAGACTAGGCACCCCTAGACTTAGGCTGGGGCACCCCTAGGTTTAGGTTAAGGCTAGGGCTGTCCTAGCCTAAGGCTAGGGTACCCCTTGGCTTAGGCTATGGCACCCCTAGACTTAGGCTTGGGCACCACTAGGCTTAGGCTAGGGCACCCTAGGCTTACGATAAGGTTACGGCTCCTCTAGCCTAACGCTAGGGCATCCCTAGGCTTGGGCTAGGGCACCCCTAGGCTTAGGCTAGGGCACCCCTAGGCTTAGACTAAGGCTAGGGCTCCGCTAGCCTAAGGCTAGGTCACCCCTAGGCTTAGTCTAGGGAACCCCTAGGTTTAGGCTAGGGCACCCCTAGGCTTAGGGTAGGTCACATCTAGGGTTAGGGTAGGGCACCCCTATGCTTAGGCTAAGGCAAGGGCTCCACTAGACTAAGGCTAGGGCACCCCTAGCCTTAGGCTAGGGCACCCGTAAGCTTAGGCTAGGGCACCCCTAGGCGTAGGCTAGGGCACCCCTAGGCTTAGGTTCCGGCACCCCTAGGCTTTGGCTAAGGCAGCCCTACGCTTAGCCTAAGGTTAGGGCTCCCCTAGCCTAAGGCAACGCAACCCTAGGCTTAGGCTAGGGCACCCCTAGGCTTAGGATAGGGCACCACTAGGCTTAGACTAGGGCACCCCTAGGCTTATGCTAAGTCTAGGGCTCCCCTAGCCTAAGGCTTGGGCACCCCTAGGCTTAGGCTAGGGCACCCTTAGGCTTAGGCTAGGGCACCCCTAGGCTTAGGCTAGGGCACCACTAGGCTTAGGCTAAGGCTAGGGCTCCCCAAGGATAACCCTAGGGAACCCCTAGGCTTAGGCTAGGGCACCCCAAGGCTTAGGCTACGGCACCCCTAGTCTTAGCCTAGGGCACCCCTAGGCCTAGGCTAAGGCTAGGGCTCCTCTAGCCTAAAGCTAGGGCAAGCCTAGGTTAGGCTAGGGCACCCCTGGGCTTAGGGTAGGGCACCCCTAGGCTTAGGGTAGGGCACCCCTCGGCTTAGGCTAGGGCAGCCATAGGCATAGGCTAAGGCTAGGGCTCCTCTATCCTAAGGCCTGGGCACCCATAGGCTTAGGCTAGGGCACCCCTAGGCTTAGGCTACGGCACCCGTAGGCTTAGGATAGGGCACCCCTAGCCTTAGGCTAGGGCACCCCTAGGCTTAGGCTAGGGCAACCCTAGGCTTAGGCTAGGGCAGCCATAGGCTTAGGCTAGGGCAGCCATAGGCTTAAGCTAAGGCTAGGGCTCCTCTATCCTAAGGCCTGGGCACCCCTAGCCTAAGGATAGGGCACCCCTAGGCTTAGGCTAGGGCACCCCTAGGCTTAGGCTAGGGCACCTCTAGGCTTAGGCTAGGGCACCCCAAGGCTTAGGCTTAGGCTAGGGCTCAGCTAGCCTAAGGCTAGGGCACCCCTAGGATTAGGCTAGGGCACCCCTAAGCTTAGGGTAGGGCACCACTAGGCTTAGGCTAGGGCACCCCTAGGCTTAGGCTAGGGCACCCCTAGGCTTAGGCTAAGGCTAGGTCACCCCTAGGCTTAGGCTAAGGCACCACTAGGCGTAGGCTAGGGCACCCCTAGGCTTAGGCTATGGCACTCCTAGGCTTAGGCAAGGGCAACCCTATACTGAAGCTAGGGCACCCATAGGCTTTGGCTAAGGCTAGGGCTCCAATAGCCTAAGGCTAGGGAACCCCTAGGCTTAGGCTAGGGCACCCCTAGGCTTAAATTAAGGCACCCGTAGACTTAGGCTAAAGCTAGGGCTCCCCAAGCCTAACTCTAGGGCACCCCTAGGCTTACGCTAGGGGACCCCTAGGCTTAGGCTAGGGCACCCCTAAATTAGGCTAGGGCACCCATAGTCTTAGGCTAGGGCACCCCTAGGCTTAGGCTAAGGCTAGGGCTCCCCTAGCCTAAGGCTAGGGCACCACTAGGCTTAGGCTAGGGCACCCCTAGGCTTAGGCTAGGGCACACCTAGGCTTAGGCTAGGGCACCCTAGACTTAGGCTAAGGCTAGGGGAACCCTAGGCTTAGGCTAAGGCATCCCTAGGCTTAGGCAAGGGCACCCTAGGCTTAGGCTAGGGCACTCCTAGTCTTAGGCTAGGGCACCCCTAGGCTGAGGCTAGGGCACCCCTAGGCTGAGGCTAGGGCACCCCTAGGCTTAGGCTAAGGCTAGGGCTCCCCTAGCTTAAGGCTAGGGCACCCCTAGGTTGAGGCTTGGGCACCCCTAGGCTTAAGCTAGGGCACCAGTAGGCTTTGGCTAAGGCTAGGTCTCCCCTATCCTAAGGCTAGGGCACCCCTAGGCTTTGGCTAGGGCACTCCTAGGCTTAGGCTAGGGCACCCCTAGGATTAGGCTAAGGATAGGGCTCCCCTAGCCTAACCCTAAGGCACCCCTAGGCTTAGGCTAGGGACCCCTAGGCTTAGGCTAGGGCCCCCTAAGCTTAGACTAGGGCACCCCTAGGCTTAGGATAGGGCACCCCTAGGCTAAGGCTAGGGCACCCCTAGGCTTAGGCTAGGTCACATCTAGGCTTAGGGTAGGGCACTCCTAGGCTTAGGCTAGGGCACCCCTAGGCTTAGGCTAGGTCACATCTAGGCTTAGGGTAGGGCACTCCTAGGCTTAGGCTAGAGCACCCGTAGGCTTAGGCAAAGGCACCCTTAGCCTTAGGCTAGGGCACCCCTAGGCTTAGACTAGGGCACCCCTAGGCTTAGGCTAAGGCTAGGGCTCCCCTAGCCTAAGGCTAGGGCTCCCCTAGGCTCAGGCTAGGGCATCCCTAGGCTTAGGCTACGGCACCCCTAGGCTTAGGCTAAGGGTAGGGCTCCCATAGCCTAAGGTGAGGGCACCCGTAGGCTTAGGATAGGGCACCCCTTGGCTTAGGCTAAGGCTAGGGGACCCCTAGGCTTAGGCTAAGGCATCCCTACGCTTAGGCAAGGGCACCCGTAGGCTTAGGCTACGGCTCCCCTAGCCTCAGGCTAGGGCACCCCTAGGCTTAGGCTAGGGCACCCCTAGGCTTAGGCTAGGGCACCCCTAGGCGTAGGCTAGGGCAATCCTAGGCTAGACTAAGGCTAAGGCTCCCCTAGCCTCAGGCTAGGGCACCCCTAGGCTCAGGCTAGGGCACCCCTAGGCTCAGGCTAGGGCACCCCTAGGCTTAGGCTAGGGCACCCCTAGGCTTAGGCTAGGGCACCCCTAGGCTTAGGCTAAGGCTAGGGCTCCCCTAGACTAAGGCTAGGGCACCACTAGGCTTGGGCTAGGGCACCCCTAGGCTTAGGCTAGGGCACCCCTAGGCTTAGACTAAGGCTAGGGCTCCGCTAGCCTAAGGCTAGGTCACCCCTAGGCTTAGTCTAGGGAACCCCTAGGTTTAGGCTAGGGCACCCCTAGGCTTAGGGTAGGTCACATCTAGGGTTAGGGTAGGGCACCCCTATGCTTAGGCTAAGGCAAGGGCTCCACTAGACTAAGGCTAGGGCACCCCTAGCCTTAGGCTAGGGCACCCGTAAGCTTAGGCTAGGGCACCCCTAGGCGTAGGCTAGGGCACCCCTAGGCTTAGGTTCCGGCACCCCTAGGCTTTGGCTAAGGCAGCCCTACGCTTAGCCTAAGGTTAGGGCTCCCCTAGCCTAAGGCAACGCAACCCTAGGCTTAGGCTAGGGCACCCCTAGGCTTAGGATAGGGCACCACTAGGCTTAGACTAGGGCACCCCTAGGCTTATGCTAAGTCTAGGGCTCCCCTAGCCTAAGGCTTGGGCACCCCTAGGCTTAGGCTAGGGCACCCTTAGGCTTAGGCTAGGGCACCCCTAGGCTTAGGCTAGGGCACCCCTAGGCTTAGGCTAAGGCTAGGGCTCCCCAAGGATAACCCTAGGGAACCCCTAGGCTTAGGCTAGGGCACCCCAAGGCTTAGGCTACGGCACCCCTAGTCTTAGCCTAGGGCACCCCTAGGCCTAGGCTAAGGCTAGGGCTCCTCTAGCCTAAAGCTAGGGCAAGCCTAGGTTAGGCTAGGGCACCCCTGGGCTTAGGGTAGGGCACCCCTAGGCTTAGGGTAGGGCACCCCTCGGCTTAGGCTAGGGCACACCTAGGCTTAGGCTAGGGCAGCCATAGGCTTAGGCTAAGGCTAGGGCTCCTCTATCCTAAGGCCTGGGCACCCATAGGCTTAGGCTAGGGCACCCCTAGGCTTAGGCTACGGCACCCGTAGGCTTAGGATAGGGCACCCCTAGCCTTAGGCTAGGGCACCCCTAGGCTTAGGCTAGGGCAACCCTAGGCTTAGGCTAGGGCAGCCATAGGCTTAGGCTAGGGCAGCCATAGGCTTAGGCTAAGGCTAGGGCTCCTCTATCCTAAGGCCTGGGCACCCCTAGCCTAAGGATAGGGCACCCCTAGGCTTAGGCTAGGGCACCCCTAGGCTTAGGCTAGGGCACCTCTAGGCTTAGGCTAGGGCACCCCAAGGCTTAGGCTTAGGCTAGGGCTCAGCTAGCCTAAGGCTAGGGCACCCCTAGGATTACACTAGGGCACCCCTAAGCTTAGGGTAGGGCACCACTAGGCTTAGGCTAGGGCACCCCTAGGCTTAGGCTAGGGCACCCCTAGGCTTAGGCTAAGGCTAGGTCACCCCTAGGCTTAGGCTAAGGCACCACTAGGCGTAGGCTAGGGCACCCCTAGGCTTAGGCTAGGGCACTCCTAGGCTTAGGCAAGGGCAACCCTATACTGAAGTTAGGGCACCCATAGGCTTAGGCTAAGGCTAGGGCTCCAATAGCCTAAGGCTAGGGAACCCCTAGGCTTAGGCTAGGGCCCCCTACGCTTAGACTAGGGCACCCCTAGGCTTAGGATAGGGCACCCCTAGGCTAAGGCTAGGGCACCCCTAGGCTTAGGCTAGGTCACATCTAGGCTTAGGGTAGGGCACTCCTAGGCTTAGGCTAGGGCACCCCTAGGCTTAGGCTAGGTCACATCTAGGCTTAGGGTAGTGCACTCCTAGGCTTAGGCTAGAGCACCCGTAGGCTTAGGCAAAGGCACCCTTAGCCTTAGGCTAGGGCACACCTAGGCTTAGACTAGGGCACCCCTAGGCTTAGGCTAAGGCTAGGGCTCCCCTAGCCTAAGGCTAGGGCTCCCCTAGGCTCAGGCTAGGGCATCCCTAGGCTTAGGCTACGGCACCCCTAGGCTTAGGCTAAGGGTAGGGCTCCCATAGCCTAAGGTGAGGGCACCCGTAGGCTTAGGATAGGGCACCCCTAGGCTTAGGCTAAGGCTAGGGGACCCCTAGGCTTAGGCTAAGGCATCCCTACGCTTAGGCAAGGGCACCCGTAGGCTTAGGCTACGGCTCCCCTAGCCTCAGGCTAGGGCACCCCTAGGCTTAGGCTAGGGCACCCCTAGGCTTAGGCTAGGGCACCCCTAGGCGTAGGCTAGGGCAATCCTAGGCTAGACTAAGGCTAAGGCTCCCCTAGCCTCAGGCTAGGGCACCCCTAGGCTCAGGCTAGGGCACCCCTAGGCTCAGGCTAGGGCACCCCTAGGCTTAGGCTAGGGCACCCTTAGGCTTAGGCTAGGGCACCCCTAGGCTTAGGCTAAGGCTAGGGCTCCCCTAGACTAAGGCTAGGGCACCACTAAGCTTATGCTAGGGCACCCCTAGGTTTAGGCTAGGGCACCCCTAGGCTTATGCTAGGGCACCCCTAGGCTTAGGCTAGGGCACCCCTAGGCTTAGGCTAGGGCACCCCTAGGCTTAGGCTAGGGCAACCCTAGGCTTAGGCTAGGGCAGCCATAGGCTTAGGCTAGGGCAGCCATAGGCTTAGGCTAAGGCTAGGGCTCCTCTATCCTAAGGCCTGGGCACCCCTAGCCTAAGGCTAGGGCACCCCTAGGCTTAGGCTTAGGCTAGGGCCCAGCTAGCCTAAGGCTAGGGCAAGCCTAAGCTTAGGCTAGGGCACCCCTAGGCTTAGGCTAGGGCACCCCTAGGCTTAGGCTAGGGCACCCCTAGGTTAGGCTAGGGCACGCCTAGGCTTAGGCTAGGGCACCCCTTGGCTTAGGCTAGGGCACCCCTAGGCTTAGGATAGGGCACCCCTAGGCTTAGGCTAGGGCACCCCTAGGCTTAGGCTTAGGCTAGGGCTCAGCTAGCCTAAGGCTAGGGCAAGCTTAAGCTTAGGATAGGGCACCCCTAAGCTTAGGGTAGGGCACCACTAGGCTTGGGCTAGGGCACGCCTAGGCTTAGGCTAGGGCACCCCTAGGCTTTGGCTAAGGCTAGTGCTCCCCTAGCCTAAGGCTAGGTCACCCTAGGCTTAGGCTAGGGCAACCCTAGGCTTAGGCTAGGGCACCCCTAAGCTTAGGGTAGGGCACCCCTAGGCTTAGGCTTAGGCTAGGGCTCAACTAGCCTAAGGCTAGGGCAAGCTTAAGCTTAGGCTAGGGCACCCCTAAGCTTAGGGTAGGGCACCCCTAGGCTTGGGCTAGGGCACGCCTAGGCTTAGGCTAGGGCACCCCTAGGCTTAGGCTAAGGCTAGTGCTCCCCTAGCCTATGTCTAGGTCACCCTAGGCTTAGGCTAGGGCACCCCTAGGCTTAGGCTAGGGCACCCCTACGCTTAGGGTAGGGCACCACTAGGCTTAGGCTAGGGCACCCCTAGGCTTAGGCTAGGGCACCCCTAGGCTTAGGCTAAGGCTAGGTCACCCCTAGGCTTAGGCTAAGGCACCACTAGGCTTAGGCTAGGGCACCCCTAGGCTTAGGCTAGGGCACTCCTAGGCTTAGGAAAGGGCAACCCTAGACTGAAGCTAGGGCACCCATAGGCTTAGGCTAAGGCTAGGGCTCCAATAGCCTAAGGCTAGGGCACCCCTAGGCTTAGGCTAGGGCACCCCTAGGCTTAAACTAGGGCACCCGTAGACTTAGGCTAAAGCTAGGGCTCCCCAAGGCTAACCCTAGGGCACCCCTAAGCTTACGCTAGGGGACCCCTATGCTTAGGCTAGGGCACCCCTAAATTAGGCTAGGGCACCCATAGTCTTAGGCTAGGGCACCCCTAGGCTTAGGCTAAGGCTAGGGCTCCCCTAGCCTAAGGCTAGGGCACCACTAGGCTTAGGCTAGGGCACCCCTAGGCTTAGGCTAGGGCACACCTAGGCTTAGGCTAGGGCACCCTAGGCTTAAGCTAAGCCTAAGGGACCCCTAGGCTTAGGCTAAGGCATCCCTAGGCTTAGGCAAGGGCACCCGAGACTTAGGCTAGCGCACTCCTAGGCTTAGGCTAGGGCACCCCTAGGCTGAGGCTAGGGCACCCCTAGGCTGAGGCTAGGGCACCCCTAGGCTTAGGCTAAGGCTAGGGCTCCCCTAGCTTAAGGCTAGGGCACCCCTAGGTTTAGGCTTGGGCACCCCTAGGCTTAAGCTAGGGCAGCAGTAGGCTTTTGCTAAGGCTAGGTCTCCCCTATCCTAAGGCTAGGGCACTCCTAGGCTTAGGCTAGGGCACCCCTAGGATTAGGCTAAGGATAGGGCTCCCCTAACCTAACCCTAGGGCACCCCTAGGCTTAGGCTAGGGACCCCTAGGCTTAGGCTAGGGCACCCCTAAGCTTAGGCTAGGGCACCCCAAGGCTTAGGCTAGGGCACCCCTAGGCTTAGGCTAAGGCTAGGGCTCCCCTAGCCTAAGGCTAGGGCACCACTAGGCGTAGGCTAGGGCACCCTTAAGCTTAGGCTAGGGCCCCCTCAGCTTAGACTAGGGCACCCCTAGGCTTAGGATAGGGCACCCCTAGGCTTAGGCTAGGGCACCCCTAGGCTTAGGCTAGGTCACATCTAGGCTTAGGGTAGGGCACCCCTAGGCTTAGGCTAGAGCACCCGTAGGCTTAGGCAACGGCTAGGGCTCCCCTAGCCTAAGGCTAGGGCTCCCTTAGGCTCAGGCTAGGGCATCCCTAGGCTTAGGCTACGGCACCCCTAGGCTTAGGCTACGGATAGGGCTCCCATAGCCTAAGGTGAGGGCACCCGTAGGCTTAGGATAGGGCACCCCTAGGCTTAGGCTAAGGCTAGGGGACCCCTAGGCTTAGGCTAAGGCATCCCTACGCTTAGGCAAGGGCACTCGTAGGCTTAGGCTACGGCTCCCCTAGCCTCAGGCTAGGGCACCACTAGGCTTAGGCTAGGGTACCCCTAGGCTTAGGCTAGGGCACCCCTAGGCTTAGGCTAGGGCAACCCTAGGCTTAGGCTCGGGCACCCCTAAGCTTAGGCTAAGGCTAGGGCTCCCATAGGCTATGGCTAGGGCACACATAGTGTTAGGCTAGGGCACCCCTAGGCTTAGGCTCGGGCACCCCTAGACTTAGGCTAGGGCAGCCATAGGCTTAGGCAAAGGCTAGGGCTCCTCTAGCCTAAGCCTTGGGCACCAATAGGCTTAGGCTACGGCACCTCTAGGCTTAGGTTAGGGCACCCCTAGGCTTAGGCTAGGCCACCCCTAGGCTTACGCTAGGGCACCAATAAGCTTAGGCTAGGGCACCCCTTGTCTTAGGCTAGGGCACCCCTAGGCTTAGGCTAAGGCTAGGGCACCCCTTGGCTTAGGCTAGGGCGCCCCTAGGCTTAGGCTAGGGCACACCTAGGCTTAGGCTAGGGCACCGCTAGGCTTAGGCTACGACACCCCTAGGCTTGGGCTAGGGCACCCCAAGGCTTAGGCTAAGGTTAGGGCTCCCCTAGCATAAGGCTAGGGCACCCCTAGGCTGAGGCTAGGGCACCCCTAGTCTTAGGCTAGGGCACCCCTAGTCTTAGGCTAGGGCACCCCTAAGCTTAGGCTAAGGCTACGGATCAGCTAGCCTAAGGCTAAGGCACCCCTAGGCTTAGGCTAGGGCACCCCTAGGCTTACGCTAGAGCACCCCTACGCTTAGGCTAGGGCACCCCTAAGCTTAGGCTAGGGCACCCCTAGGCGTAGGCTAAGGCTAGGGCTCCCCTAGCCTAAGGCTAGGGCACCCCTAGGCTTAGGCTAGTGCAACCCTAGGCTTAGGCTCGGGCACCCCTAAGCTTAGGCTAAGGCTAAGGCTCCCCTAGGCTATGGCTAGGGCACCCCTAGGCTTAGGCTAGGGCACCAATAGGCTTAGGCTAGGGCACCCCTAGGCTTAGTCTAGGGCACCCCTAGACTTACGCTAGGGCAACAATAAGCTTAGGCTAGGGCACACCTAGTCTTAGGCTAGGGCACCCCAAGGCTTACTCTAAGGCTTGGGCACCCCTAGGCTTGGGCTAGGGCAGCCCTAGGCTTAGGCTAAGGTTAGGGATCCCCTAGCCTAAGGCTACGGCAACCATAGGCTTAGGCTAGGGCACCACTAGGCTAAGGCTAGGGCTCCCCTAGGCTTAGACTAGGGCACCCCTAGGCTTATGCTAAGTCTAGGGCTCCCCTAGCCTAAGGATAGGGCACCCCTAGGCTTAGGCTAGGGCATCCCTAGGCTTAGGCTATGGCACCCCTAGGCTTAGGCTAGGGCACCCCTAGGCTTAGGCTAAGGCTAGGGCTTCCCTAGCCTAACCCTTGGGCACCCCTAGGCTTAGGCTAGGGCACCCCAAGGCTTAGGCTAGGGCACCCCTAGTCTTAGGCTAGGGCACCCCTAGCCTAAGGCTAGGGCACCCCTAGGCTTAGGCTTGGGCAACCCTAGGCTTAGGCTCGGGCACACCTAAACTTAGGCTAAGGCTAGGGCTCCCCTAGGCTATGGCTAGGGCACCCCTAGGCTTAGGCTAGGGCACCAATAGGCTTAGGCTAGGGCACCCCTAGGCTTAGGCTAAGGCTAGGGGACCTCTAGGATTAGGCTAAGGCACCCCTAGACTTAGGCTAGGGCACCCCTAAGTTTAGGCTAGGGCACCCTTAGGCTTAGGCTAAGGCTAGTGCTCCCCTAGCCTAAGGCTAGGGCACCCATTGTGTTAGGCTAGGGCATCTCTAGGCTTAGGCTAGGGCACCCCTAGGCTTAGGCTACGGCAGCCATAGGCTTAGGCTAAAGGTAGGGCTCCTCTAGCGTGAGGCCTGGGCACCCCTAGGCTTAGACTAGGGCACCCCTAGGCTTACGCTAGGGCACCAATAAGCTTAGGCTAGGGCACCCCTAGTCTTAGGCTAGGGCACCCCAAGGCTTAGGCTAAGGCTAGGGCACCCCTTGGCTTAGGCTAGGGCACCCCTAGGCATAGGTTAGGGCACCCCTAGGCTTAGGCTACAACACCCCTAGGCTTGGGCTAGGGCACCCCAAGCCTTAGGCTAAGGTTAGGGCTCCCCTAGCCTAAGGCTACGGCACCCCTAGGCTTAGGCTAGGGCACCCCTTGGCTTAGAATAGGGCACCACTAGGCTAAGGCTAGGGCTCCCCTAGCCTAAGGCTAGGGCACCCCTAGGCTTAGGCTAGGGCACCCCTAGGCTTAGGTTAGGGCACCCATAGGCTTAGGCTAGGGCACCCGTAGGCTTAGGCTAAGGCTAGGGCTCCCCTAGCCTAACCCTAGGGCACCCCTACGCTTAGGCTAGGGCACCCCAAGGCTTAGGTTAGGGCACCGCTAGTCTTAGGGTAGGGCACCCCTAGGCTTAGGCTAAGGCTAGGGCTCAGCTAGCGTAAGGCTAGGGCACCCCTAGGCTTAGGCTAGGGCACCCCTAGGCTTAGGCTAGGGCACCCCTAGGCTTGGGTTAGGGCACCCCTAGGCTTAGGCTAGGTCACATCTAGGCTTAGGGTCGGGCACCCCCATGCTTAGGCTAAGGCAAGGGCTCCACTAGACTAAGGCTAGGGCACCCCTAGCCTTAGGCTAGGGCACCCGTAATCTTAGGCTAGGGCACCCCTAGGCTTAGGCTAGGGCACCCCTAGGTTTAGGCTACGGCACCCCTAGGCTTGGGCTAGGGCACCCGTAGGTTTAGGATAAGGTTAGGGCTCCCCTAGCCTAAGGTTACGAAACCTCTAGGCTTAGGCTAGGGCACCCCTAGGCTTAGGATAGGGCACCAATAGGCTTAGACTAGGGGACCCCTAGGCTTAGGCTAAGTCTAGGGCACCCCTAGCCTAAGGCTTGGGCACCCCTAGGCTTAGGCTAGGGCACCCCTAGGCTTAGGCTAAGGCTAAGCCTCCTCCAGCCTAAGACTATGGCACCCCTAGGCTTAGGCTAGGGCACCCCTAGGCTTAGGCAAGGGCACCCCTAGGCTTCGGTTAGGCTAGGGCTCAGCTAGCCTAAGGCTAGGGCAAGCCTAGGCTTAGATTAGGGCACCCCTGGACTTAGGGTTGGGCACCCCTAGGCTTAGGGTTGGGCACCCCTCGGCTTAGGCTAGGGCACTCCTAGGCTTAGGCTAGGGCACCCCTAGGCTTAGGCTAAGGCTAGTGTTCCCCTAGCCTAAGGCTAGGGCACCACTAGGGTTAGGCTAGGGCATCCCTAGGCTTAGGCTAGGGCACCCCTAGGCTTAGGCTAGGGCAGCCATAGGCTTAGGCTAAGGCTAGGGCTCCTCTACCCTAAGGCCTGGGCACCCCTAGGCTTAGGCTAGGGCACCCCTAGGCTTAGGCTAGGGCACCCCTAAGCTTAGGCTAGGGCACCCCTAGGCTTAGGCTTGGGCAACCATAGGCTTAGGCTCGGGCACACCTAAACTTAGGCTAAGGCTAGGGCTCCCCTAGGCTATGGCTAGGGCACCCCTAGGCTTACGCTAGGGCACCAATAGGCTTAGGCTACGGCACCCCTAGGCTTAGGCTAAGGCTAGGGGACCTCTAGGATTAGGCTAAGGCACCCCTAGACTTAGGCTAGGGCACACCTAAGTTTAGGCTAGGGCACCCTTAGGCTTAGGCTAAGGCTAGTGCTCCCCTAGCCTAAGGCTAGGGCACCCATTGTGTTAGGCTAGGGCATCTCTAGGCTTAGGCTAGGGCACCCCTAGGCTTAGGCTACGGCAGCCATAGGCTTAGGCTAAAGCTAGGGCTCCTCTAGCCTGAGGCCTGGGCACCCCTAGGCTTAGACTAGGGCACCCCTAGGCTTACGCTAGGGCACCAATAAGCTTAGGCTAGGGCACCCCTAGTCTTAGGCTAGGGCACCCCAAGGCTTAGGCTAAGGCTAGGGCACCCCTTGGCTTAGCCTAGGGCACCCCTAGGCTTAGGTTAGGGCACCCCTAGGCTTAGGCTACAACACCCCTAGGCTTGGGCTAGGGCACCCCAAGCCTTAGGCTAAGGTTAGGGCTCCCCTAGCCTGAGGCTACGGCACCCCTAGGCTTAGGTTAGGGCACCCCTTGGCTTAGAATACGGCACCACTAGGCTAAGGCTAGGGCTCCCCTAGCCTAAGGCTAGGGCACCCCTAGGCTTAGGCTAGGGCACCCCTTGGCTTAGGTTAGGGCACCCATAGGCTTAGGCTAGGGCACCCGTAGGCTTAGGCTAAGGCTAGGGCTCCCCTAGCCTAACCCTAGGGCACCCCTAGGCTTAGGCTAAGGCACCCCAAGGCTTAGGCTAGGGCACCCCTAGTCTTAGGGTAGGGCACCCCTAGGCTTAGGCTAAGGCTAGGGCTCAGCTAGCGTAAGGCTAGGGCACCCCTAGGCTTAGGCTAGGGCACCCCTAGGCTTAGGCTAGGGCACCCCTAGGCTTAGGTTAGGGCACCCCTAGGCTTAGGCTATGTCACATCTAGGCTTACGGTCGGGCACCCCCATGCTTAGGCTAAGGCAAGGGCTCCACTAGACTAAGGCTAGGGCACCCCTAGCCTTAGGCTAGGGCACCCGTAATCTTAGGCTAGGGCACCCCTAGGCTTAGGCTAGGGCACCCCTAGGTTTAGGCTACGGCACCCCTAGGCTTGGGCTAGGGCACCCGTAGGTTTAGGATAAGGTTAGGGCTCCCCTAGCCTAAGGTTACGAAACCTCTAGGCTAAGACTATGGCACCCCTAGGCTTAGGCTAGGGCACCCCTAGGCTTAGGCAAGGGCACCCCTAGGCTTAGGTTAGGCTAGGGCTCAGCTAGCCTAAGGCTAGGGCAAGCCTAGGCTTAGATTAGGGCACCCCTGGACTTAGGGTAGGGCACCCCTAGGCTTAGGGTTGGGCACCCCTCGGCTTAGGCTAGGGCACTCCTAGGCTTAGGCTAGGGCACCCCTAGGCTTAGGCTAAGGCTAGTGTTCCCCTAGCCTAAGGCTAGGGCACCACTAGGGTTAGGCTAGGGCATCCCTAGGCTTAGGCTAGGGCACCCCTAGGCTTAGGCTAGGGCAGCCATAGGCTTAGGCTAAGGCTAGGGCTCCTCTAGCCTAAGGCCTGGGCACCCCTAGGCTTAGGCTAGGGCACCCCTAGGCTTAGGCTAGGGCACCCCTAGGCTTAGTCTAAGGCTAGGGCACCCCTTGGCTTTGGCTAGGGCACCCCTAGGCTTAGGCTAGGACACCCCTAGGCTTAGGCTAAGGCTAGTACTCCCCTAGCCTAAGGTTAGGGCACCCCTAGGGTTAGGCTAGAGCACCCCTAGGCTTAGGCTAGGGCAACCCTAGGCTTAGGCTAGGGCAGCCATAGGCTTAGGCTAAGGCTAGGGCTCCTCTATCCTAAGGCCTGGGCACCCCTAGCCTTAGGCTAGGGCACCCCTTGGCTGAGGCTAGGGCACCCCTAGGCTTAGGGAAGGCCACCCCTAGGCTTAGGCTAGGGCAGCCCTAGGCTTAGGCTAGGGCACCCCTAGGCTTATGCTAGGGCAACCCTAGGCTTAGGCTAGGGCAGCCATAGGCTTAGGCTAGGGCAGCCAGAAGCTTAGGCTAAGGCTAGGGCTCCTCTATCCTAAGGCCTGGGTACCCCTATCCTAAGGCTAGGGCACCCCTAGGCTTAGGCTAGGGTACCCCTAGGCTTAGGCTAGGGCACCCCTAGGCTTAGGCTAGGGCACCCCTAGGCTTAGGCTTAGGCTAGGGCTCAGCTAGCCTAAGGCTAGGGCAAGCCTAGGCTTATGCTAGGGCACCCCAAGGCTTAGGGTAGGGCACCCCTAGGCTTAGGCTAAGGCTAGTGCTCCCCTAGCCTAAGGCTAGGGTACCCCTAGGGTTACGCTAGGGCACCCCTAGGCTTAGGCTAGGGCAACCCTAGGCTTAGTATAGGGCAGCCATAGGCTTAGGCTAAGGCTAGGGCTCCTCTATCCTAAGGCCTGGGCACCCCTAGGCTTAGGCTAGGGCACCCTTAGGCTTAAGCTAGGGCACCCCTAGGCTTAGGCTAGGGCACCCCTAGGCTTAGGCTAGGGCACCCCTAGGCTTAGGTTAAGACTAGGTCACCCCTAGGCTTAGGATAAGGCACCCCTAGTCTTAGGCTAGGGCACCTCTAGGCTTAGGCTAAGGCTAGGTCACCCCTAGGCTTAGGCTAGGGCACCCCTAGGCTTAGGTTAAGACTAGGTCACCCCTAGGCTTAGGCTAAGGCACCCCTAGTCTTAGGCTAGGGCACCCCTAGGCTTAGGCTAAGGCTAGGGCTCCCCTAGCCTAAGGCTAGGGCACCACTAGGCCTAGGCTAGGGCACCCTTAGGCTTAGGCTAGGGCACCCCTAAGCTTAGGCTAGGGCACCCCTAGGCTTAGGCTAGGACACCCCTAGGCTTAGGCTAAGGCTAGTGCTCCCCTAGCCTAAGGCTAGGGCACCCCTAGGGTTAGGCTAGGGTACCCCTAGGCTTAGGCTAGGGCAGCCCTATGCTTAGGCTAAGGCTTGGGCTCGCCTAGCCTAAGGATAGGGCACCCCTAGGCTTAGGCTAGAGCACCCGTAGGCTTAGGCAAGGGCACCCTTAGCCTTACGCTAAGGCACCCCTAGGCTTAGGCTAGGGCACCCCTAGGCTTAGGCCAAGGCTAGGGCTCCCCTAGCCTAAGGCTGGGTCTCCCCTAGGCTCAGGCTAGGGCATCCCTAGGCTTAGGCTACGGCATCCCTAGGCTTAGGCCAAGGCTAGGGCTCCCCTAGCCTAAGGCTGGGTCTCCCCTAGGCTCAGGCTAGGGCATCCCTAGGCTTAGGCTAAGGCATCCCTAGGCTTAGGCTAAGGCTAGGGCTCCCCTAGCCTAAGGTGAGGGCACCCGTAGGCTTAGGATAGGGCACCCCTAGGCTTATGCTAAGGCTAGGGGACCCCTAGGCTTAGGCTAAGGCATCCCTAGGCTTAGGCAAGGGCACCCGTAGGCTTAGGCTACGACTCCCCTAGACACAGGCTAGGGCACCTCTAGGCTTAGGCTAGTGCACCCCTAGGCTTAGGCTAGGGCAATCCTAGGGAAGACTAAGGCTAGGGCTCCCCTAGCCTCAGGATAGGGCACCCGTAGGCTCAGGCTACGGCACCCCTAGGCTCAGGCTAGGGCACCCCTAGGCTTAGGCTAGGGCACGCCTAGGCTTAGGCTAGGGCACCCCTAAGCTTAGGCTTGGGCACCCCTAGGCGTAGGCTAAGGCTAGGGCTCCCCTAGCCTTAGGCTAGGGCACCCCTAGGCTTAGGCTAGGGCAACCCTAGGCTTAGGCTCGGGCACCCCTAAGCTTAGGCTAAGGCTAGGGCTCCCCTAGGCTATGGCTAGGGCACCCCTAGGCTTACGCTAGGGCACGCATAGGCTTAGTCTAGGGCAACCCTAGGCTTAGGCTAAGGCTAGGGGACCCCTAGCCTTAGGCTAAGGCACCCCTAGGCTTGGGCTAGGGCACCCCTAAGTTTACGCTGGCGCACCCCTAGGCGTAGGCTAAGGCTAGGGCTCCCCTAGCCTAAGGCTAGGGCACCCCTAGGCTTAGGCTAGGGCAACCCTAGGCTTAGGCTCAGGCACCCCTAAGCTTAGGCTAAGGCTAGGGCTCCCCTAGGCTATGGCTAGGGCAACCCTAGGCTTAGGCTAGGGCACCCATAAGCTTAGTCTAGGGCACCCCTAGGCTTAGGCTAAGGCTAGGGGACCCCTAGGCTTAGGCTAAGGCACCCCTAGGCTTAGGCTAGGGCACCCCTAAGTTTACGCTAGGGCACCCCTAGGCTTAGGCTAAGGCTAGTGCTCCCCTAGCCTAAGGCTAGGGCCCCCATAGGGTTAGGCTAGGGCACCCCTAGGCTTAGGCTAGGGCACCCCTAGGCTTAGGCTAGGGCAGCCATAGGGTTAGGCTAAGGCTAGGGCTCCTCTACCCTAAGGCCTGGGCACCCCTAGGCTTAGGTTAGGGCACCCCTAGGCTTAGGCTTGCGCAACCCTAGGCTTAGGCTAGGGCACCCCTAGGCTTAGGCTAGGACACCCCTAGGCTTAGGCTAGGACACCCCTAGGCTTAGGCTAAGGCTAGGGCTACCTTAGCCTAAGGGTAGGGCACCCCTAGGCTTAGGCTAGGGCACCCCAAGGCTTAAGCTTGGGCACCCCTAGGCTTAGGGTATGGCACCCCTAGCCTTAGGGTAGGGCACCCCTAGGCTTAGGCTAGGGCACGCCTAGGCTAAGGCTAGGGCACCCCTAGGCTTAGGCTAAGGCTAGTGGTCCCCTAGCCTAAGGCTAGGGCAGCCATAGGCATAGGCTAAGGCTAGGGCTCCTCTAGCCTAAGGCCTGGGCACCCCTAGGCTTAGGCTAGGGCACCCCAAGGCTTAGGCTATGGCACCCCTAGGCTTTGGCTAGGGTACCCCTAGGCTTTGGCTAGGGCACCCCTAGGCTTAGGCTAAGGCTAGGGGACTCCTAGGCTTAGGCTAAGGCATCCCTAGGCTTAGGCAAGGGCACCCTAGGCTTAGGTTAGGGCACCCCAAGGCTTAGGCTAAGGCTAGGTCACCCCTAGGCTTAGTCTACGGCACCACTAGGCTTAGGCTAGCGCACCCCTAGGCTCAGGCTAGGGCACTCCTATGCTTAGGCTAGGGCACCCCTAGGCTGAGGCTAGTGCACCCCTAGGCTGAGGCTAGGGCACCCATAGGCTTAGGCTAACGCTAGGGCTCCCCTAGCCTAAGTCTAGGGCACCCCTAGGCTTAGGCTAGGGCACCCCTAGGCTTAAGCTAGGGCACCCGTAGGCTTAGGCTAAGGCTAGGTCTCCCCTATCCTTAGGCTAGGGCACCACTAGGCTTTGGCTTGGGCACTCCTAGTCTTAGGTAGGGCACCCCTAGGATTAGGCTAAGGCTAGGGCTCCCCTAGCCTAACCTAAGGGCACCCCTAGGATTAGGCTAAGGACCCCTAGGCTTATGCTAGGGCACCCCTAAGTTTAGGCTAGGGCATCCCTAGTCTTAGGCTAGGGCACCCCTAGGCTTAGGCTAAGGCTAGGGCTCCCCTAGCCTAAGGCTAGGGCACCACTAAGCTTAGGCAAGGGCACCCTTAGGCTTAGGCTAGGGCACCCCTAATCTTAGGCTAGGGCACCCCTAGGCTTAGGCTAGGGCACCCCAAGGCTTAGGCTAGGGCACCCCTAGGCTTAGGCTAGGGCACCCCTAGGCTTAGGTAGGGAACCCCTAGGCTTAGGTTAGGGCACCCCTATGCTTAGGCTAGGCACCCCTAGACTTAGGCTGGGGCACCCCTAGGTTTAGGCTAAGGCTAGGGCTCTCGTAGCCTAAGGCTAGGGTACCCCTTGGCTTAGGTTGGGCACCCCTAGACTTAGGCTAGGGCACCCCTAGGCTTAGTCTAGGTCACCCTAAGCTTAGGATAAGGCTAGGGCTCCTCTAGCCTAACGCTAGGGCATCGCTAGGCGTGGGCTACGGCACCCCTAGGCATAGGCTAGGGCACCCCTAGGCTTAGACTAAGGTTAGCGCTCCCCTAGCCTAAGGTAAGGTCACACCTGGCTTAGTCTAGGGAACCCCTAGGTTTAGGCTAGGGCGCCCCAAGTCTTACGCTAAGGCTAGGGCCCCCCTAGCCTAAGGTTAGGGAACGCCTAGGCTTAGGCTAGGGCACGCCTAGGCTTAGGCTAGGACTCCCGTAGGCTAAGGCTAGGGCACCCCTAGTCTTAGGCTAGGGCACCCCTAGGCTTAGGCTAAGGCTAGGGCTCCCCTAGCCTAAATCTAGGGCACCCCTAGGCTTAGGCTAGGGCACCCCTAGGCTTAGGCTAGGGCACCCCATGGCTTAGGATAAGGCCACCCTAGGCGTAGGCTAAGGCTAGGGCTCCACTAGACTAAGGATAGGGCACCCCTAGCCTTAGGCTAGGGCACTCCTAGGCTTAGGCTAGGGCAACCCTAGGCTTATGCTAGGGCACCCCTAGGCTTAGGCTAGGGCACCACTAGGCTTAGGCTAAGGCTAGGGCTCCCCAATCTAAGGCTAGGGCACACCTAGGCTTAGGCTAGGGCACCCCTAGGCTTAGGCTAGGACAACACTAGGCTTACGCTAGGGCACCCCTAGGCTTAGGCAAGGGCACCCCTAGGCATAGGCTAGGGAACCCCTAGGCTTAGGCTAGGGCACCCCTATTCTTAAGCTAGGGCACCCCTAGGCTTAGGCTAAGGCGAGGGCTCCCCTAGCCTAAGGCTAAGGCACCACTAGGCTTAGGGTAGGGAACCCCTAGGCGTAGGCTTGGGCACCCTTAGGCTTAGGCTAGGGCACCCCTAGGCTTAGGCTAGGGCACCCCTAGGCTTAGGCTAAGGCTAGGGCTCACCTAGCCTAAGGCTAGGGCACCCCTAGGATTAGGCTAGAGCACCCCTAGGCTTAGGCTAGGGCACCCCTAGGCTTAGGCTAGGGCACCCCTAGGCTTAGGCTAGGGCACCCCTAGGCTTAGGCTAAGGCTAGGGCTCACCTAGCCTAAGGCTAGGGCACCCCTAGGATTAGGCTAGAGCACCCCTAGGCTTAGGGTAGGGAACCCCTAGGCTTAGGCTAGGGCACCCCTAGGCTTAGGCTAGGGCACCCCTAGGCATAGATTAAGGCTAGGGCTCAGCTAGGCTAAGGCTAGGGCAACCCTAGGCTTAGGGTAGCGCACCCCTAGGCTTTGGCGAGGGCACCCCTAGGCTTAGGCTAGGGCACCCCTAGGCTTAGGCTAAGGCTAGGGCTCCACTAGACTAAGGCTAGGGCACCTCTAGCCTTAGGCTAGGGCACCCCTAGGCTTAGGCTAGGGCACCTCTCGGCTTAGGATAGGGAACCCCTAGGCTTAGGCTAGGGCACCCTAGGCTTAGGCTAAGGCTAGGGCTCCACTAGGCTTAGACTAGGTCACCCCTAGGATTAGGCCAGAGCACCCCTAGGCTTAGGGTAGGGCACCCGTAGGCTTAGGCTAGGGCACCCCTAGGCTTAGGATAAGGCTAGGGCTCCCCTAGCCTAAGGCTAGGACACCCCTACGCTTAGGCTAGGGCACCCCTAGGCTTACGCTAGGGCACCCCTAGGCTTAGGCTAGGGCACCCCTAGGCTTACGCTAGGGTACCCCTAAGCTTAGGTTAGGGCACCCCTAGTCTTAGGCTAGGGCATCCCTAGGCTTAGGCTAAAGCTTGGTCTCCCCTAGCCTAAGGCTAGGGCAGCCCTAGGCTTAGGCTAGGGCACCACTTGGCTATGGCTAGGGCACCCCTAGGCTTAGGCTAGGGCACCCCTAGGCTTAGGCTAGGGCACCCTTAGGCTTAGGCTAGGGAACCCCTAGGCTTAGGTAGGGAACCCCTAGGCTTAGGTTAGGGCACCCTTATGCTTAGGCTAGGCACTCCTAGACTTAAGCTAGGGCACCCTTAGGCTTAGGCTGGGGCACCACTAGGCTTAGGCTAAGGCTAGGGCTCCCATCTCTAAGCCTAGGGCACACCTAGGCTTAGGCTAGGGCCCCCTTAGACTTAGGCTAGGGAACCCCTAGGTTTAGGCTAGGGCGCCCCAAGGCTTTGGCTAAGTCTAGGGCTCCTCTAGCCTAACGCTAGGGCATCCCTAGGCTTGGGCTAGGGCACCCCTAGGCTTAGGCTAGGGCACCCCTAGGCTTAGGCTAGGGCACCCCTAGGCTTAGGCTAGGGCACCCCAAGCCTTCGGCTGAGGCGAGGTCTCCGCTAGCCTAAGGCTAGGGTACACCTAGGCTTAGGCTAGGGCCCCCTTAGACTTAGGCTAGGGCACCCCTAGGCTTAGGCTAGGGCACCCCTAGGCTTAGGCTAAGCTAGGGCTCCTCCAGCCTAACGCAAGGGCATCCCTAGGCTTGGGCTAAGGTACCCCTAGGCTTAGGCTAGGGCCCCCCTAGGCTTAGACTAAGGCTAGGGCTCCACTAGCCTAAGGCTAGGGCACCCCTAGCCTTAGGCTAGGGCACCCCTAGGCTTAGGCTAGGGCACCCCTAGGATTAGGTTAGGGCACCCCTAGGCTTAAGGTAAGGCTAGGGCTCCTGTAGCCTAATGCTAGGGCACCCCTAGGCTTAGGCTAGGGTACCCCAAGGCTTAGGCTCGTGCACCCCAAGGCTTCGGCTAAGGCGAGGACTCCCCTACCCTAAAGCTAGGGTACACCTAGGCTTAGGCTAGGGCACCCCAAGACTTAGGCTAGGGCACCCCTAGGCTTACGCTAGGGAACCCCTAGGCTTAGGGAAAGGCTAGGGCTCCTGTAGCCTAACGCTAGGGCATCCCTAGGCTTGGGCTAGGGCACCCCTAGGCTTAGACTAAGGCTAGGGCTCCCCTAGCCTAAGGCTAGGGCACCCCTAGCCTTAGGATATGGCACCCCTAGGCTTAGGCTAGCTCACGCCTAGGCTTAGGTTGGGAACCCCTAGGTTTAGGCTAGGGCGCCCCAAGGCTTTGGCTAAGGCTAGGGCTCCCCTAGCCTAAGGCTAGGGGAACCCTAGGCTTAGGGTAGGACACCCCTAGGCTTAGGCTAGGAAACCCGTAGGCTTAGGATAGGGCACCCCTAGGCTTAGGCTAGGGCACCCCTAGGCTTAGGCTAAGGCTAGGGCTCCCCTAGCCTAAGACTAGGGCACCCCTAGGCTTAGGGTAGGGCAACCCTAGGCTTAGGCTAGGGCACCCCTAGGCTTAGGCTACGGCACCCCATGTCTTAGTCTAGGGCACCCCTAGCCTTACGCTAGGGCACCCCTAGGCTTAGGCTAGGGCAACCGTAGGCTTAGACTAGGGCACCCCTAGGCTTAGGCTAGGGCCCCCTAGGTTTAGGCTAGGGCCCCCTAGCTTTAGGCTAAGGCTAGGGCATCCCTAGGCGTAGGCTAGGGGACCCCTAGGCTTAGGCTTGGGCACCCTTAGCCTTAGGCTAGGGCACCCCTAGGCTTAGGCTAAGGCTATGGCTCCTCTAGCCTAAGGCTAGGGTACACCTAGGCTTAGGCTAGGACACCCCTAGACTTAGGCTAGGGCACCTCTAGGCTTAGGCTAGGACACCCCTAGGATTAAGCTAAGACTAGGGCTCCTCTAGCCTAACGCTAGGGCATCCCTAGGCTTCGGCTAGGGCACCCCTAAGCTTAGGCTAAGGCTAGGGCTCCCCTAGCCTAAGGCTAGGGAACCCCTAGGTTTAGGCTAGGGCGCCCCAAGGCTTAGGCTAAGACTAGGGCTCCCCTAGCCTACGGCTAGCGCACCCCTACGGTTAAGCTAGGGCACCCCTAGGCTTTGGCTATGGCAGCCATAGGCTTAGGCTAAGACTAGGGCTCCTCTAGCCTAAGGCCTGGGCACCCCTAGGCTTAGGCTAGGGCACCCCTAGGCTTAGGCTAGGGCAACCCTAGGCTTAGGCTAGGGCACCCCTAGGCTTAGTCTAGGGCACCCCTAGGCTTAGGCTAGTGCACCCCTAGGCTTAGGCTTAGGCTAGGGCTCAACTAGCCTAAGGCCAGGGCAAGCCTAGGCTTAGGCTTGGGAACCCCTAGGCTTAGGGTAGGGCATCCCTAGGCTTAGGGTAGGGCACCCCTAGGCTAAGGCTAGGGCACGCCTAGGCTTAGGCTAGGGCACCCCTAGGCTTAGGCTAAGGCTAGTGCTCCCCTAGCCTAAGGTTAGGGCACCCCTAGGGTTAGACTAAGGCACCCCTAAGCTTAAGCTAAAGCTAGGGCTAATCTAGCCTAAGGCCAGGCACCCCTAGGCTTAGGCTAGGACACCCCTAGTCTTAGGCTAGAGCACCCCTAGACTTAGGCTAGGGCACCCCTACGCTTAGGCTAAGGCTAGGGACCCCTAGGCTTAGGCTACGGCATCCCTAGGCTTAGCCAAGGGCACCCTAGTCTTAGATTAGGGCACCCTTAGGCTTAGGCTAGGGCACCCCTAGGCTTAGGTTAAGACTAGGTCACCCCTAGGCTTAGTCTAAGGCACCCCTAGGCTTAGGCTAGGGCACTCCTAAGCTTAGGCTAGGGCACCCCTAGGCTGAGGCTAGGGAACCCCTAGGCTGAGGCTAGGGCACCCATAGGCTTAGGCTAAGGCTAGGTCTCCCCTAGCCTAAGGCTAGGGCACCCCTAGGCTTAGGCTAGGGCACCCCTATGCTTAAGCTAGGGCAGCCGTAGGCTTAGGCTAAGGCTAGGTCTCCCCTATCCTAAGGCTAGGGCTCCCCTAGGCTTTGGCTAGGGCACTCCTAGGCTTAGGTTAGGGCACCCCAAGGATTAGGCTAAGGCTAGGGCTCCCCTCGCCTAACACTAGGGCACCCCTAGGCTTAGGCTAGGGACCCCTAGGCTTAGGCTAGGGCACCCCTAAGCTTAGGCTAGGGCACCCCTAGTCTTAGGATAGGGCACTCCTAGGCTTAGGCTAAAGCTAGCGCTCCCCTAGCCTAAGGCTAGGGCACCACTAGGCTTAGGCTAGGGCACCCTTAGACTTAGGCTAGGGCACCCCTAAGCTTAGGCTAGGGCACCCCTAAGCTTAGGCTGGGGCACCCCTAGCCTTAGGCTAGGGCACCCCAAGGCTTAGGCTAGAGCACCCATAGGCTGAGGCTAGAGAACCCATAGGCTTAGGCTAAGGCTAGTGCTCCCCTAGCCTAAGGCTAGGGCACCCCTAGGTTTAGGCTAGGGCACCCCTAGGCTTAGGCTAGGGCAGCCCTAGGCTTAGGCTAAAGGTAGGGCTCGCCAAGCCTAAGGCTTAGGCACCCCTAGGCTTAGGCTAGAGCACCTGTAGGCTTAGGCAAGGGCACCCCTAGGCTTAGGCTTAGGCTAGGGCTCCCCTAGCCTAAGGCTAGGGCACCCCTAGGCTCAGGCTAGGGCATCCCTAGGCTTAGGCTACGGCACTCCTAGGCTTAGGCTAAGGCTAGGGCTCCCCAAGCATAAGGCGAGGGCACCCGTAGGCTGAGGCTAGGGCACCCCTAGGGTTAGGTTAGGGAACCCCTAGGCTTAGGCTAGAGCACCCTTAGGCTTGGACTAAGGCTACGGCTCCCCTAACCTCAGGCTAGGGCACCCATGGACTCAGGCTATGGCACCCCTAGGCGTAGGCTAGGGCAATCCTAGGCTAGACTAAAGCTAGGGCTCCCATAGCCTCAGGCTAGGGCACCCGTAGGCTCAGGATAGGGCACCCCTAGGCTCAGGCTAGGGCACCCCTAGGCTAAGGCTAGGGCACCCCTAGGTTAGGCTAGGGCACCCCTAATCTTAGGCTAGGGCACCCTTAGGCGAAGGCTAAGGCTAGGGCTCCCCTATCCCAAGGCGAGGGCACCCCTAGGCTTAGGCTAGGGCAACCCTAGGCTTAGGCATGGGCACCCCTAAGCTTAGGCTAAGGCTAGGGCTCCCCTAGCCTATGGCTAGGGCACCCCTAGGCTTAGGCTAGGGCAACCATAGGCTTAAGCTAGGGAACCCCTAGGTTTAGGCTAAGGCTAGGGGACCCCTAGGCTTAGGCTAAGGCACCCCTAGGCTTAGGCTAGGGCACCCCTAAGTATAGGCGAGGGCACCCCTAGGCTTAGGCTAAAGCTAGGGCTCCCCTAGGCTTAGGCTAGGGCACCCCTAGGCTTAGGCTAATGCTAGGGGACCACTAGGCTTAGGCTAAGGTACCCCGAGGCTTAGGCTAGGGCACCCCTAGGCTTAGACTAAGGCTAAGGGACCCCTAGGCTTAGGCTAAGGCACCCCTAGGCTTAGGCTAGGGCACCCCTAGCCTAAGGCTAGGGCACCCCTAGCCTAAGGCTAGGGCACCCCTAGGCTCAGGCTATGGCACCCCTACACTTAGGCTAGGGCACCCATAGGCTTAGGCTAAGGCTAGAGCTCCCCTAGCCTAAGGCTAGGGCACCCCTAGCCTTAGGCTAGGGCACCCCTAAGCTTAGGCTAGGGCACCCCTAGGCTTAGGATAGAGCACCCCTAGGCTTAGGCTAGGGCACCCCTAGGCTTAGGATAGGGCAGCCCTAGGCATGTGCTAGGGCACCCCTAGGCTTAGGCTAAGGCTAAGGCTTCCCTAGCCTAAGGCTAGGGCACCCCTAGGCTTAGGCTAGGGCACCCGTAGGCTTAGGCTAGGGCACCCCTTGGCTTAGGTAGGGAACCCCTAGGCTTAGGTTAGGGCACCCTTATGCTTAGGCTAGGTACTCCTAGACTTAGGCTAGGGCACCCCTAGGCTTAGGCTAGGGAACCCCTAGGTTTAGGATAGGGCGCCCCAAGGCTTTGGCTAAGGCTAGGGCTCCCCTAGCCTAAGGCTAGTGTACCCCTAGGCTTAGGCTAGGACACCCCTAGACTTAGGCTAGGGCACCTCTAGGCTTAGGCTAGGACACCCCTAGGCTTAGGCTAAGGCTAGGGCTCCTCTAGCCGAACGCTAGGGCATCCCTAGGCTTGGGCTAGGGCACCCCTAAGCTTAGGCTAGGGCACCCCTAGGCTTAGGCTAGGGCAACCCAAGCCTTCGGCTGAGGCGAGGTCTCCCCTAGCCTAAGGCTAGGGTACACCTAGGCTTAAGCTAGGGCACCACTAGACTTAGGCTAGGGTACCCCTAGGCTTAGGCTAGGGCACCCCTAAGCTTAGGATAAGGCTAGGGCTCCTGTAGCCTAACGCTAGGGCATCCCTAGGCTTAGACTAAGGCTAAGGCTCCCCTAGCCTAAGGCTAGGGCACCCCTAGGCTTAGGCTAGGGTACCCCTAGGTTTAGGATAGGGCGCCCCAAGGCTTTGGCTAAGGCTAGGGCTCCCCTAGCCTAAGGCTAGTGTACCCCTAGGCTTAGGCTAGGACACCCCTAGACTTAGGCTAGGGCACCTCTAGGCTTAGGCTAGGACACCCCTAGGCTTAGGCTAAGGCTAGGGCTCCTCTAGCCTAACGCTAGGGCATCCCTAGCTTTCGGCTAGGGCACCCCTAAGCTTAGGCTAAGGCTAGGGAACCCCTAGGTTTAGGATAGGACGCCCCAAGGCCTAGGCTAAGGCTAGGGCTCCCCTAGCCTAAGGCTAGGGCACCCCTAGGCTTAGGCAAGGGAACCCCTAGGCTTAGGCAAGGGCACCCCTAGGCTTAGGCAAGGGCACCCCTAGGCTTAGGATAGGGCACCCCTAGGCTTAGGCTAGGGCACCCGTAGGCTTAGGCTAGGGCACCCCTAGGCGTAGGCTAAGGCTAGGGCTCCGCTAGCCTAATGCTAGGGCACCCCTAGGATTAGTCAAGGGAACCCCTAGGCTTAGGCAAGGGTACCCCTAGGCTTAGGATAGGGCACCCCTAGGCTTAGGATAGGGCACCCCTAGGCTTAGGCTAGGGCACCCCTAGGCTTAGGCTAGGGCACCCCTAGGAATAGGCTAAGGCACCCCTAGGCTTAGGCTAGGGCACCCCTAGGCTTAGGTAGGGCACCCCTATCTTAGGCTAGGGCACCCCTAAGCTTAGGCTAGGGCACCCCTAGGCTTAGGATAGAGCACCCCAAGGTTTGGGCTAGGGCACCCCTAGGCTTAGGCTAGGGCACCCCTAGGCTTAGGATAGGGCAGCCCTAGGCTTATGCTAGGGCACCCCTAGGCTTAGGCTAAGGCTAGGGCTTCCCTAGCCTAAGGCTAGGGCACCCCTAGGCTTAGGCTAGGGCACCCGTAGGCTTAGGATAGGGCACCCCTAGGCTTATATAGGGAACCCCTAGGCTTAGGTTAGGGCACCCTTATGCTTAGGCTAGGCACCCTTAGACTTAGGCTAGGGCACCCCGAGGCTTAGGCTGGGGCACCCCTAGGCTTACGCTAAGTCTAGGGCTCCTCTAGCCTGACGCTAGGGCATCCCTAGGCTTGGGCTAGGGCACCCCTAGGCTTAGGCTAGGGCACCTCTCGGCTTAGGCTAGGGCACCCCAAGCCTTCGGCTGAGGCGAGGTCTCCCCTAGCCTAAGGCTAGGGTACACCTAGGCTTAGGCTAGGGCACCCCTAGACTTAGGCTAGTGGACCCCTAGGCTTAGGCTAGGGCACCTCTAGGCTTAGGCTAAGCTAGGGCTCCTCTAGCCTAACGCTAGGGCATCCCTAGGCTTGGGCTAGGGCACCCCTAGGCTTAGGCTAGGGCACCCCAAGGCTTAGGCTAGGGCACCCCAAGGCTTCGGCTAAGGCTAGGACTCCCCTAGCCTAAGGCTATGGTACACCTAGGCTTAGGCTAGGGCACCCCTAGACTTAGGCTAGGGCACCCCTAGGCTTAGGCTTGGGTACCCCTAGGCTTAGGCTAGGGCACCCCTAGGCTTAGGCTAAGGCTAGGGCTCCTCTAGCCTAACGCTAGGGCATCCCTAGGCTTGGGCTAGGGTACCCCTAGGCTTAGACTAAGGCTAGGGCTCCCCTAGCCTTAGGATAGGGCACCCCTAGGCTTAGGATAGGACACCCCTAAGCTTAGGCTAAGGCTAGGGCTCCACTAGACTAAGGCTAGGGCCCCCTAGCCTTAGCCTAGGGCACCCCTAGGCTTAGGATAGCTCACCTCTAGGCTTAGGCTAGGGAACCCCTAGGTTTAGGCTAGGGTGCCCCAAGACGTTGGCTAAGGCTAGGGCTCCCCTAGCCTAAGGCTAGGGGAACCCTAGGCTTAGGGTAGGGCACCCCTAGGCTTAGGCTAGGAATCCAGTAGGCTTTGGCTAGGGCACCCCTAGGCTTAGGCTAGGGCACCCCTAGGCTTAGGCTAAGGCTAGGGCTCCCCTAGCCTAAGACTAGGGCACCCCTAGGCTTAGGGTAGGGCAACCCTAGGCTTAGGCTAGGACACCCCTAGGCATAGGCTACGGCACCCCATGTCTTAGTCTAGGGCACCCCTAGGATTAGGCTAAGGCTAGGGCTCCACTGTACTAAAGCTAGTGCACCCCTAGCCTTACGCTAGGGCACCCCTAGGCTTAGGCTAGGGCACCCCTAGGCTGAGGCTAGGGCCCCCTAGGTTTAGGCTAAGGCCAGGGCATGCCTAGGCTTAGGCTAGGGGACCCCTAGGCTTAGGCTAGGGCACCCTTAGGCTTAGGCTAGGGCACCCCTAGGCTTAGGCTAAGGCTATGGCTCCTCTAGCCTAAGGCTAGGGTACCCCTAGGCTTAGGTTAGGACAACCCTAGACTTAGGCTAGGACACCTCTAGGCTTAGGCTAGGACACCCCTAGGCTTAGGCTAAGGCTAGGGCTCCTCTAGCCTAACGCAAGGGGATCCCTAGGCTTCGGCTAGGGCACCCCTAAGCTTAGGCTAAGGCTAGGGCGCCCCTAGCCTAAGGCTAGGGAACCCCTAGGTTTAGGCTAGGGCGCCCCAAGGCCTAGGCTAAGGCTAGGGCTCCCCTAGCCTAAGGCTAGGGCACCCCTAGGCTTAGGCTAGGGCACCCCTAGGCTTAGGCTAGGGCACCTCTAGGCTTAGGCTAGGGCACCCCTAGGCTTAGGCTAGGGCACCCCTAGGCTTAGGCTAGGGCACCCCTAGGCTTAGGCTAGGGCACCCCTAGGCTTAGGCTAGGGCACCCCTAGGCTTAGGCTAGGGCACCCCTAGGCTTAGGCTAGGGCACCCCTAGGCTTAGGCTAGGGCACCCCTAGGCTTAGGCTAAGGCTAGGGCTCCCTTAGCCTAAGGCTAGGGCACACCTAGGCTTAGGCAAGGGCACCCCTAGACTTAGGCTAGGGCACCCCTAGGCTTAGGCTAGGGAACCCCTAGGCTTAGGCTAGGGCACCCCTAGGCTTAGGCTAGGGCACCCCTAGGCTTAGGCTAGGGCAGCCCTAGGCTTAGGCCAGGGCATCCCTAGGCTTAGGCTAACGCTAGGGCTCCTCTAGCCTAAGGCTTGGGCACCCGTACCCTTAGGCTAGGGGACCCATAGGCTTAGGCTAGGGCACCCCTAGATTTAGGCTAGGGCTGCCCTAGGCTTAGGGTAGGGCTGGGGCTCCTCTAGCCTAACGCTAGGGCATCCCTAGGCTTGGGCTAGGGCACCCCTAAGCTTAGGCTACGGCACCCCTAGGCTTAGGCTAGGGCACCCCAAGGCTTCGGCTAAGGCGAGGACTCCCCCAGCCCAAGACTAGGGTACACCTAGGCTTAGGCTAGGGCACCCCTAGACTTAGGCTCGGGCACCCCTAGGCTGAGGCTAGGGCACCCCTAGGCTGAGGCTAGGGCACCCCTAGGCTTAGGCTAAGGCTAGGGCTCCTCTAGCCTAACGCTAGGGCATCCCTAGGCTTGGGCTAGGGTACCCCTAGGCTTAGACTAAGGCTAGGGCTCCCCTAGCCTTAGGATAGGGCACCCCTAGGCTTAGGATAGGACACCCCTAAGCTTAGGCTAAGGCTAGGGCTCCACTAGACTAAGGCTAGGGCCCCCTAGCCTTAGCCTAGGGCACCCCTAGGCTTAGGATAGCTCACCTCTAGGCTTAGGCTAGGGAACCCCTAGGTTTAGGCTAGGGTGCCCCAAGACGTTGGCTAAGGCTAGGGCTCCCCTAGCCTAAGGCTAGGGGAACCCTAGGCTTAGGGTAGGGCACCCCTAGGCTTAGGCTAGGAATCCAGTAGGCTTTGGCTAGGGCACCCCTAGGCTTAGGCTAGGGCACCCCTAGGCTTAGGCTAAGGCTAGGGCTCCCCTAGCCTAAGACTAGGGCACCCCTAGGCTTAGGGTAGGGCAACCCTAGGCTTAGGCTAGGACACCCCTAGGCATAGGCTACGGCACCCCATGTCTTAGTCTAGGGCACCCCTAGGATTAGGCTAAGGCTAGGGCTCCACTGTACTAAAGCTAGTGCACCCCTAGCCTTACGCTAGGGCACCCCTAGGCTTAGGCTAGGGCACCCCTAGGCTGAGGCTAGGGCCCCCTAGGTTTAGGCTAAGGCCAGGGCATGCCTAGGCTTAGGCTAGGGGACCCCTAGGCTTAGGCTAGGGCACCCTTAGGCTTAGGCTAGGGCACCCCTAGGCTTAGGCTAAGGCTATGGCTCCTCTAGCCTAAGGCTAGGGTACCCCTAGGCTTAGGTTAGGACAACCCTAGACTTAGGCTAGGACACCTCTAGGCTTAGGCTAGGACACCCCTAGGCTTAGGCTAAGGCTAGGGCTCCTCTAGCCTAACGCAAGGGGATCCCTAGGCTTCGGCTAGGGCACCCCTAAGCTTAGGCTAAGGCTAGGGCGCCCCTAGCCTAAGGCTAGGGAACCCCTAGGTTTAGGCTAGGGCGCCCCAAGGCCTAGGCTAAGGCTAGGGCTCCCCTAGCCTAAGGCTAGGGCACCCCTAGGCTTAGGCTAGGGCACCCCTAGGCTTAGGCTAGGGCACCCCTAGGCTTAGGCTAGGGCACCCCTAGGCTTAGGCTAGGGCACCCCTAGGCTTAGGCTAGGGCACCCCTAGGCTTAGGCTAGGGCACCCCTAGGCTTAGGCTAGGGCACCCCTAGGCTTAGGCTAGGGCACCCCTAGGCTTAGGCTAGGGCACCCCTAGGCTTAGGCTAGGGCACCCCTAGGCTTAGGCTAGGGCACCCCTAGGCTTAGGCTAAGGCTAGGGCTCCCTTAGCCTAAGGCTAGGGCACAGCTAGGCTTAGGCAAGGGCACCCCTAGACTTAGGCTAGGGCACCCCTAGGCTTAGGCTAGGGAACCCCTAGGCTTAGGCTAGGGCACCCCTAGGCTTAGGCTAGGGCACCCCTAGGCTTAGGCTAGGGCAGCCCTAGGCTTAGGCCAGGGCATCCCTAGGCTTAGGCTAACGCTAGGGCTCCTCTAGCCTAAGGCTTGGGCACCCGTACCCTTAGGCTAGGGGACCCATAGGCTTAGGCTAGGGCACCCCTCGGTTTAGGCTAGGGCTGCCCTAGGCTTAGGGTAGGGCTGGGGCTCCTCTAGCCTAACGCTAGGGCATCCCTAGGCTTGGGCTAGGGCACCCCTAGGCTTAGGCTACGGCACCCCTAGGCTTAGGCTAGGGCACCCCAAGGCTTCGGCTAAGGCGAGGACTCCCCCAGCCTAAGGCTAGGGTACACCTAGGCTTAGGCTAGGGCACCCCTAGACTTAGGCTAGGGCACCCCTAGGCTGAGGATAGGGCACCCCTAGGCTGAGGCTAGGGCACCCCTAGGCTTAGGCTAAGGCTCGGGCTCCTATAGCCTAACACTAGGGCATGCCTAGGCTTGGATTAGGGAACCCCTAGGTTTAGGCTAGGGCGCCCCAGGCTTAGGCTAAGGCTAGGGTTCTCTAGCCTAAGGCTAGGGCAACCCTAGGCTTAGGGTAGGGCACCCCTAAGCTTAGGCTAGGACACCCGTAGGCTTAGGCTAGAGCACCCCTAGGCTTAGGCTAGGGCACCCCTAGGCTTAGGCTAAGGCTAGGGCTCCCCAAGCCTAAGACTAGGGCACCCCTAGGCTTAGGGTAGGGCAACCCTAGGCTTAGGTTTGGGCACCCCTAATCTTAGGATAGGGCACCCCTAGGCTTAGGCTAAGGCTAGGGCTCCACTGGACTAAGGCTAGCGCATCTCTAGCCTTACGCTAGCGCACCCCTAGGCTTAGGCTAGGGCAACCCTAGGCTTAGGCTAGGGCACCAGTATGCTTACGCTAGGGCACCCCTAGGCTCAGGCTAGGGCACCCCTAGGTTTAGGCTAAGGCTAGGGCTCCCCTAGCCTAAGGCTAGGGCACCCCTAGGCTTAGGCTAGGGCACCCGTAGCCTTAGGCTAGGGAACCCCTAGGCTTAGGTAGGGAACCCCTAGGCTTAGGTTAGGGCACCCCTATGCTTAGGCTAGGCACCACTAGACGTAGGCTAGGGCACCCCTGGGCTTAGGCTGGGGCACCCCTAGGCTTAGGGTAAGGCCAGGGCTCCTCTAGCCTAACGCTAGGGCATCCCTAGGCTTCGGCTAGGGCACCCCTAGGCTTAGGCTAGGGCACCCCTAGGCTTAGGCTAGGGCACCCCAAGGCTTAGGCTGAGGCGAGGACTCTCCTAGCCTAAGGCTTGGGTACACCTAGGCTTAGGCTAGGGCACACCTAGACTTAGGCTAGGGCACCCTTAGGCTTAGGCTAGGGCACCCCTAGGCTTAGGCTAAGCTAGGGCTCCTCTAGCCTAATGCTAGGGCATCCCTAGGCTTGGGCTAAGGCAACCTTAGGCTTAGGGTAAGGCTAGGGCTCCACTAGACTAAGGCTCGGGTACCCCTAGCCTTAGCCTAGGGCATCCCTAGGCTTAGGCTAGGTCACCCCTAGGCTTAGGCTAGGGAACCCCTAGGTTTATGCTAGGGCGCCCCAAGGCTTAGGCTAAGGCTAGGGCTCCCCTTGCCTAAGGCTAGGGCACCCCTAGGTTTAGGCTAGGGCACCCCTAGGCTTAGGCTAGGACAACCGTAGGTTTAGGCTAGGGTACCCCTAGACTTAGGCTAGGACACCCATAGGCTTAGGCTAAGGCTAGGGCTCCCCTAGCCTAAGGCTATGGTACCCCTAGGCTTAAGCTAGAGCACCCCTAGACTTAGGCTAGGGCACGACTATGCTTAGGCTAGGCACCCCTAGGCTTAGGCTAAGGCTAGGGCTCCCCTAGCCTAAGGCTATGGTACCCCTAGGCTTAATCTAGGGCACCCCTAGACTTAGGCTAGGGCACCCCTAGGCTTAGAGTAAGGCCAGGGCTCCTCTAGCCTAACGCTAGGGCAACCCTAGACTTGGGCTAGGGCACCCCTAGGCTTAGGCTAGGGCACCCCTAGGCTTAGGTTAGGGCACCCCAAGGCTTCGGCTAAGGTGAGTACTGCCCTAGCCTAAGGCTAGGGTACACCTAGGCTTAGGCTAGGGCACCCATAGACTAAGGCTAGGGCACCCCTAGGCTTAGGCTAGGGCACCCCTAGGCTTAGGCTAAGGCTAGGGCTCCTCTAGCCTAACGCTAGGACATCCCTAGACTTGGGCTAGGGCACCCCTAGGCTTAGGCTAGGACACCCGTAGGCTTAGGCTAGGGCACCCCTAGGCTTAGGCTAGGGCACCCCTAGGCTTAGGCTAACGCTAGGGCTCCCCTAGCCTAAGATTAGGGCACCCCTAGGCTTAGGGTAGGGCAACCGTAGGCTTGGGCTAGGGCACCCCTAGGCTTAGCCTAGGGCACCCCATGGCTTAGGATAGGGCACCCCTAGGCTTAGGCTAAGGCTAGGGCTCCACTAGACTAAGGCTAGGGCACCCCTAGCCTTACGCTAGGGCACCCCTAGGCTTACGCTAGGGCAACCCTAGGTTTATGGTAGGGCACACTAGGTTTAGGCTAGGGCACCCCTAGGCTTAGGATAGGGCAACCCTAAGCTTAGGGTAAGGTTAGGGCTCCACTAGACTAAGGCTAGGGCACCCCTAGCCTTAGCCTAGGGCACCCCTAGGCTTAGGCTAGCTCACCCCTAGGCTTAGGCTAGGGAAACCCATGGTTTAGGCTAGGGCGACCCAAGGTTTAGGCTAAGGCTTGGGCTCCCCTAGCCTAAGGCTAGGGTCCCCTAGTCTAAGGCTGGGGCACCCCTAGGCTTAGGCTAGGGCACCCCTAGGTTTGGGCTAGGGCACCCCAAAGCTTAGGCTAGGGCAGCCCTAGGTTTAGGCTAAGGCTAGGGCTCCCTTAGCCTAACCCTAGGGCACCCATTGGCTTAGGCTAGGGCACCCCTAGGCTTAGGCTAGGGCACCCTTAGGCTTAGGCTAGGGCACCCCTAGGCTTAGGCTAGGGCACCCCTAGGCTTAGGCAAGGGCAGCCCTAGGCTTAGGCTAGGGCAGCCCTAGGATTAGGTTAGGGCACCCCTAGGCTTAGGCTAGGGCACCCCTAGGCTTAGGCTAAGGCTCGGGCTCCTATAGCCTAACACTAGGGCATGCCTAGGCTTGGATTAGGGAACCCCTAGGTTTAGGCTAGGGCGCCCCAGGCTTAGGCTAAGGCTAGGGTTCTCTAGCCTAAGGCTAGGGCAACCCTAGGCTTAGGGTAGGGCACCCCTAAGCTTAGGCTAGGACACCCGTAGGCTTAGGCTAGAGCACCCCTAGGCTTAGGCTAGGGCACCCCTAGGCTTAGGCTAAGGCTAGGGCTCCCCAAGCCTAAGACTAGGGCACCCCTAGGCTTAGGGTAGGGCAACCCTAGGCTTAGGTTTGGGCACCCCTAATCTTAGGATAGGGCACCCCTAGGCTTAGGCTAAGGCTAGGGCTCCACTGGACTAAGGCTAGCGCATCTCTAGCCTTACGCTAGCGCACCCCTAGGCTTAGGCTAGGGCAACCCTAGGCTTAGGCTAGGGCACCAGTATGCTTACGCTAGGGCACCCCTAGGCTCAGGCTAGGGCACCCCTAGGTTTAGGCTAAGGCTAGGGCTCCCCTAGCCTAAGGCTAGGGCACCCCTAGGCTTAGGCTAGGGCACCCGTAGCCTTAGGCTAGGGAACCCCTAGGCTTAGGTAGGGAACCCCTAGGCTTAGGTTAGGGCACCCCTATGCTTAGGCTAGGCACCACTAGACGTAGGCTAGGGCACCCCTGGGCTTAGGCTGGGGCACCCCTAGGCTTAGGGTAAGGCCAGGGCTCCTCTAGCCTAACGCTAGGGCATCCCTAGGCTTCGGCTAGGGCACCCCTAGGCTTAGGCTAGGGCACCCCTAGGCTTAGGCTAGGGCACCCCAAGGCTTAGGCTGAGGCGAGGACTCTCCTAGCCTAAGGCTTGGGTACACCTAGGCTTAGGCTAGGGCACACCTAGACTTAGGCTAGGGCACCCTTAGGCTTAGGCTAGGGCACCCCTAGGCTTAGGCTAAGCTAGGGCTCCTCTAGCCTAATGCTAGGGCATCCCTAGGCTTGGGCTAAGGCAACCTTAGGCTTAGGGTAAGGCTAGGGCTCCACTAGACTAAGGCTCGGGTACCCCTAGCCTTAGCCTAGGGCATCCCTAGGCTTAGGCTAGGTCACCCCTAGGCTTAGGCTAGGGAACCCCTAGGTTTATGCTAGGGCGCCCCAAGGCTTAGGCTAAGGCTAGGGCTCCCCTTGCCTAAGGCTAGGGCACCCCTAGGTTTAGGCTAGGGCACCCCTAGGCTTAGGCTAGGACAACCGTAGGTTTAGGCTAGGGTACCCCTAGACTTAGGCTAGGACACCCATAGGCTTAGGCTAAGGCTAGGGCTCCCCTA
This sequence comes from Tenrec ecaudatus, assembly GCF_050624435.1. NCBI lineage: Eukaryota > Metazoa > Chordata > Mammalia > Afrosoricida > Tenrecidae > Tenrec > Tenrec ecaudatus. Next base: position 543,739 of record NW_027457651.1, read on the forward strand.
GCCTAAGGCTATGGTACCCCTAGGCTTAAGCTAGAGCACCCCTAGACTTAGGCTAGGGCACGACTATGCTTAGGCTAGGCACCCCTAGGCTTAGGCTAAGGCTAGGGCTCCCCTAGCCTAAGGCTATGGTACCCCTAGGCTTAAGCTAGGGCACCCCTAGACTTAGGCTAGGGCACCCCTAGGCTTAGAGTAAGGCCAGGGCTCCTCTAGCCTAACGCTAGGGCAACCCTAGACTTGGGCTAGGGCACCCCTAGGCTTAGGCTAGGGCACCCCTAGGCTTAGGTTAGGGCACCCCAAGGCTTCGGCTAAGGTGAGTACTGCCCTAGCCTAAGGCTAGGGTACACCTAGGCTTAGGCTAGGGCACCCATAGACTAAGGCTAGGGCACCCCTAGGCTTAGGCTAGGGCACCCCTAGGCTTAGGCTAAGGCTAGGGCTCCTCTAGCCTAACGCTAGGACATCCCTAGACTTGGGCTAGGGCACCCCTAGGCTTAGGCTAGGACACCCGTAGGCTTAGGCTAGGGCACCCCTAGGCTTAGGCTAGGGCACCCCTAGGCTTAGGCTAACGCTAGGGCTCCCCTAGCCTAAGATTAGGGCACCCCTAGGCTTAGGGTAGGGCAACCGTAGGCTTGGGCTAGGGCACCCCTAGGCTTAGACTAGGGCACCCCTAAGCTTAGGCTAGGGTACCCCTAGTCTTAGACTAGGGCACCCCTAGGCTTAGGCTAGGTCACCCCTAGGCTTAGGCTAGGGAACCCCTAGGTTTCGGCTAGGGCGCCCCAAGGCTTAGGCTAAGGCTAGGGCTCCCCTAGCCTAAGGCTAGGGCAACCCTAGGCTTAGGGTAGGGCACCCCTAGGCTTAGGCTAGGACACCCGTAGGCTTAGGTTAGGGCACCGCTAGGATTTGGCTAAGGCTAGGGCTCCACTAGCCTAAGACTAGGGCACCCCTAGGTTTAGGGTAGGGCAACCCTAGGCTTAGGCTAGGGCACCCCTAGGCTCAGGCTAAGGATAGGGCTCCACTGGACTAAGGCTAGGGCACCCCTAGCCTTACGCTAGCGCACCCCTAGGCTTAGGCTAGGGCAACCCTTGGCTTAGGCTAGGGCACCCCTATGCTTACGCTAGGGTACCCCTAGTCTCAGGCTAGGGCACCCCTAGGTTTAGGCTAATGCTAGGGCTCCCCTAGCCTAAGGCTAGATCACCCCTAGGCTTAGGCTAGGGCACCCGTAGGCTTAGACTAGGGGACCCCTAGGCTTAGGTAGGGAACTCCTAGGCTTAGGTTAGGGCACCCCTATGCTTAGGCTAGGCACCCCTAGACTTAGGCTAGGGCACCCCTAGGCTTAGGCTGGGGCACCCCTAGGCTTAGGGTAAGGCCAGGGCTCCTCTAGCCTAAGGCTTGGGTACACCTAGGCTTCGGCTAGGGCACCCCTAGGCTTAGGCTAGGGCACCCCTAGGCTTAGGCTAGGGCACCCCTAGGCTTAGGCTGAGGCGAGGACTCTCCTAGCCTAAGGCTTGGGTGCACCTAGGCTTAGGCTAGGGCACCCCTAGACTTAGGCTAGGGCACCCTTAGGCTTAGGCTAGGTCACCCCTAGGCTTAGGCTAAGCTGGGCTCCTCTAGCCTAACGCTAGGGCATCCCTACGCTTGGGCTAAGGCACCCCCTAGGCTTAGTGTAAGGCTAGGGCTCCACTAGACTAAGGCTCGGGCACCCCTAGCCTTAGCCTAGGGCACCCCTAGGCTTAGGCTAGGTCACCCCTAGGCTTAGGCTAGGGAACCCCTAGGTTTAAGCTAGGGCGCCCCAAGGCTTAGGCTAAGGCTAGGGCTCCCCTAGCCTAAGGCTAGGGCTCCCCTAGGCTTAGGCTAGGGCACTCCTAGGCTTAGGCTAGGGCACCCCTAGGCTTAGGCTCGGGCACTCCTAGGCTTAGGCTAGGGCACCCCTAGGCTTAGGCTAGGGCACCCCTAGGCTTAGGCAAGGGCAGCCCTAGGCTTAGGCTAGGGCAGCCCTAGGATTAGGCTAGGGCACCCCAGGTCTTTGGCTAGGGCACCCCTAGGCTTACGCTAGGGCACCCGTCGTCTTATGCTAAGGCACCCCTCGGCTTAGGCTAGGGCACCCCTAGGCTTAGGCTAGGGCACCCCTAGGCTTAGGCTAAGGCTAGGGCTCCCCTAGCCTAAGACTAGGGCACCCCTAGCCTTAGGGTAGGGCAACCGTAGGCTTAGGCTAGGGCACCCCTAGGCTTAGGCTAGGGCACCCCATGGCTTAGGATAGGGCACCCCTAGGCTTAGGCTAAGGCTAGGGCTCCACTAGACTAAGGCTAGGACACCCCTAGACTTACGCTAGGACACCCCTAGGCTTAGGCTAGGGAACCCCTAGGTTTAAGCTAGGGCACCCCAAGGCTTAGGCTAAGGCAAGGGCTCCCCTAGCCTAAGGCTAGGGCACCCCTAGTCTTAGGCTATGGCACCCTTAGGCTTAGGCTAGGACACCCCTAGGCTTAGGCTAAGGCTAGGGCTCCCCTAGCCTAAGGCTAGGGCACTCCTAGGCTTAGGCTAGGGCACCCCTAGGCTTAGGCTATGGCACCCCTAGGCTTAGGCTAGGGCACCCCTAGGCTTAGGCTAAGGCTAGGGCTCCTCTAGCCTAACGCTAGGGCTTCCCTAGACTTGGGCTAGGGCACCCCTAGGCTTAGACTAAGGCTAGGGCTCCCCTAGCCTAAGGCAAGGCCACCGCTAGCCTTAGTCAAGGGCACCCCTAGGCTTAGGCTAGGGCACCCCTAGGCTTAGGATAGGGCACCCCTAAGCTTAGGCTAAGGCTAGGGCTCCACTAGACTAAGGCTAGGGCACCCCTAGCCTTAGCCTAGGGCACCCCTAGGCTTAGGCTAGCTCACCCCTAGTCTTAGGCTAGGGAACCCCTAGGTTTAAACTAGGGCGCCCCTAGGCTTAGGCTAACGCTAGGGCTCCCCTAGCCTAAGGCTAGGGCACCCCTAGGCTTAGGGTAGGGCACCCCTAGGCTTAGGCTAGGACACCCGTAGGCTTAGGCTAGGGCACCCCTAGGCTTAGGCTACGGCACCCCTAGGCTTAGGCTAAGGCTAGGGCTCCCCTAGCCTAAGACTAGGGCACCCCTAGGCTTAGGGTAGGGCAACCGTAGGCTTAGGATAGGGCACCCCTAGGCTTAGGCTAAGGCTAGGGCTCCACTAGACTAAGACTAGGGCCCCTAGCCTTAGCATAGGGCACCCCTAGGCTTAGGCTAGCTCACCCCTAGGCTTAGGCTAGAGAACCACAAGGTTTAGGCTAGGGCGCCCCAAGGCTTAGGCTAGGGCACCCCTAGGCTTAGGCTAGGACACCACTAGGCTTAGGCTAGGGCACCACTAGGCTTAGGCTAAGGCTAGGTCCCCCAAGCCTAAGGCTAGGGCACCCCTAGGCTTAGGCTAGGGCACCCCAAAGCTTAGGCTAGGGCAACCCTAGGTTTAGGATAAGGGTAAGGCTCCCCTTGCCTAACCCGAGGGCACCCCTAGGCTTAGGCTACGGCACCCCTAGGCTTAGACTAGGGCACCCCTAAGCTTAGGCTAGGGTACCCCTAGTCTTAGACTAGGGCACCCCTAGGCTTAGGCTAGGTCACCCCTAGGCTTAGGCTAGGGAACCCCTAGGTTTCGGCTAGTGCGCCCCAAGGCTTAGGCTAAGGCTAGGGCTCCCCTAGCCTAAGGCTAGGGCATCCCTAGGCTTAGGCTAGGGCACCGCTAGGCTTAGGCTAGGGCACCGCTAGGCTTAGGCTAAGGCTAGGGCTCCCCTAGCCTAAGACTAGGGCACCCCTAGGTTTAGGGTAGGGCAACCCTAGGCTTAGGCTAGGGCACCCCTAGGCTCAGGCTAAGGATAGGGCTCCACTGGACTAAGGCTAGGGCACCCCTAGCCTTACGCTAGCGCACCCCTAGGCTTAGGCTAGGGCAACCCTTGGCTTAGGCTAGGGCACCCCTATGCTTACGCTAGGGTACCCCTAGTCTCAGGCTAGGGCACCCCTAGGTTTAGGCTAAAGCTAGGGCTCCCCTAGCCTAAGGCTAGATCACCCCTAGGCTTAGGCTAGGGCACCCGTAGGCTTAGACTAGGGGACCCCTAGGCTTAGGTAGGGAACCCCTAGGCTTAGGTTAGGGCACCCCTATGCTTAGGCTAGGCACCCCTAGACTTAGGCTAGGGCACCCCTAGGCTTAGGCTGGGGCACCCCTAGGCTTAGGGTAAGGCCAGGGCTCCTCTAGCCTAAGGCTTGGGTACACCTAGGCTTCGGCTAGGGCACCCCTAGGCTTAGGCTAGGGCACCCCTAGGCTTAGGCTAGGGCACCCCTAGGCTTAGGCTGAGGCGAGGACTCTCCTAGCCTAAGGCTTGGGTGCACCTAGGCTTAGGCTAGGGCAACCCTAGACTTAGGCTAGGGCACCTTAGGCTTAGGCTAGGTCACCCCTAGGCTTAGGCTAAGCTGGGCTCCTCTAGCCTAACGCTAGGGCATCCCTAAGCTTGGGCTAAGGCACCCCCTAGGCTTAGTGTAAGGCTAGGGTTCCACTAGACTAAGGCTCGGGCACCCCTAGCCTTAGCCTAGGGCACCCATAGGCTTAGGCTAGGTCACCCCTAGGCTTAGGCTAGGGAACCCCTAGGTTTAAGCTAGGGCGCCCCAAGGCTTAGGCTAAGGCTAGGGCTCCCCTAGCCTAAGGCTAGGGCTCCCCTAGGCTTAGGCTAGGGCACTCCTAGGCTTAGGCTAGGGCACCCCTAGGCTTAGGCTAGGGCACTCCTAGGCTTAGGCTAGGGCACCCCTAGGCTTAGGCTAGGGCACCCCTAGGCTTAGGCAAGGGCAGCCCTAGGCTTAGGCTAGGGCAGCCCTAGGATTAGGCTAGGGCACCCCTAGTCTTTGGCTATGGCACCCCTAGGCTTACGCTAGGGCACCCGTCGGCTTATTCTAGGGCACCCCTAGGCTTAGGGTAGGGCACCCCTAGGCTTAGGCTAGGACACCCGTTGGCTTAGGCTAGGGCACCCCTAGGCTTAGGCTAGGGCACCCCAAGGCTTAGGCTAAGGCTAAGGCTCCCCTAGCCTAAGACTAGGGCACCCCTAGGCTTAGGGTAGGGCAACCGTAGGCTTAGGCTAGGGCACCCCTGGGCTTAGGCTAGGGCACCCCTAGGCTTAGGTTAGGGCACCCCTAGGCTTAGGCTAGGGCACCCCTAGGCTTAGGCTAAGGCTAGGGCTCAGCTAGCCTAAGGCTAGGGCACCCCTAGGCTTTGGCTAGGGCACCCCTAAGCTTAGGGTAGGGCACCCCTAGGCTTATTCTAGGGCACATCTAGGCTTAGGCTAGGGCACCACTAGGCTTAGGCTAAGGCTAGGGCTCCGCTAGCCTAAGGCTAGGGCACCCCTAGGCTTAGGCTAGGGCACCCCTAGGCGTAGGATAGGGCACCCCTAGGCTTAGGCTAAGGCTAGGGCTCAGCTAGCCTAAGGCTTGAGCACCCCTAGGCTTACGCTAGGGCAATCCTAGGCTTAGGGTAGGGAACTCCAAGGCTTAGGCTAGGGCACCCCTTGGCTTATGCTAGGGCACACCTAGGCTTAGGCTAAGGCTAGGGCTCCACTAGACTAAGGCTAGGGCACCCCTAGGCTTAGGCTAGGAAACCCCTAGGCTTAGGCTAGGGCACCGCTAGGCTTAGGCTAGGGCACCCATAGGCTTAGGCTAGTGCACCCCTAGGCTTAGGCTAAGGCTAGGGCTCCCCTAGCCTAAGGCTAGGGCACCCCTAGGCTTAGGCTAGGGCACCCCTAGGCTTAGGCTAGGGGACCCCTAGGAATAGGCTAGGGCACCCCTAAGCTTAGGCTAGGGCACCCCTAGGCTTAGGCTAGGGCACCCCTAGGCTTAGGCTAGGGCACTCCTAGGCTTAGGCTAAGGCAAGGGCTCAGCTAGCCTAAGGCTAGGGCACCCCTAGGCTTAGGCTCGGGCACCCCTAGGCTTAGGGTAGGGCACCCCTAGGCTTAGGCTATGGCACCCCTAGGCTTAGGCTAGGGCACCCCTAGGCTTAGGCTAGGGCACCCCTAGGCTTACGCTAGGGCACCCCTAGGCTTACGCTAGGGCACCCCTAAGCTTAGGCTTGGGCACCCCTAGGCTTAGGCTAGGGCACCCCTAGGCTTAGGCTAAGGCTAAGGCTCCCCTAGCCTAAGGCTAGGGCACCCCTAGGCTTAGGCTAGGGCACCCCTAGGCTTAGGCTAGGGCACCCCTAGGCTAATGCTAGGGCACCACTAGGCTTTGGCTAGGGCACCCCTAAGCTTAGGGTAGGGCACTCCTAGGCTTAGTCTAGGGCACATCTAGGCTTAGGCTAGGGCACCACTAGGCTTAGGCTAAGGCTAGGGCTCCACTAGACTAAGGATAGGGCACCCCTAGGCTTAGGCTAGGGCACCCGTAGGCTTAGGCTAGGACACCCCTAGGCTTAGGCTAGGGCACCCCTAGTCTTAGGCTAGGTCTCCCCTAGGCTTAGGCTAAGGCTAGGGCTCCCCTATCCTAAGGCTAGGGCACCCCTAGGCTTAGGCTAGGGCACCCCTAGGCTTAGGCTAGGGCACCCCTAGGCTTAGGCTAGGGCACCCCTAGGCTTAGGCTAGGGCACCCCTAGGCTTAGGCTAAGGCTAGGTCTCCCCTTGCCTAAGGCTAGGGCACCCCTAGGCTTAGGCTAGGGCACCCCAAGGCTTAGGCTAGGGCACCCCTAGGCTTAGGCTAGGGCACCCCTAGGCTTAGGCTAGGGCACCCCTAGGCTTAGGCTAGGGCACCCCTAGGCTTAGGCTAAGGCTAGGGCTCAGTTAGCCTAAGGCTATGGCACCCCTAGGATTTGACTAGGGCACCCCTAAGCTTAGGGTAGGGCACCCCTAGGCTTAGGCTAGGGCACATCTAGGCTTAGGCTAGGGGACCCCTAGGCTTAGGCTAGGGCACCCCTAGGCTTAGGCTAGGGCACCCCTAGGCTTAGGCTAGGGCACCCCTAGGCTTAGGCTAAGGCTAGGGCTCAGCGATCCTAAGGCTATGACACCCCTAGGATTTGGCTAGGGTACCCCTAAGCTTAGGGGAGGGCACCCCTAGGCTTAGGCTAGGGCACATCAAGGCTTAGGCTAGGGCACCACTAGGCTTAGGCTAAGGCTAGGGCTCCACTAGACTAAGGCTAGGGCACCCCTAGGCTTAGGCTAGGGCACCCCTAGGCTTATGCGAGGACACCCCTAGGCTTAGGCTAGAGCACCCCTAGTCTTAGGCTAGGGCACCCCTAGGCTTAGGCTAAGGCTAGTGCTCCCCTAGCCTAAGGCTAGGGCACCCCTAGGCTTAGGCTAGGGCACCCCTAGGCTTAGGCTAGGGCACCCCTAGGCTTAGGCTAAGGCTAGGGCTCCCCTAGCCTAAGGCTAGGGTTCCCCTAGGCTTAGGCTAGGGCACCCCTAGGCTTAGGCTAGCTCACCCCTAGTCTTAGGCTAGGGAACCCCTAGGTTTAAACTAGGGCGCCCCTAGGCTTAGGCTAACGCTAGGGCTCCCCTAGCCTAAGGCTAGGGCACCCCTAGGCTTAGGGTAGGGCACCCCTAGGCTTAGGGTAGGACACCCGTAGGCTTAGGCTAGGGCACCCCTAGGCTTAGGCTAGGGCACCCCTAGGCTTAGGCTAAGGCTAGGGCTCCCCTAGCCTAAGACTAGGGCACCCCTAGGCTTAGGGTAGGGCAACCGTAGGCTTAGGATAGGGCACCCCTAGGCTTAGGCTAAGGCTAGGGCTCCACTAGACTAAGACTAGGGCCCCTAGCCTTAGCATAGGGCACCCCTAGGCTTAGGCTAGCTCACCCCTAGGCTTAGGCTAGAGAACCACAAGGTTTAGGCTAGGGCGCCCCAAGGCTTAGGCTAGGGCACCCCTAGGCTTAGGCTAGGACACCACTAGGCTTAGGCTAGGGTACCACTAGGCTTAGGCTAAGGCTAGGTCCCCCAGGCCTAAGGCTAGGGCACCCCTAGGCTTAGGCTAGGGCACCCCAAAGCTTAGGCTAGGGCAACCCTAGGTTTAGGATAAGGGTAAGGCTCCCCTTGCCTAACCCGAGGGCACCCCTAGGCTTAAGCTAGGGCCCCCCTAGGCTTAGACTAGGGCACCCCTAAGCTTAGGCTAGGGTACCCCTAGTCTTAGACTAGGGCACCCCTAGGCTTAGGCTAGGTCACCCCTAGGCTTAGGCTAGGGAACCCCTAGGTTTCGGCTAGGGCGCCCCAAGGCTTAGGCTAAGGCTAGGGCTCCCCTAGCCTAAGGCTAGGGCAACCCTAGGCTTAGGCTAGGGCACCGCTAGGCTTAGGCGAGGACACCCCTAGGCTTAGGCTAGAGCACCCCTAGTCTTAGGCTAGGGCACCCCTAGGCTTAGGCTAAGGCTAGTGCTCCCCTAGCCTAAGGCTAGGGCACCCCTAGGCTTAGGCTAGGGCACCCCTAGGCTTAGGCTAGGGCACCCCTAGGCTTAGGCTAGGGCACCCCTAGTCTTTGGCTAGGGCACCCCTAGGCTTACGCTAGGGCACCCGTCGGCTTATGCTAGGGCACCCCTAGGCTTAGGGTAGGGCACCCCTAGGCTTAGGCTAGGACACCCGTAGGCTTAGGCTAGGGCACCCCTAGGCTTAGGCTAGGGCACCCCAAGGCTTAGGCTAAGGCTAAGGTTCCCCTAGCCTAAGACTAGGGCACCCCTAGGCTTAGGGTAGGGCAACCGTAGGCTTAGGCTAGGGCACCCCTGGGCTTAGGCTAGGGCACCCCTAGGCTTAGGTTAGGGCACCCCTAGGCTTAGGCTAGGGCACCCCTAGGCTTAGGCTAAGGCTAGGGCTCAGCTAGCCTAAGGCTAGGGCACCCCTAGGCTTTGGCTAGGGCACCCCTAAGCTTAGGGTAGGGCACCCCTAGGCTTATTCTAGGGCACATCTAGGCTTAGGCTAGGGCACCACTAGGCTTAGGCTAAGGCTAGGGCTCCGCTAGCCTAAGGCTAGGGCATCCCTAGGCTTAGGCTAGGGCACCCCTAGGCGTAGGATAGGGCACCCCTAGGCTTAGGCTAAGGCTAGGGCTCAGCTAGCCTAAGGCTTGAGCACCCCTAGGCTTACGCTAGGGCAATCCTAGGCTTAGGGTAGGGAACTCCAAGGCTTAGGCTAGGGCACCCCTTGGCTTATGCTAGGGCACACCTAGGCTTAGGCTAAGGCTAGGGCTCCACTAGACTAAGGCTAGGACACCACTAGGCTTAGGCTAGGGTACCACTAGGCTTAGGCTAAGGCTAGGTCCCCCAGGCCTAAGGCTAGGGCACCCCTAGGCTTAGGCTAGGGCACCCCAAAGCTTAGGCTAGGGCAACCCTAGGTTTAGGATAAGGGTAAGGCTCCCCTTGCCTAACCCGAGGGCACCCCTAGGCTTAAGCTAGGGCCCCCCTAGGCTTAGACTAGGGCACCCCTAAGCTTAGGCTAGGGTACCCCTAGTCTTAGACTAGGGCACCCCTAGGCTTAGGCTAGGTCACCCCAAGGCTTAGGCTAGGGAACCCCTAGGTTTCGGCTAGGGCGCCCCAAGGCTTAGGCTAAGGCTAGGGCTCCCCTAGCCTAAGGCTAGGGCAACCCTAGGCTTAGGCTAGGGCACCGCTAGGCTTAGGCGAGGACACCCCTAGGCTTAGGCTAGAGCACCCCTAGTCTTAGGCTAGGGCACCCCTAGGCTTAGGCTAAGGCTAGTGCTCCCCTAGCCTAAGGCTAGGGCACCCCTAGGCTTAGGCTAGGGCACCCCTAGGCTTAGGCTAGGGCACCCCTAGGCTTAGGCTAGGGCACCCCTAGTCTTTGGCTAGGGCACCCCTAGGCTTACGCTAGGGCACCCGTCGGCTTATGCTAGGGCACCCCTAGGCTTAGGGTAGGGCACCCCTAGGCTTAGGCTAGGACACCCGTAGGCTTAGGCTAGGGCACCCCTAGGCTTAGGCTAGGGCACCCCAAGGCTTAGGCTAAGGCTAAGGTTCCCCTAGCCTAAGACTAGGGCACCCCTAGGCTTAGGGTAGGGCAACCGTAGGCTTAGGCTAGGGCACCCCTGGGCTTAGGCTAGGGCACCCCTAGGCTTAGGTTAGGGCACCCCTAGGCTTAGGCTAGGGCACCCCTAGGCTTAGGCTAAGGCTAGGGCTCAGCTAGCCTAAGGCTAGGGCACCCCTAGGCTTTGGCTAGGGCACCCCTAAGCTTAGGGTAGGGCACCCCTAGGCTTATTCTAGGGCACATCTAGGCTTAGGCTAGGGCACCACTAGGCTTAGGCTAAGGCTAGGGCTCCGCTAGCCTAAGGCTAGGGCATCCCTAGGCTTAGGCTAGGGCACCCCTAGGCGTAGGATAGGGCACCCCTAGGCTTAGGCTAAGGCTAGGGCTCAGCTAGCCTAAGGCTTGAGCACCCCTAGGCTTACGCTAGGGCAATCCTAGGCTTAGGGTAGGGAACTCCAAGGCTTAGGCTAGGGCACCCCTTGGCTTATGCTAGGGCACACCTAGGCTTAGGCTAAGGCTAGGGCTCCACTAGACTAAGGCTAGGGCACCCCTAGGCTTAGGCTAGGAAACCCCTAGGCTTAGGCTAGGGCACCGCTAGGCTTAGGCTAGGGCACCCATAGGCTTAGGCTATTGCACCCCTAGGCTTAGGCTAAGGCTAGGGCTCCCCTAGCCTAAGGCTAGGGCACCCCTAGGCTTAGGCTAGGGCACCCCTAGGCTTAGGCTAGGGGACCCCTAGGAATAGGCTAGGGCACCCCTAAGCTTAGGCTAGGGCACCCCTAGGCTTAGGCTAGGGCACCCCTAGGCTTAGGCTAGGGCACTCCTAGGCTTAGGCTAAGGCAAGGGCTCAGCTAGCCTAAGGCTACGGCACCCCTAGGCTTAGGCTAGGGCACCCCTAGGCTTAGGGTAGGGCACCCCTAGGCTTAGGCTAGGGCACCCCTAGGCTTAGGCTAGGGCACCCCTAGGCTTACGCTAGGGCACCCCTAGGCTTACGCTAGGGCACCCCTAAGCTTAGGCTTGGGCACCCCTAGGCTTAGGCTAGGGCACCCCTAGGCTTAGGCTAAGGCTAAGGCTCCGCTAGCCTAAGGCTAGGGCACCCCTAGGCTTAGGTTAGGGCACCCCTAGGCTTAGGCTAGGGCACCCCTAGGCTTATTTTAGGGCACCACTAGGCTTTGGCTAGGGCACCCCTAAGCTTAGGGTAGGGCACTCCTAGGCTTAGTCTAGGGCACATCTAGGCTTAGGCTAGGGCACCACTAGGCTTAGGCTAAGGCTAGGGCTCCACTAGACTAAGGATAGGGCACCCCTAGGCTTAGGTTAGGGCACCCGTAGGCTTAGGCTAGGACACCCCTAGGCTTAGGCTAGGGCACCCCTAGTCTTAGGCTAGGTCACCCCTAGGCTTAGGCTAAGGCTAGGGCTCCCCTATCCTAAGGCTAGGGCACCCCTAGGCTTAGGCTAGGGCACCCCTAGGCTTAGGCTAGGGCACCCCTAGTCTTAGGCTAGGGCACCCCTAGGCTTAGGCTAAGGCTAGGGCTCCCCTAGCCTAAGGCTAGGGCACCCCTAGGCTTAGGCTAGGGCACCCCTAGGCTTAGGCTAGGGCACCCCTAGGCTTAGGCTAGGGCACCCCTAGGCTTAGGCTAAGGCTAGGGCTCAGTTAGCCTAAGGCTATGGCACCCCTAGGATTTGGCTAGGGCACCCCTAAGCTTAGGGTAGGGCACCCCTAGGCTTAGGCTAGGGCACATCTAGGCTTAGGCTAGGGGACCCCTAGGCTTAGGCTAGGGCACCCCTAGGCTTAGGCTAGGGCACCCCTAGGCTTAGGCTAGGGCACCCCTAGGCTTAGGCTAGGGCACCCCTAGGCTTAGGCTAAGGCTAGGGCTCAGCGATCCTAAGGCTATGACACCCCTAGGATTTGGCTAGGGTACCCCTAAGCTTAGGGTAGGGCACCGCTAGGCTTAGGATAGGGCACATCTAGGCTTAGGCTAGGGCACCACTACGCTTAGGCTAAGGCTAGGGCTCCACTAGACTAAGGCTAGGGCACCCCTAGGCTTAGGCTAGGGCACCCCTAGGCTTAGGCCAGGACACCCCTAGGCTTAGGCTAGAGCACCCCTAGTCTTAGGCTAGGGCACCCCTAGGCTTAGGCTAAGGCTAGTGCTCCCCTAGCCTAAGGCTAGGGCACCCCTAGGCTTAGGCTAGGGCACCCCTAGGCTTAGGCTAGGGCACCCCTAGGCTTAGGCTAGGGCACCCCTAGGCTTAGGCTAGGGCACCCCTAGGCTTAGGCTAAGGGTAGGGCTCACCTAGCCTAAGGCTAGGGGACCCCTAGGCTTAGGCTAGGGCACCCCTAGGATTAGGCTAGGGCACCCCTAGGCTTAGGTTAGGGCCCCCCTAGGCTTAGGCTAGGGCACCCCTAGGCTTAGGCTAAGGCTAGGGCTCAGCTAGCCTAAGGCTAGGGCACCCCTAGGCTTTGGCTAGGGCACCCCTAAGCTTAGGGTAGGGCACCCCTAGGCTTATTCTAGGGCACATCTAGGTTTAGGCTAGGGCACCACTAGGCTTAGGCTAAGGCTAGGGCTCCCCTAGTCGAAGGCTAGGGCACCCCTAGGCTAAGGCTAGGGCACCCCTAGGCGTAGGATAGGGCACCTCTAGGCTTAGGCTAAGGCTAGGGCTCAGCTAGCCTAAGGCTTGAGCACCCCTAGGCTTACGCTAGGGCAACCCTAGGCTTAGGGTAGGGAACTCCAAGGCTTAAGCTAGGGCACCCCTTGGCTTATGCTTGGGCACACCTACGCTTAGGCTAAGGCTAGGGCTCCACTAGACTAAGGCTAGGGCATCCCTAGGCTTAGGCTAGGAAACCCCTAGCCTTAGGCTAGGGCACCGCTAGGCTTAGGCTAGGGCAACCATAGGCTTAGGCTCGGGCACCCCTAGGCTTAGGCTAGGGCACCACTAGGCATAGGCTAAGGCTAGGGCTCCCCTAGCCTAAGGCTAGGGCACACCTAGGCTTAGGCTAGGGGACCGCTAGGCATAGGCTAGGGCACCCCTAAGCTTAGGCTAGGGCACCCCTAGGCTTAGGCTAGGGCACCCCTAGGCTTAGGCTAGGGCACTCCTAGGTTTAGGCTAAGGCAAGGGCTCAGCTAGCCTAAGGCTAGGGCACCCCTAGGCTTAGGCTAGGGCACCCCTAGGCTTAGGGTAGGGCACCCCTAGGCTTAGGCTAGGGCACCCCTAGGCTTAGGCTAAGGCTAGGGCTCAGCTAGCCTAAGGTTAGGGCACCCCTAGGATTTGGCTAGGGCACCCCTAAGCTTAGGCTTGGGCACCCCTAGGCTTATGCTAGGGCACCCCTAGACTTAGGCTAGGGCACCCCTAAGCTTAGGGTAGGGCACTCCTAGGCTTAGGCTAGGGCACATCTAGGCTTAGGCTAGGGCACCACTAGGCTTAGGCTAAGGCTAGGGCTCCACTAGACTAAGGCTAGGGCACCCCTAGGCTTAGGCTAGGGCACCCGTAGGCTTAGGCATGGACACCCCTAGGCTTAGGCTAAGGCACCCCTAGTCTTAGGCAAGGCACCCCTAGGCTTAGGCTAAGGCTAGGGCTCCCCTATCCTAAGGCTAGGGCAACCCTAGGCTTAGGCTAGGGCACCCCTAGGCTTAGGCTAGGGCAACCCTTGGCTTAGGCTAGGGCACCCCTATGCTTACGCTAGGGTACCCCTAATCTCAGGCTAGGGCACCCCTAGGTTTAGGCTAATGCTAGGGCTCCCCTAGCCTAAGGCTAGATCACCCCTAGGCTTAGGCTAGGGCACCCGTAGGCTTACACTAGGGGACTCCTAGGCTTAGGTAGGGAACCCCTAGGCTTAGGTTAGGGCACCCCTATGCTTAGGCTAGGCACCCCTAGACTTAGGCTAGGGCACCCCTAGGCTTAGGCTGTGGCACCCCTAGGCTTAGGGTAAGGCCAGGGCTCCTCTAGCCTAAGGCTTGGGTACACCTAGGCTTCGGCTAGGGCACCCCTAGGCTTAGGCTAGGGCACCCCTAGGCTTAGGCTAGGGCACCCCTAGGCTTAGGCTGAGGTGAGGGCTCTCCTAGCCTAAGGCTTGGGTGCACCTAGGCTTAGGCTAGGGCACCCCTAGACTTAGGCTAGGGCACCCTTAGGCTTAGGCTAGGTCACCCCTAGGCTTAGGCTAAGCTGGGCTCCTCTAGCCTAACGCTAGGGCATCCCTAAGCTTGGGCTAAGGCACCCCCTAGGCTTAGTGTAAGGCTAGGGCTCCACTAGACTAAGGCTCGGGCACCCCTAGCCTTAGCCTAGGGCACCCCTAGGCTTAGGCTAGGTCACCCCTAGGCTTAGGCTAGGGAACCCCTAGGTTTAAGCTAGGGCGCCCCAAGGCTTAGGCTAAGGCTAGGGCTCCCCTAGCCTAAGGCTAGGGCTCCCCTAGGCTTAGGCTAGGGCACTCCTAGGCTTAGGCTAGGGCACCCCTAGGCTTAGGCTAGGGCACTCCTAGGCTTAGGCTAGGGCACCCCTAGGCTTAGGCTAGGGCACCCCTAGGCTTAGGCAAGGGCAGCCCTAGGCTTAGGCTAGGACACCCGTAGGCTTAGGCTAGGGCACCCCTAGGCTTAGGCTAGGGCACCCCAAGGCTTAGGCTAAGGCTAAGGCTCCCCTAGCCTAAGACTAGGGCACCCCTGGGCTTAGCGTAGGGCAACCGTAGGCTTAGGCTAGGGCACCCCTGGGCTTAGGCTAGGGCACCCCTAGGCTTAGGTTAGGGCACCCCTAGGCTTAGGCTAGGGCACCCCTAGGCTTAGGCTAAGGCTAGGGCTCAGCTAGCCTAAGGCTAGGGCACCCCTAGGCTTTGGCTAGGGCACCCCTAAGCTTAGGGTAGGGCACCCCTAGACTTATTCTAGGGCACATCTAGGCTTAGGCTAGGGCACCACTAGGCTTAGGCTAAGGCTAGGGCTCCGCTAGCCTAAGGCTAGGGCACCCCTAGGCGTAGGATAGGGCACCCCTAGGCTTAGGCTAAGGCTAGGGCTCAGCTAGCCTAAGGCTTGTGCACCCCTAGGCTTACGCTAGGGCAACCCTAGGCTTAGGGTAGGGAACTCCAAGGCTTAGGCTAGGGCACCCCTTGGCTTATGCTAGGGCACACCTAGGCTTAGGCTAAGGCTAGGGCTCCACTAGACTAAGGCTAGGGCACCCCTAGGCTTAGGCTAGGAAACCCCTAGGCTTAGGCTAGGGCACCGCTAGGCTTAGGCTAGGGCACCCATAGGCTTAGGCTATTGCACCCCTAGGCTTAGGCTAAGGCTAGGGCTCCCCTAGCCTAAGGCTAGGGCACCCCTAGGTTTAGGCTAGGGCACCCCTAGGCTTAGGCTAGGGGACCCCTAGGAATAGACTAGGGCACCCCTAAGCTTAGGCTAGGGCACCCCTAGGCTTAGGCTAGGGCACCCCTAGGCTTAGGCTAGGGCACTCCTAGGCTTAGGCTAAGGCAAGGGCTCAGCTAGCCTAAGGCTACGGCACCCCTAGGCTTTGGCTAGGGCACCCCTAGGCTTAGGGTAGGGCACCCCTAGGCTTAGGCTAGGGCACCCCTAGGCTTAGGCTAGGGCACCCCTAGGCTTACGCTAGGGCACATCTAGGCTTAGGCTAGGGGACCCCTAGGCTTAGGCTAGGGCACCCCTAGGCTTAGGCTAGGGCACCCCTAGGCTTAGGCTAGGGCACCCCTAGGCTTAGGCTAGGGCACCCCTAGGCTTAGGCTAAGGCTAGGGCTCAGCGATCCTAAGGCTATGACACCCCTAGGATTTGGCTAGGGTACCCCTAAGCTTAGGGTAGGGCACCCCTAGGCTTAGGATAAGGCACATCTAGGCTTAGGCTAGGGCACCACTAGGCTTAGGCTAAGGCTAGGGCTCCACTAGACTAAGGCTAGGGCACCCCTAGGCTTAGGCTAGGGCACCCCTAGGCTTAGGCGAGGACACCCCTAGGCTTAGGCTAGAGCACCCCTAGTCTTAGGCTAGGGCACCCCTAGGCTTCGGCTAAGGCTAGTGCTCCCCTAGCCTAAGGCTAGGGCACCCCTAGGCTTAGGCTAGGGCACCCCTAGGCTTAGGCTAGGGCACCCCTAGGCTTAGGCTAGGGCACCCCTAGGCTTAGGCTAGGGCACCCCTAGGCTTAGGCTAAGGGTAGGGCTCACCTAGCCTAAGGCTAGGGGACCCCTAGGCTTAGGCTAGGGCACCCCTAGGATTAGGCTAGGGCACCCCTAGGCTTAGGTTAGGGCCCCCCTAGGCTTAGGCTAGGGCACCCCTAGGCTTAGGCTAAGGCTAGGGCTCAGCTAGCCTAAGGCTAGGGCACCCCTAGGCTTTGGCTAGGGCACCCCTAAGCTTAGGGTAGGGCACCCCTAGGCTTATTCTAGGGCACATCTAGGTTTAGGCTAGGGCACCACTAGGCTTAGGCTAAGGCTAGGGCTCCCCTAGCCTAAGGCTAGGGCACCACTAGGCTTAGGCTAGGGCACCCCTAGGCGTAGGATAGGGCACCTCTAGGCTTAGGCTAAGGCTAGGGCTCAGCTAGCCTAAGGCTTGAGCACCCCTAGGCTTACGCTAGGGCAACCCTAGGCTTAGGGTAGGGAACTCCAAGGTTTAGGCTAGGGCACCCCTTGGCTTATGCTAGGGCACACCTACGCTTTGGCTAAGGCTAGGGCTCCACTAGACTAAGGCTAGGGCATCCCTAGGCTTAGGCTAGGAAACCCCTAGCCTTAGGCTAGGGCACCGCTAGGCTTAGGCTAGGGCAACCATAGGCTTAGGCTCGGGCACCCCTAGGCTTAGGCTAGGGCACCACTAGGCTTAGGCTAAGGCTAGGGCTCCCCTAGCCTAAGGCTAGGGCACCCCTAGGCTTAGGCTAGGGGACCCCTAGGCATAGGCTAGGGCACCCCTAAGCTTAGGCTAGGGCACCCCTAGGCTTAGGCTAGGGCACCCCTAGGCTTAGGCTAGGGCACTCCTAGGTTTAGGCTAAGGCAAGGGCTCAGCTAGCCTAAGGCTAGGGCACCCCTAGGCTTAGGCTAGGGCACCCCTAGGCTTAGGGTAGGGCACCCCTAGGCTTAGGCTAGGGCACCCCTAGGCTTAGGCTAAGGCTAGGGCTCAGCTAGCCTAAGGTTAGGGCACCCCTAGGATTTGGCTAGGGCACCCCTAAGCTTAGGCTTGGGCACCCCTAGGCTTATGCTAGGGCACCCCTAGACTTAGGCTAGGGCACCCCTAAGCTTAGGGTAGGGCACTCCTAGGCTTAGGCTAGGGCACATCTAGGCTTAGGCTAGGGCACCACTAGGCTTAGGCTAAGGCTAGGGCTCCACTAGACTAAGGCTAGGGCACCCCTAGGCTTAGGCTAGGGCACCCGTAGGCTTAGGGTAGGACACCCCTAGGCTTAGGCTAAGGCACCCCTAGTCTTAGGCTAGGGCACCCCTAGGCTTAGGCTAAGGCTAGGGCTCCCCTATCCTAAGGCTAGGGCAACCCTAGGCTTAGGCTAGGGCACCCCTAGGCTTAGGCTAGGGCAACCCTTGGCTTAGGCTAGGGCACCCCTATGCTTACGCTAGGGTACCCCTAGTCTCAGGCTAGGGCACCCCTAGGTTTAGGCTAATGCTAGGGCTCCCCTAGCCTAAGGCTAGATCACCCCTAGGCTTAGGCTAGGGCACCCGTAGGCTTAGACTAGGGGACCCCTAGGCTTAGGTAGGGAACCCCTAGGCTTAGGTTAGGGCACCCCTATGCTTAGGCTAGGCACCCCTAGACTTAGGCTAGGGCACCCCTAGGCTTAGGCTGGGGCACCCCTAGGCTTAGGGTAAGGCCAGGGCTCCTCTAGCCTAAGGCTTGGGTACACCTAGGCTTCGGCTAGGGCACCCCTAGGCTTAGGCTAGGGCACCCCTAGGCTTAGGCTAGGGCACCCCTAGGCTTAGGCTGAGGCGAGGGCTCTCCTAGCCTAAGGCTTGGGTGCACCTAGGCTTAGGCTAGGGCACCCCTAGACTTAGGCTAGGGCACCCTTAGGCTTAGGCTAGGTCACCCCTAGGCTTAGGCTAAGCTGGGCTACTCTAGCCTAACGCTAGGGCATCCCTAAGCTTGGGCTAAGGCACCCCCTAGGCTTAGTGTAAGGCTAGGGCTCCACTAGACTAAGGCTCGGGCACCCCTAGCCTTAGCCTAGGGCACCCCTAGGCTTAGGCTAGGTCACCCCTAGGCTTAGGCTAGGGAACCCCTAGGTTTAAGCTAGGGCGCCCCAAGGCTTAGGCTAAGGCTAGGGCTCCCCTAGCCTAAGGCTAGGGCTCCCCTAGGCTTAGGCTAGGGCACTCCTAGGCTTAGGCTAGGGCACCCCTAGGCTTAGGCTAGGGCACTCCTAGGCTTAGGCTAGGGCACCCCTAGGCTTAGGCTAGGGCACCCCTAGGCTTAGGCAAGGGCAGCCCTAGGCTTAGGCTAGGGCAGCCCTAGGATTAGGCTAGGGCACCCCTAGTCTTTGGCTAGGGCACCCCTAGGCTTACGCTAGGGCACCCGTAGGCTTATGCTAGGGCACCCCTAGGCTTAGGGTAGGGCACCCCTAGGCTTAGGCTAGGACACCCGTAGGCTTAGGCTAGGGCACCCCTAGGCTTAGGCTAGGGCACCCCTAGGCTTAGGTTAAGGCTAGTGCTCCCCTAGCCTAAGGCTAGGGCACCCCTAGGCTTAGGCTAGGGCAACCCTAGGCTTAGGCTAGGGCACCCCTAGGCTTAGGCTAGGGCACCCCTAGGCTTAGGCTAAGGCTAGGGCTCAGTTAGCCTAAGGCTATGGCACCCCTAGGATTTGGCTAGGGCACCCCTAAGCTTAGGGTAGGGCACCCCTAGGCTTAGGCTAGGGCACATCTAGGCTTAGGCTAGGGCACCCCTAGGCTTAGGCTAGGGCACCCCTAGGCTTAGGCTAGGGCACCCCTAGGCTTAGGCTAAGGCTAGGGCTCAGCGATCCTAAGGCTATGACACCCCTAGGATTTGGCTAGGGTACCCCTAAGCTTAGGGTAGGGCACCCCTAGGCTTAGGATAGGGCACATCTAGGCTTAGGCTAGGGCACCACTAGGCTTAGGCTAAGGCTAGGGCTCCACTAGACTAAGGCTAGGGCACCCCTAGGCTTAGGCTAGGGAACCCCTAGGCTTAGGCGAGGACACCCCTAGGCTTAGGCTAGAGCACCCCTAGTCTTAGGCTAGGGCACCCCTAGGCTTAGGCTAAGGCTAGTGCTCCCCTAGCCTAAGGCTAGGGCACCCCTAGGCTTAGGCTAGGGCACCCCTAGGCTTAGGCTAGGGCACCCCTAGGCTTAGGCTAGGGCACCCCTAGGCTTAGGCTAGGGCACCCCTAGGCTTAGGCTAAGGGTAGGGCTCACCTAGCCTAAGGCTAGGGGACCCCTAGGCTTAGGCTAGGGCACCCCTAGGATTAGGCTAGGGCACCCCTAGGCTTAGGTTAGGGCCCCCCTAGGCTTAGGCTAAGGCTAGGGCTCAGCTAGCCTAAGGCTAGGGCACCCCTAGGCTTTGGCTAGGGCACCCCTAAGCTTAGGGTAGGGCACCCCTAGGCTTATTCTAGGGCACATCTAGGTTTAGGCTAGGGCACCACTAGGCTTAGGCTAAGGCTAGGGCTCCCCTAGCCTAAGGCTAGGGCACCCCTAGGCTAAGGCTAGGGCACCCCTAGGCGTAGGATAGGGCACCTCTAGGCTTAGGCTAAGGCTAGGGCTCAGCTAGCCTAAGGCTTGAGCACCCCTAGGCTTACGCTAGGGCAACCCTAGGCTTAGGGTAGGGAACTCCAAGGCTTCGGCTAGGGCACCCCTTGGCTTATGCTAGGGCACACCTACGCTTAGGCTAAGGCTAGGGCTCCACTAGACTAAGGCTAGGGCATCCCTAGGCTTAGGCTAGGAAACCCCTAGCCTTAGGCTAGGGCACCGCTAGGCTTAGGCTAGGGCAACCATAGGCTTAGGCTCGGGCACCCCTAGGCTTAGGATAGGGCACCACTAGGCTTAGGCTAAGGCTAGGGCTCCCCTAGCCTAAGGCTAGGGCACCCCTAGTCTTAGGCTAGGGGACCCCTAGGCATAGGCTAGGGCACCCCTAAGCTTAGGCTAGGGCACCCCTAGGCTTAGGCTAGGGCACCCCTAGGCTTAGGCTAGGGCACTCCTAGGTTTAGGCTAAGGCAAGGGCTCAGCTAGCCTAAGGCTAGGGCACCCCTAGGCTTAGGCTAGGGCACCCCTAGGCTTAGGGTAGGGCACCCCTAGGCTTAGGCTAGGGCACCCCTAGGCTTAGGCTAAGGCTAGGGCTTAGCTAGCCTAAGGTTAGGGCACCCCTAGGATTTGGCTAGGGCACCCCTAAGCTTAGGCTTGGGCACCCCTAGGCTTATGCTAGGGCACCCCTAGACTTAGGCTAGGGCACCCCTAAGCTTAGGGTAGGGCACTCCTAGGCTTAGGCTAGGGCACATCTAGGCTTAGGCTAGGGCACCACTAGGCTTAGGCTAAGGCTAGGGCTCCACTAGACTAAGGCTAGGGCACCCCTAGGCTTAGGCTAGGGCACCCGTAGGCTTAGGGTAGGACACCCCTAGGCTTAGGCTAAGGCACCCCTAGTCTTAGGCTAGGGCACCCCTAGGCTTAGGCTAAGGCTAGGGCTCCCCTAGCCTAAGGCTAGATCACCCCTAGGCTTAGGCTAGGGCACCCGTAGGCTTAGACTAGGGGACCCCTAGGCTTAGGTAGGGAACCCCTAGGCTTAGGTTAGGGCACCCCTATGCTTAGGCTAGGCACCCCTAGACTTAGGCTAGGGCACCCCTAGGCTTAGGCTGGGGCACCCCTAGGCTTAGGGTAAGGCCAGGGCTCCTCTAGCCTAAGGCTTGGGTACACCTAGGCTTCGGCTAGGGCACCCCTAGGCTTAGGCTAGGGCACCCCAAGGCTTAGGCTAGGGCACCCCTAGGCTTAGGCTGAGGCGAGGGCTCTCCTAGCCTAAGGCTTGGGTGCACCTAGGCTTAGGCTAGGGCACCCCTAGACTTAGGCTAGGGCACCCTTAGGCTTAGGCTAGGTCACCCCTAGGCTTAGGCTAAGCTGGGCTCCTCTAGCCTAACGCTAGGGCATCCCTAAACTTGGGCTAAGGCACCCACTAGGCTTAGTGTAAGGCTAGGGCTCCACTAGACTAAGGCTCGGGCACCCCTAGCCTTAGCCTAGGGCACCCCTAGGCTTAGGCTAGGTCACCCCTAGGCTTAGGCTAGGGAACCCCTAGGTTTAAGCTAGGGCGCCCCAAGGTTTAGGCTAAGGCTAGGGCTCCCCTAGCCTAAGGCTAGGGCTCCCCTAGGCTTAGGCTAGGGCACTCCTAGGCTTAGGCTAGGGCACCCCTAGGCTTAGGCTAGGGCACCCCTAGGCTTAGGCAAGGGCAGCCCTAGGCTTAGGCTAGGGCAGCCCTAGGATTAGGCTAGGGCACCCCTAGTCTTTGGCTAGGGCACCCCTAGGCTTACGCTAGGGCAACCCTAGGCTTAGGGTAGGGAACTTCAAGGCTTAGGCTAGGGCACCCCTTGGCTTATGCTAGGGCACACCTAGGCTTAGGCTAAGGCTAGGGCTCCACTAGACTAAGGCTAGGGCACCCCTAGGCTTAGGCTAGGAAACCCCTAGGCTTAGGCTAGGGCACCGCTAGGCTTAGGCTAGGGCACCGCTAGGCTTAGGCTAGGGCACCCATAGGCTTAGGCTATTGAACCCCTAGGCTTAGGCTAAGGCTAGGGCTCCCCTAGCCTAAGGCTAGGGCACCCCAAGGTTTAGGCTAGGGCACCCCTAGGCTTAGGCTAGGGGACCCCTAGAAATAGACTAGGGCACCCCTAAGCTTAGGCTAGGGCACCCCTAGGCTTAGGCTAGGGCACCCCTAGGCTTAGGCTAGGGCACTCCTAGGCTTAGGCTAAGGCAAGGGCTCAGCTAGCCTAAGGCTACGGCACCCCTAGGCTTAGGCTAGGGCACCCCTAGGCTTAGGGTAGGGCACCCCTAGGCTTAGGCTAGGGCACCCCTAGGCTTAGGCTAGGGCACCCCTAGGCTTACGCTAGGGCACCCCTAGGCTTACGCTAGGGCACCCCTAAGCTTAGGCTTGGGCACCCCTAGGCTTAGGCTAGGGCACCCCTAGGCTTAGGCTAAGGCTAAGGCTCCCCTAGCCTAAGGCTAGGGCACCCCTAGGCTTAGGTTAGGGCACCCCTAGGCTTAGGCTAGGGCACCCCTAGGCTTATGCTAGGGCACCCCTAAGCTTAGGGTAGGGCACTCCTAGGCTTAGTCTAGGGCACATCTAGGCTTAGGCTAGGGCACCACTAGGCTTAGGCTAAGGATAGGGCTCCACGAGACTAAGGATAGGGCACCCCTAGGCTTAGGCTAGGGCACCCGTAGGCTTAGGCTAGGACACCCCTAGGCTTAGGCTAGGGCACCCCTAGTCTTAGGCTAGGTCACCCCTAGGCTTAGGCTAAGGCTAGGGCTCCCCTATCCTAAGGCTAGGGCACCGCTAGGCTTAGGCTAGGGCACCCCTAGGCTTAGGCTAGGGCACCCCTAGTCTTAGGCTAGGGCACCCCTAGGCTTAGGCTAAGGCTAGGGCTCCCCTAGCCTAAGGCTAGGGCACCCCTAGGCTTAGGCTAGGGCACCCCTAGGCTTAGGCTAGGGCACCCCTAGGCTTAGGCTAGGGCACCCCTAGGCTTAGGCTAAGGCTAGGGCTCAGTTAGCCTAAGGCTATGGCACCCCTAGGATTTGGCTAGGGCACCCCTAAGCTTAGGGTAGGGCACCCCTAGGCTTAGGCTAGGGCACATCTAGGCTTAGGCTAGGGGACCCCTAGGCTTAGGCTAGGGCACCCCTAGGCTTAGGCTAGGGCACCCCTAGGCTTAGGCTAGGGCACCCCTAGGCTTAGGCTAGGGCACCCCTAGGCTTAGGCTAGGGCACCCCTAGGCTTAGGCTAAGGCTAGGGCTCAGCGATCCTAAGGCTATGACACCCCTAGGATTTGGCTAGGGTACCCCTAAGCTTAGGGTAGGGCACCCCTAGGCTTAGGCTAGGGCACCACTAGGCTTAGGCTAAGGCTAGGGCTCCACTAGACTAAGGCTAGGGCACCCCTAGGCTTAGGCTAGGGCACCCCTAGGCTTAGGCGAGGACACCCCTAGGCTTAGGCTAGAGCACCCCTAGTCTTAGGCTAGGGCACCAATAGGCTTAGGCTAAGGCTAGTGCTCCCCTAGCCTAAGGCTAGGGCACCCCTAGGCTTAGGCTAGGGCACCCCTAGGCTTAGGCTAGGGCACCCCTAGGCTTAGGCTAGGGCACCCCTAGGCTTAGGCTAAGGGTAGGGCTCACCTAGCCTAAGGCTAGGGGATCCCTAGGCTTAGGCTAGGGCACCCCTAGGATTAGGCTAGGGCACCCCTAGGCTTAGGTTAGGGCCCCCCTAGGCTTAGGCTAGGGCACCCCTAGGCTTAGGCTAAGGCTAGGGCTCAGCTAGCCTAAGGCTAGGGCACCCCTAGGCTTTGGCTAGGGCACCCCTAAGCTTAGGGTAGGGCACCCCTAGGCTTATTCTAGGGCACATCTAGGTTTAGGCTAGGGCACCACTAGGCTTAGGCTAAGGCTAGGGCTCCCCTAGCCTAAGGCTAGGGCACCCCTAGGCTTAGGATAGGGCACCCCTAGTCTTAGGCTAGGGCACCCCTTAGCTTAGGCTAAGGCTAGGGCTCAGCTAGCCTAAGGCTTGTGCACCCCTAGGCTTACGCTAGGGCAACCCTAGGCTTAGGGTAGGGAACTCCAAGGCTTAGGCTAGGGCACCCCTTGGCTTATGCTAGGGCACACCTAGGCTTAGGCTAAGGCTAGGGCTCCACTAGACTAAGTCTAGGGCACCCCTAGGCTTAGGCTAGGAAACCCCTAGGCTTAGGCTAGGGCACCGCTAGGCTTAGGCTAGGGCACCCATAGGCTTAGGCTATTGCACCCCTAGGCTTAGGCTAAGGCTAGGGCTCCCCTAGCCTAAGGGTAGGGCACCCCTAGGTTTAGGCTAGGGCACCCCTAGGCTTAGGCTAGGGGACCCCTAGGAATAGACTAGGGCACCCCTAAGCTTAGGCTAGGGCACCCCTAGGCTTAGGCTAGGGCACACCTAGGCTTAGGCTAGGGCACTCCTAGGTTTAGGCTAAGGCAAGGGCTCAGCTAGCCTAAGGCTACGGCACCCCTAGGCTTAGGCTAGGGCACCCCTAGGCTTAGGCTAGGGCACCCCTAGGCTTAGGCTAGGGCACCCCTAGGCTTTGGCTAGGGCACCCCTAGGCTTACGCTAGGGCACCCCTAGGCTTACGCTAGGGCACCCCTAGGCTTACGCTAGGGCACCCCTAGGCTTACGCTAGGGCACCCCTAGGCTTACGCTAGGGCACCCCTAAGCTTAGGCTTGGGCACCCCTAGGCTTAGGCTAGGGCACCCCTAGGCTTATGCTAGGGCACACCTAAACTTAGGGTAGGGCACTCCTAGGCTTAGTCTAGGGCACATCTAGGTTTAGGCTAGGGCACCACTAGGCTTAGGCTAAGGATAGGGCTCCACGAGACTAAGGATAGGGCACCCCTAGCCTTAGGCTAGGGCACCCGTAGGCTTAGGCTAGGACACCCCTAGGCTTAGGCTAGGGCACCCCTAGTCTTAGGCTAGGTCACCCCTAGGCTTAGGCTAAGGCTAGGGCTCCCCTATCCTAAGGCTAGGGCACCCCTAGGCTTAGGCTAGGGCACCCCTAGGCTTAGGCTAGGGCACCCCTAGTCTTAGGCTAGGGCACCCCTAGGCTTAGGCTAAGGCTAGGGCTCCCCTAGCCTAAGGCTAGGGCACCCCTAGGCTTAGGCTAGGGCACCCCTAGGCTTAGGCTAGGGCACCCCTAGGCTTAGGCTAGGGCACCCCTAGGCTTAGGCTAAGGCTAGGGCTCAGTTAGCCTAAGGCTATGGCACCCCTAGGATTTGGCTAGGGCACCCCTAAGCTTAGGGTAGGGCACCCCTAGGCTTAGGCTAGGGCACATCTAGGCTTAGGCTAGGGGACCCCTAGGCTTAGGCTAGGGCACCCCTAGGCTTAGGCTAGGGCACCCCTAGGCTTAGGCTAGGGCACCCCTAGGCTTAGGCTAGGGCACCCCTAGGCTTAGGCTAAGGCTAGGGCTCAGCGATCCTAAGGCTATGACACCCCTAGGATTTGGCTAGGGTACCCCTAAGCTTAGGGTAGGGCACCCCTAGGCTTAGGATAGGGCACATGTAGGCTTAGGCTAGGGCACCACTAGGCTTAGGCTAAGGCTAGGGCTCCACTACACTAAGGCAAGGGCACCCCTAGGCTTAGGCTAGGGCACCCCTAGGCTTAGGCGAGGACACCCCTAGGCTCAGGCTAGAGCACCCCTAGTCTTAGGCTAGGGCACCCCTAGGCTTAGGCTAAGGCTAGTGCTCCCCTAGCCTAAGGCTAGGGCACCCCTAGGCTTAGGCTAGGGCACCCCTAGGCTTAGGCTAGGGCACCCCTAGGCTTAGGCTAGGGCACCCCTAGGCTTAGGCTAAGGGTAGGGCTCACCTAGCCTAAGGCTAGGGGACCCCTAGGCTTAGGCTAGGGCACCCCTAGGATTAGGCTAGGGCACCCCTAGGCTTAGGTTAGGGCCCCCCTAGGCTTAGGCTAGGGCACCCCTAGGCTTAGGCTAAGGCTAGGGCTCAGCTAGCCTAAGGCTAGGGCACCCCTAGGCTTTGGCTAGGGCACCCCTAAGCTTAGGGTAGGGCACCCCTAGGCTTATTCTAGGGCACATCTAGGTTTAGGCTAGGGCACCACTAGGCTTAGGCTAAGGCTAGGGCTCCCCTAGCCTAAGGCTAGGGCACCCCTAGGCTTAGGCTAGGGCACCCCTAGGCGTAGGATAGGGCACCTCTAGGCTTAGGCTAAGGCTAGGGCTCAGCTAGCCTAAGGCTTGAGCACCCCTAGGCTTACGCTAGGGCAACCCTAGGCTTAGGGTAGGGAACTCCAAGGCTTAGGCTAGGGCACCCCTTGGCTTATGCTAGGGCACACCTACGCTTAGGCTAAGGCTAGGGCTCCACTAGACTAAGGCTAGGGCATCCCTAGGCTTAGGCTTGGAAACCCCTAGCCTTAGGCTAGGGCACCGCTAGGCTTAGGCTAGGGCAACCATAGGCTTAGGCTCGGGCACCCCTAGGCTTAGGCTAGGGCACCACTAGGCTTAGGCTAAGGCTAGGGCTCCCCTAGCCTAAGGCTAGGGCACCCCTAGGCTTAGGCTAGGGGACCCCTAGGCATAGGCTAGGGCACCCCTAAGCGTAGGCGAGGGCACCCCTAGGCTTAGGCTAGGGCACCCCTAGGCTTTGGCTAGGGCACTCCTAGGTTTAGGCTAAGGCAAGGGCTCAGCTAGCCTAAGGCTTGGGCACCCCTAGGCTTAGGCTAGGGCACCCCTAGGCTTAGGGTAGGGCACCCCTAGGCTTAGGCTAGGGCACCCCTAGGCTTAGGCTATGGCACCCCTAGGCTTAGGCTAAGGCTAGGACTCAGCTAGCCTAAGGTTAGGGCACCCCTAGGATTTGGCTAGGACACCCCTAAGCTTAGGCTTGGGCACCCCTAGGCTTAGGCTAGGGCACCCCTAGAATTAGGCTAAGGCTAAGGCTCCCCTAGCCTAACGCTAGGGCACCCCTAGGCTTAGGCTAGGGCACCCCTAGGCTTAGGCTAGGGCACCCCTAGGCTTATGCTAGGGCACCCCTAGGTTTTGGCTAGGTCACCCCTAAGCTTAGGGTAGGGCACTCCTAGGCTTAGGCTAGGGCACATCTAGGCTTAGGCTAGGGCACCACTAGGCTTAGGCTAAGGCTAGGGCTCCACTAGACTAAGGCTAGGGCACCCCTAGGCTTAGGCTAGGGCACCCGTAGGCTTAGGCTAGGACACCCCTAGGCTTAGGCTAAGGCACCCCTAGTCTTAGGCTAGGGCACCCCTAGGCTTAGGCTAAGGCTAGGGCTCCCCTATCCTAAGGCTAGGGCACCCCTAGGCTTAGGCTAGGGCACCCCTAAGCTTAGGCTAGGGCACCCCTAGTCTTAGGCTAGGGCACCCCTAGGCTTAGGCTAAGGCTAGGGCTCCCCTAGCCTAAGGCTAGGGCAACCCTAGGCTAAGGCTAAGGCACCCCTAGGCTTAGGCTAGGGCACCCCAAGGCTTAGGCTAGGGCACCCCTAGGCTTAGGCTAGGGCACCCCTAGGCTTAGGCTAGGGCACCCTTAGGCTTAGGCTAGGGCACCCCTAGGCTTAGGCTAGGGCACCCCTAGGCTTAGGCTAAGGCTAGGGCTCAGCTAGCCTAAGGCTATGGCACCCCTAGGATTTGGCTAGGGCACCCCTAAGCTTAGGGTAGGGCACCCCTAGGCTTAGGCTAAGGCTTGGGCTCCACTAGACTAAGGCTAGCGCACCCCTAGGCTTAGGCTAGGGCACCCCTAGGCTTAGGCTAGGGCACCCCTAGGCTTAGGCTAAGGCTAGGGCTCAGCTACCCTAAGGCTAGGGCACCCCTAGGATTTGGCTAGGGCACCCCTAACCTTAGGGTAGGGCACCCCTAGGCTTGGGCTAGGGCACCCCTAGGCTTAAGCTAAGGTTAGGGCTCCCCTAGCCTAACCCTAGGACACCACTAGGCTTAGGCTAGGGCACCCCTAGGCTTAGGCTAGGGCACCCCTAGGCTTAGGCTAGGGCATACCTAGATTAGGCTAAGGCTAGGGCTCCCCTAGCCTAACCCTAGGGCACCCCTAGGCTTAGGCTAGGGCACCCCTAGTCTTAGGCTAGGGCACCCCTTAGCTTAGGCTAGGGCACCCCTAATCTTAGGCTAGGGCACCCCTAGGCTTAGGCTAAGGCTATGGCTCTGCTAGCCTAAGTCTAGGGCACAACTAGGCTTAGGCTAGGGCACCCCTAGGCTTAAGCTAGGGCACCCCTAGGCTGAGGCTAAGGCTAGGGATCCCCTAGCCTAAGGCTAGGACACCGCTAGGCTTAGGGTAGGGCACCCCTAAGCTTAGGCTAAGACACCCGTAGGCTTAGGCTAGGGCACCTCTAGGCTTAGGCTAGGGCACCCCTAGGCTTAGGCTAAGGGTAGGGCTCCCCTAGCCTAAGGCTAGGGCACCCCTAGGCTTAGGGTAGGGCAACCCTTGGCTTAGGCTAGGGCACCCCGAGGATTAGGCTAAGGCACCCCATGGCATAGGATAGGGCACCCCAAGGCTTAGGCTAGGGCACCCCTAGGCTTAGTCTAGGGCTCCCCTAGGCGTAGGCTAGGTCACCCCTAGGCTTAGGCTAATGCTAGGGCTCCACTAGACTAAGGCTAGGGCACCCCTAGCCTTAGGCTAGGGCACCCCTAGGCTTAGGCTATGGAACCCCTAGGCTTAGGCTAGGGCACCCCTAGGCTTAGGCTAGGGCACCCCTAGGCTTAGGCTAAGGCTAGGGCTCCCCTAGCGTAAGTCTACGGCACCCCTAGGCTTAAGCTAAGGCACCCCTAGGCTTAGGCTAGGGCACCCCTAGGCTTAGGCTAGGGAAACCTTAGGCTTAGGCTAAGGCTAGGGCTCAGGTAGCCTAAGGCTAGGGCAACCCTATGCTTTGGCTAGGGCACCCCTAAGCTTAGGGTAGAGCACCCCTAGGCTTAGGCTAGGGAACCCCTAGGCTTAGGCTAGGGCACCCCAAGGCATAGGTTAGGGCACCTCTAGGCTTAGGCTAGGGTACCCCTAGGCTTGGGCTAGGGCACCCATAGGCTTAAGCTAAGGTTAGGGCTCCCCTAGCCTAAGGCTAGGGCAAGCCTAGGCTTAGGCTAGGGCACCCCTAGGCTTAGGCTAGGCCACATCTAGGCTTAGGCTAGGGCACCACTAGGCTTAGGCTAAGGCTTGGGCTCCACTAGACTAAGGCTAGGGCACCCCTAGGCTTAGGCTAGGGCACCCCTAGGCTTAGGCTAGGGCACCCCTAGGCTTAGGCTAGGGCACCCCTAGGCTTAGGCTAAGGCTATGGCTCTGGTAGCCTAAGTCTAGGGCACCCCTAGGCTTAGGCTAGGGCACCCCTAGGCTTAAGCTAGGGCACCCGTAGGCTTAGGCTAAGGCTAGGGATCCCCTAGCCTAAGGCTAGGACACCCCTAGGCTTAGGGTAGGGCACCCCTAAGCTTAGGCTAAGACACCCGTAGGCTTAGGCTAGGGCACCTCTAGGCTTAGGCTAGGGCACCCCTAGGCTTAGGCTAAGGCTAGGGCTCCCCTAGCCTAAGGCTACGGCACCCCTAGGCTTAAGCTAGGGCACCCCTAGGCTTAGGCTAGGGCAACCCTAGGCTTAGGCTAAGGCTAGGGCTCCCCTAGACTAAGGCTAGGGCACCACTAGGCTTAGGCGAGGGCACCCCTAGGCTTAGGCTAGGGCACCCCTTGGCTTAGGCTAAGGCACCCCTAGGCTTAGGCTAAGGCTAGGGCTCCCCTAGACTAAGGCTAGGGCACCACTAGGCTTAGGCTTGGGCACCCCTAGGCTTAGGGTAGGGCACCCCTAGGCTTAGGCTAGGGCACCCCTAGGCTTAGGCTATGGCACCCCTAGGCTTAGGCTAAGGCTAGGGCTCAGCTAGCCTAAGGTTAGGGCACCCCTAGGATTTGGCTTGGGCACCCCTAAGCTTAGGCTTGGGCACCCCTAGGCTTAGGCTAGGGCACCCCTAGAATTAGGCTAAGGCTAAGGCTCCCCTAGCCTAACGCTAGGGCACCCCTAGGCTTAGGCTAGGGCACCCCTAGGCTTAGGCTAGGGCACCCCTAGGCTTATGCTAGGGCACCCCTAGGCTTTGGCTAGGGCACCCCTAAGCTTAGGGTAGGGCACTCCTAGGCTTAGGCTAGGGCACATCTAGGCTTAGGCTAGGGCACCACTAGGCTTAGGCTAAGGCTAGGGCTCCACTAGACTAAGGCTAGGGCACCCCTAGGCTTAGGCTAGGGCACCCGTAAGCTTAGGCTAGGACACCCCTAGGCTTAGGCTAAGGCACCCCTAGTCTTAGGCTAGGGCACAACTAGGCTTAGGCTAAGGCTAGGGCTCCCCTATCCTAAGGCTAGGGCACCCCTAGGCTTAGGCTAGGGCACCCCTAAGCTTAGGCTAGGGCACCCCTAGTCTTAGGCTAGGGCACCCCTAGGCTTAGGCTAAGGCTAGGGCTCCCCTAGCCTAAGGCTAGGGCAACCCTAGGCTAAGGCTAAGGCACCCCTAGGCTTAGGCTAGGGCACCCCTAGGCTTAGGCTAGGGCACCCCTAGGCTTAGGCTAGGGCACCCCTAGGCTTAGGCTAGGGCACCCCTAGGCTTAGGCTAGGGCACCCCTAGGCTTAGGCTAAGGCTAGGGCTCAGCTAGCCTAAGGCTATGGCACCCCTAGGATTTGGCTAGGGCACCCCTAAGCTTAGGGTAGGGCACCCCTAGGCTTAGGCTAAGGCTTGGGCTCCACTAGACTAAGGCTAGCGCACCCCTAGGCTTAGGCTAGGGCACCCCTAGGCTTAGGCTAGGGCACCCCTGGCTTAGGCTAAGGCTAGGGCTCAGCTACCCTAAGGCTAGGGCACCCCTAGGATTTGGCTAGGGCACCCCTAACCTTAGGGTAGGGCACCCCTAGGCTTGGGCTAGGGCACCCCTAGGCTTAAGCTAAGGTTAGGGCTCCCCTAGCCTAACCCTAGGACACCACTAGGCTTAGGCTAGGGCACCCCTAGGCTTAGGCTAGGGCACCCCTAGGCTTAGGCTAGGGCATACCTAGATTAGGCTAAGGCTAGGGCTCCCCTAGCCTAACCCTAGGGCACCCCTAGGCTTAGGCTAGGGCACCCCTAGTCTTAGGCTAGGGCACCCCTTAGCTTAGGCTAGGGCACCCCTAATCTTAGGCTAGGGCACCCCTAGGCTTAGGCTAAGGCTATGGCTCTGCTAGCCTAAGTCTAGGGCACAACTAGGCTTAGGCTAGGGCACCCCTAGGCTTAAGCTAGGGCACCCCTAGGCTGAGGCTAAGGCTAGGGATCCCCTAGCCTAAGGCTAGGACACCCCTAGGCTTAGGGTAGGGCACCCCTAAGCTTAGGCTAAGACACCCGTAGGCTTAGGCTAGGGCACCTCTAGGCTTAGTCTAGGGCACCCCTAGGCTTAGGCTAAGGGTAGGGCTCCCCTAGCCTAAGGCTAGGGCACCCCTAGGCTTAGGGTAGGGCAACCCTTGGCTTAGGCTAGGGCACCCCGAAGATTAGGCTAAGGCACCCCATGGCATAGGATAGGGCACCCCAAGGCTTAGGCTAGGGCACCCCTAGGCTTAGTCTAGGGCTCCCCTAGGCGTAGGCTAGGTCACCCCTAGGCTTAGGCTAATGCTAGGGCTCCACTAGACTAAGGCTAGGGCACCCCTAGCCTTAGGCTAGGGCACCCCTAGGCTTAGGCTAGGGAACCCCTAGGCTTAGGCTAGGGCACCCCTAGGCTTAGGCTAGGGCACCCCTAGGCTTAGGCTAAGGCTAGGGCTCCCCTAGCGTAAGTCTACGGCACCCCTAGGCTTAAGCTAGGGCACCCCTAGGCTTAGGCTAGGGCAACCCTAGGCTTAGGCTAAGGCTAGGGCTCCCCTAGACTAAGGCTAGGGCACCACTAGGCTTAGGCTACGGCACCCCTAGGCTTAGGCTAGGGCACCCCTAGGCTTAGGCTAAGGCACTCCTAGGCTTAGGATAAGGCTAGGGCTCCCCTAGCCTTAGGCTAGGGCACCCCTACTCTTAGGCTAGGGCACCCCTAGGCTTAGGCTAAGGCTAGGGTTCCCCTAACCAAAGGCTAGGGCACCCCTAGGCTTAGGGTAGGGCATCCCTAGGCTTAGGCTAGGGCACTCCTAGGCTTAGGCTAGGGCACCCCAAGGCTTAGGCTAAGGCTAGGGCTCCCGTAGCCTAAGGCTAGGGCACCCCTAGGCTTAGGGTAGGGCACCCCTAGGCTTAGGCTAGGGCACCCCTAGGCTTAGCCTAAGGCACCCCATGGCTTAGGATAGGGCACCCCTAGGCATAGATTAGGGCACCCCTAAGCTTAGCCTAAGGCACCCCGTGGCTTAGGATAGGGCACCCCTAGGCATAGGCTAAGGCTAGGGCTCCACTAGACTAAGGCTAGGGCACCCCTAGCCTTATGCTAGGGCACCCCTAGGCTTAGGCTAGGGCACCCCTAGGCTTAGGCTAAGGCTAGGGCTCACCTAGTCTAAGGCTAGGGCACCCCTAGGCTTAGGCTAGGGCACCCCTAGGCTTAGGCTAGGACACCGCTAGGCTTAGGCTAAGGCTAGGGCTCCCCTTACCTAACCCTAGGGCACCCCTAGGCTTAGGCTAGGGCACCCCTAGGTTAGACTAGGGCACCCCTAAGCTTAGGCTAGGGCACGCCTAGGCTTAGCCTAGGGCACACCTAGGCTTAGGCTAAGACTAGGGCTCCCCTAGCCTAAGGCTAGGGCACCCCTAGGCTTAGGCTAGGGCACGCCTAGGCGTAGGATAGGGCACCCCTAGGCTTAGGCTAAGGCTAGGGCTCAGCTAGCCTAAGACTTGAGCACCCCTAGGCTTAGGCTAGGGCACCCCTAGG
Organism: Tenrec ecaudatus; assembly: GCF_050624435.1. Taxonomy (NCBI): domain Eukaryota; kingdom Metazoa; phylum Chordata; class Mammalia; order Afrosoricida; family Tenrecidae; genus Tenrec; species Tenrec ecaudatus. Next base: position 576,092 of record NW_027457651.1, read on the forward strand.
CTTAGGCTAGGGCACCCCTAGGCTTATGCTAGGGCACCCCTAGGCTTAGGCTAAGGCTAGGGCTCCACGAGACTAAGGCTAGGGCACCCCTAGCCTTAGGCTAGGGCACCCTTAGGCTTAGGCTAGGGCACCCCTAGGCTTAGGATAGGGAAACCCTAGGCTTAGGCTAGGGCACCCCTAGGGTTAGGCTAAGGCTAGGGTTCCCCTATCTAAGGCTAGGGCACCCCTAGGCTTAGGCTAGGGCACCCATAGGCTTAGGCTCGGGCACCCCTAGGCTTAGGCTAGGGCAACCCTAGGCTTAGGTTAAGGCTAGGGCTCCCCTAGCCTAAGGCTAGGGCACCCCTAGGCTTAAGTTAGGGCACCCCTAGGCTTAGGCTAGGGGACCCCTAGGCTTAGGCTAGGGGACCCCTAGGCTTAGGCTAAGGCACCCCTAAGCTTAGGCTATGGCACCCATCTTCTTATACGAGGGCACACCTAGGCTTAGGCTAAAGCTAGGGCTCCCCTAGCCTAAGGCTAGTGCACCACTAGGCTTAGGCATAGGCACCCCTAGGCTTAGGATAGGGCACCCCTAGGCTTAGGCTAGGGCACTCCTAGGCTTAGGCTAAGGCAAGGGCTCAGCTAGCCTAAGGCTAGGGCACCCCTAGGCTTAAGCTAGGGCACAACTAGGCTTAGGGTAGGGCACCCCTAGGCTTAGGGTAGGGCACCCCTAGGCTTAGGCTAGGGCACCCCTAGGCTTAGGCTAGGGCACCCCTAGGCTTAGGCTAGGGCACCCCAAGGCTTAGGCTAGGGCACCCCTAGGCTTAGGCTAGGGCACCCCTAGTCTTAGGTTAGGGCACCCCTAGGCTTAGGCTAAGGCTAGGGCTCCCCTAGCCTAAGGCGAGGGCACCCCTAGGCTTAGGCTAGGGCACCCCTAGGCTTAGGCTAGGGCACCCCTAGGCTTAGGCTAGGGAAACCTTAGGCTTAGGCTAAGGCTAGGGCTCAGGTAGCCTAAGGCTAGGGCAACCCTATGCTTTGGCTAGGGCACCCCTAAGCTTAGGGTAGAGCACCCCTAGGCTTAGGCTAGGGAACCCCTAGGCTTAGGCTAGGGCACCCCAAGGCATAGGTTAGGGCACCTCTAGGCTTAGGCTAGGGTACCCCTAGGCTTGGGCTAGGGCACCCATAGGCTTAAGCTAAGGTTAGGGCTCCCCTAGCCTAAGGCTAGGGCAAGCCTAGGCTTAGGCTAGGGCACCCCTAGGCTTAGGCTAGGCCACATCTAGGCTTAGGCTAGGGCACCACTAGGCTTAGGCTAAGGCTTGGGCTCCACTAGACTAAGGCTAGGGCACCCCTAGGCTTAGGCTAGGGCACCCCTAGGCTTAGGCTAGGGCACCCCTAGGCTTAGGCTAGGGCACCCCTAGGCTTAGGCTAAGGCTATGGCTCTGGTAGCCTAAGTCTAGGGCACCCCTAGGCTTAGGCTAGGGCACCCCTAGGCTTAAGCTAGGGCACCCGTAGGCTTAGGCTAAGGCTAGGGATCCCCTAGCCTAAGGCTAGGACACCCCTAGGCTTAGGGTAGGGCACCCCTAAGCTTAGGCTAAGACACCCGTAGGCTTAGGCTAGGGCACCTCTAGGCTTAGGCTAGGGCACCCCTAGGCTTAGGCTAAGGCTAGGGCTCCCCTAGCCTAAGGCTACGGCACCCCTAGGCTTAAGCTAGGGCACCCCTAGGCTTAGGCTAGGGCAACCCTAGGCTTAGGCTAAGGCTAGGGCTCCCCTAGACTAAGGCTAGGGCACCACTAGGCTTAGGCTAGGGCACCCCTAGGCTTAGGCTAGGGCACCCCTAGGCTTAGGCTAAGGCACCCCTAGGCTTAGGCTAAGGCTAGGGCTCCCCTAGACTAAGGCTAGGGCACCACTAGGCTTAGGCTAGGGCACCGCTAGGCTTAGGCTAGGGCACCCCTAGGCTTAGGCTAAGGCACCCCTAGGCTTAGGATAAGGCTAGGGCTCCCCTAGCCTAAGGCTAGGGCACCCCTAGGCTTAGGCTAGGGCACCCCTAGGCTTAGGCTAAGGCTAGGGTTCCCCTAACCAAAGGCTAGGGCACCCCTAGGCTTAGGGTAGGGCATCCCTAGGCTTAGGCTAGGGCACTCCTAGGCTTAGGCTAGGGCACCCCAAGGCTTAGGCTAAGGCTAGGGCTCCCATAGCCTAATGCTAGGGCACCCCTAGGCTTAGGGTTGGGCACCCCTAGGCTTAGGCTAGGGCACCCCTAGGCTTAGCCTAAGGCACCCCTTGGCTTAGGATAGGGCACCCCTAGGCATAGGCTAGGGCACCCCTAGGCTTAGCCTAAGGCACCCCATGGCTTAGGATAGGGCACCCCTAGGCATAGGCTAAGGCTAGGGCTCCACTAGACTAAGGCTAGGGCACCCCTAGCCTTACGCTAGGGCACCCCTAGGCTTAGGCTAGGGCAACCCTAGGCTTAGGCTAGGGCACCCCTAGGCTTAGGCTAAGGCTAGGGCTCACCTAGTCTAAGGCTAGGGCACCCCTAGGCTTAGGCTAGGGCACCCCTAGGCTTAGGCTAGGACACCGCTAGGCTTAGGCTAAGGCTCCCCTTACCTAACCCTAGGGCACCCCTAGGCTTAGGCTAGGGCACCCCTAGGTTAGACTAGGGCACCCCTTACCTAACCCTAGGGCACCCCTAGGCTTAGGCTAGGGCACGCCTAGGCGTAGGCTAGGGCACCCCTAGGCTTAGGCTAAGGCTAGGGCTCAGCTAGCCTAAGACTTGAGCACCCCTAAGCTTAGGCTAGGGCAACCCTAGGCTTAGGGTAGGGCACAAATGTGCTTGACAATGGATGAATGCATGAATTGTGATAAGAGCCCTAAGAGCCCCCAATAAAAGTATTTAATAAAAAAGAAAGCATTAGTATTGTAAAGCATAATACCTAGATTTGGAGAGCACAATCAACTCCTCAAGCATGGGAGACTTCCTCTAGTTTTTGGAAGATGCCCTGGAAACGTCCCGATGTGTTATGCAAATTCACAGACAGCATTGGCTTCTCTGGGTATGTAGAGACCTTCAGCATCTACAGAACTTCTAAGTTTAACTCAGTACCTTAAAATTCTTGGTGTGCAAAAGATTTGTGAAGGGAAGGCAAGCTTGATTCAAGGCAAGACAAACCTGCAGGGAAGGAGCGAGACTCAGGAGCCGCTGTCATATTCAGCTCAAGGGGACAATTAAGGGAAGGTCTAGAAGGGGCTGGGGAGGGTTTTACTTTTAGCATATGAATTTTCTTTTCCAAAAGATAATTTAAAAGAGAATTAGACAAGGGAAGCTTGTGTCAGATTAAATATATATTTCTAGGGGAATATTTATTTAACTGCATCAAGAAATGAATAAGCACCACACTTAAGGGGTGGAGAGGAGGAGGGCACATTTCAAGGCACTGTCTCTAACTGTAGGTTGACATTTCCATTAAGTCAATTCTTTCTCTTAACAACCCTATAGAATAGGGCTGCCCTTGTAGGCTTCTGAGTCTATAAATCTTCATGGGTGTGTAGAGAATTCTTCCCCCTGCAGAGCCATTGGAGATTTAGAATGACTGACCTTGCATTTAGCAGCACACTGCATAATGAACCCCACACGCAGGGCTTTCCAAGATATCTAGAACATTCTTATCTACTCTTGGAGTGACTCTCTTAGAAGTCATTCAACATTACTTATCACTATATAGGCAGAAGGTATGCAAATAGACCCCTCCCCTGCTGAGGAAAACCATCCAAGTCCCAACTCTGAAGCTCTTGGACAGTTGCTCCACCTCTGGAATTCCAAGGTACCCCCATTCAAGACTGAACAAATCAAGTCACAGTGGAATCTCTATTGAGCTCAATTTTCCTTTTTGGAATTTCAAAAGATGCTTTGATGCAGAGAAAGTGTGCATGAGGGGGCATGAGTGAGAGGCAGTAAATATGATTTTCAGGATCAGGATGTCTGTGTGTTTGCAGGTGTCCAGTGTGAGGTGGAGCTATGGCATCTGAGGGAGACTTGAGGCAGTCGGAGGCTTCTCTGATATTCTCCCGTACAGTCTCTGCATTCATTGCCTGTATTTATAATATACACTGGATCTGCCTAGCCCCAGAGAAGGGGCGGCAGTGGGTTTCATACATGAATAGTGTTGGTAGGACTCTCAGAAGGGCCAATTCACCATCTCCAAAGACAATGGTAAGGACATACTATAACTTCAAATGGACAACCTGAACTTCAAGGACACAGTTTTGTATTTCTGTGCAAAAGATGCACAGTATGGTAGTTACATAATCTGGTGTGAATTTGGGACTTCAGAGGATAAAGAGGGAAGGGTTGGAGTCTGTCAATTGGATCATAGCCAATGAAGCCTCTGCGTGGGCATGGCCTTCTGAGAATTCTGGGAAATCCCGTATTCCATCTTGGAGGTGGAAGAGAGACTCTCTAATCCCTGGGAGACACCCTACTGACAAGGGTGACTCTCTGTGAGACATCCCTGAATAGAAGCCACATGGACCTACCCCATGCAGCCCTGGGTTCTGGAGAAGCCATGTAGAGACCCGTCTCCGCTGAAAAGCTTACAATGCCACTGGATCCAAAGACTTTCTGCCCACTGGCCTGTGATCATCTTGCATTCTGGATCATTGCATGTATTTCATAAGTATGAAGAGGAATTTATACATTGGTATCCGACACATGGGCTAATAATGGACTTATGGGCTTGGACCTAACTGGGGTTAAGATGCTTTCTAAATGTACAATTGCCCTTTATATTAAATCTCTTATACACAATATACGTGTGTCTATGGATTGGTTTCTCTAGTCTACCCAGACCAACGCACACAGTGAGGAGAAGTCAGAGTTAACCCAGACATGAATGTACCCTAGTGGAAGAGGTTAGGCTGCAGGAATCCCTCAGGATCTGCAGAGCACAGGACTCAGACCCAGGAGCAGGTCCAAATGGAGCTTCACTACTGGCTTCCTATTGTGTCTGGGGATTCTTCTCCTTCTCAGCATCCCTCAGGGAATCAGTGCATCTCCTCCCGTCTTTCTGAAACACTCAACAATCTCCCTCTGATGATAGGATGATTTCAAACTTAGCTTGTTTCGTTTTTCCCTTGAATTGTCTCAAATTTCCCATGTAATTGGTAATTCGTGCATCTAGGACAAATTCTGTTCAAATCATCGGCTTCATCAAAAACTTTATCCCTTGCTTTCAATAACCCTCCTGTATTCCCTCCTTCCTCGGGATAACAGTCCCTGCTGTGCAAAGGATCTCACTTTATTATCTTTGTATGTGTGTGTGTGTGTGTATATATATATATATATATATATATATATATTTCCAGACAACATACTACATGAACTTACCACCAGTAGCCCAATCCTAGATCAAGTCACCTCTCTCCATTCATCCAAACGGAGACTTTCTTCTCTGAGTTCATTCATTTTATTCATTCACAGCTCCTGTCTGTCCTTGTCCACCACAGGCTAATTTGAGAGTCAGTTTTTTTCTCCAAAGGCTGTTTAATTTAGCAGTTGTGCATATTGATACAAGAGTAGGAAAAGGGAGATAAGACACATTTTATGCTTAGTCTCAACATGCCTCCCCAGACCTCACCTCCCTTCCTGCCCTATGTCCCCTTGTGCATGGGCTATAAGCGTCCTGTTCTGTACAGGGCACCCACAGGTTCCCTTCAAGTTCTGTCAGAATATCCTTCTCTAGAGACATGCCCAGGGACTGATTTTCTGTCAATCAGTACTGTGACTGCTGTAGTTATGATCACATATTTCTGAGTCAGGCACACACAGAGGGAAAGGCTATGGGAACCCAGACACATACACCCATACAGGGAGAGGGCGGGGCTCAGGGGTCACTCAAGCCCACAGATAACAGGGACCCTCAGGGGAGAAATGTAGAGGAGCCTAAGAAGGATTAGTTAAATTAGGTAACTATTTCCTCTACCTGCAGAGAAAATGTCTCTGCCACACACCTCCACATTCTTGTAGCTCAGTGTGTATATTCTTGTATGCACTTTGTCTGTTTTTTTGTATGTGCTAGTACACATGAACTACTCTGTGCCTTAATATGTTATACTATGTGACAGAACTTGTAGTCTGTTCTGCATTGATTCTATTATTATAATTCTAGTATATTTTAGTGTGTCTTTGTGGGTTTTTTCTTAAGTAAATGCATGTATATTTATTAATCTGAGGGTATTGTATGAAGATTTGTTAGTTCTAGTATATGTGCTGATTTGTTCATAGTAGGCATGTGTATGTTAATATGACTGTTAAAACACAAATGTCATTATGTGAGTTTCCTGCTTGCGTGTGTTCAGTCCAACCCATGTGAGCTCTTCAAACTTTATGAGGTCACATCTCCTTGAATAAAATACTTTATTGAGTGTTAAGAAATTACTAAGCTTGGGGGAATCCATTAGAGGCCCATAGTAATATGCACAGCAGAGTACGCTAATCAGTGAAACTTCTTTTTAAAGCGGACAATAAGAAACAGAAGGACATGAACAGCAAATCCTAGAGGTGAACTAGTCAATGCAGAGACATCCTTAACTAGGAAACAGGCCCAGAGGGATGTTTATTTTCTCCTCTCTGAAGCTCTTGTGTTTATGGATGGCAATGATAAAGCCTTTGTAAAAGAATGCACGCTACACTCAAAGGATGTCTAGTTGTAGGTACATGGGTGATGCCAAGAGCCAACGTGAATGCAGAAGTTTAAAGGTAAATGAGATGGATCAAGGAAAAGGATGACTTATCTTCCATCATCTTTGCCCAGAGAATGGGGTTCAAGCTCTCTAAATAAGGTTAACTGATGAAAAACAACACAAACTATTGGAGAGGGCTTACTCTTATTCCTTTCAAACAGCTAAAAGAACTCAAGGTTGCTTGTGCCCAATATGGCCCAACTGCCTCTTTTACTCAATCTTTATTAGATACACTTTCCTTCGAGGTGCTTCCCGCCGCAGAATGGAAACAATTGGCTTTTGAAAATGCAAATACTGCCTGCCAGGCAGCGCTGAGACCTTTTGGAAAAAAGGGCAACCTGTCCGATTATATCAGACTATGCTCAGACATTGACCCTTTCTTTACTCAGGGGCTTGCGATAGCAGCTGCTTTGTAAGGAAAAACAGTAAAGGAGGGTTAATGATACTATGGAACTTATGGGAGCCCTGCAGGCTGGGCTCCCTTCCCCCTCTGCTATTCCAGCCAATACATATAAGATCATTTTAGATTTAAAAGATTGTTTTTATACCACACCCTTGGATCCAAAATATTGTAAAAGATTTGCCTTTAGTGTCCCTTCCATCAACTTCAAAGAGCCTATGAAGAGATATCATTGGCTTGTTTTGCCTGGAGGAATGGCCCCAACCCGCTATTAATATGGGGAGGAGGGCATGTTTGGGTTTTTACACAGGATGCTGATGGAGCATGGGGGCTGCCTGAATGGTTGGTGCAGTTTGCAAACCATGCAGATGGTAATTTGCCTCAGAGTGCTTCTGGGGACATGGCTCAGTGAGAAGTACTAGGCTTAAGTTTCTGATCCACCACTCTTACTTCCTGCTGTCTGGGAAGGTCTGGAAATCAAGATGTGGGTTAATGACTCACGCCCTCCCTGTACAAAGTGAAGGAAATGTTATTCCACCCACTCCACAGTCTTTTTCCTCATGTAGACTAGAGATTCAAAAGAATAATAAAACCATATTGTGGAGATCATGTCTCACAGACAAGCCCATCAGGTATAACGTCACAAAAGAGAGATATATCATCGATTGGTCTGTCAACCAGGACAATACTCAAAAAAAAAAAAAAAAAAACACTGCCAAATGGGAAAAGGGGCTGTCTGCAGGACTTTGGTGGTCAGACTTGGGTTTTCCACAAACTCAGTGGTGGAAAATAGGGGCTGCTTAGGGGGACATGAAGCTTATGGGCCCTACCTCCAGACCACAGGGAAATGTTACTGCCTGCGTACCATCGCCTTATGTACTTTTGGCAGGGAATATTACTATAGATCATGATGATTCTAAGTTTAACAGGTCTTGTAATGACTGCAAGTTGTCTAATTGTATTACCTGGTCCCCTGAAGGTATTGTCATCGCCATTTTATATCAACCTTCTTTTGTTATGCTGCCAGTGAATATTACTGGGCCTTGGTATTCAGAAAGAGGGTTACAGGTATTAGAAGAGACTGAAAAAGCATCAACCAGATTTAAGTGTTTTGTAGGTTTGCTTATAGCAAGTATTTTAGCTATATTAAGTTTAGTTGCTACTGCTACTACTGCAGCAATTGTACTTTCACAAATCTTACAAACTGCCCACTGTGGAAATGAATTATCCAAAGATGTGACTAATGTTTTGGGTACTCAAGAAGATATAGACAGGAAGTTAGAACAAAAAGTAAATGCTCTTTATGACATGGTCATGTATTTAGGAGACGAGGTGCAGGGGCTTAAGGCCAGGTCTAGTCTACAGTGCCATGCTGTACATACATGGATCTGTGTTACACCTAAATAGTACACTAACAGTCAGTATAGCTGGATTAAAGTGTAGAATCATCTTCAAGGTACTTGGCACAATGCTAATGAGTCTTTAGATTGATTACAACTCCATCAAGAAATATTAGCCATAAAAGATGCTAAGTCTCTTTATTTTGATGTCGACAAGGTTGCTGAGGATTGGCTCCAGCATTTTCAAGATTCTTTCCTTTCGTTAGGAAATCTCAGAGGCCTACCTCACATGCTTTTTCTCTAGTCACAGCGGGAGTGTGTGTATTGTTTATCTTATGCATACTCCCTATGATACTGCACAAGGTTATGGTTGAATTATTGGCTTTAGGAACAAAATTACAGGAAGTACACCTGCATACTTCACTCCCTCCCCAAACAGGAGTATAAGGCAGAGGCTGGTTAGTCAGACGGGTAAAATCGAGTCTGAGTATTCCAACCTAAGACAGGTCATAGTCTCCTGCAGACAGTGACTGATGACGGGTAAGGGCGATTTCAGGACTTCACAACCTAAGACAGACACAGTGATCTGCTGACGTTTTGAGTAAAGACGTCTTCAGTAAATAAAAAAGCGGGGGCTGTTGAAGGCCATTAAGACTCAGCTTTGAAACAGCTGATGAGTCTCATGAACTATGTATCAGTGTTTGCTGATTTCTTCTGTGACTTTACGTTTTGAACATACTGTTAAGAGCAAGAACAACAACAACAAAAAAAGAACAAGAAAGTATGCAAAGTCTGGGAAGATAGGTTGTTTAATTTTCTCAGGGATGTCTGCCTTGGCAGAAGACAAAATTGCTATGTGTAGCAAATGTGCTTGCTTAACAATGAGATAATAAACCCCGGGTTGTTTCTGCATGGATAAAAGGAGTATGTAAAACAAACCCGAAGCTTCAGTATTCACTGTTGCCCTCCCAATACTTTTAATCTCTTCTTTTTACCCTAATAATCATTCCCCCTCTTTCAGGACGGTTTGACTCCTGAGCTGGCTCCGACAGCCCCTCCTTGATCAAAATTCTTAATCTAAAGCTTGAGTAAATTTTAACTCCTTCCAGAAAAAAATTGGTTGGTGTATAGAAAAAAGACCAAACAAACAAATATCCTGAATACTGAAAGTATAACAGTCAAGAGAGCAATCATTGCATTAGATAAATCTGCTGAACAATGCCTCTTTAGAGTATTGAAAGGAAAAGATATTACCTGGAGGACTGGTTTCACCTGACCAAAGCAGGCTATTGTCAATTGACTCTTGTGCATTTGAAAGATGAACAAAGGAAGGCTGAAGAAGAATGAATATATTAGAATTGTAGTTCTGGACAAGAATGTCCCACATACCATGGACATGCAAAGGACAAACAAGTCTGTTTTGGAAGATGTAATGTCAGAGTGCTACTTAGAGGCAAGGATGGTGAGAGTTCATATTATATACTTTGGACATATATCAGAAAAGATCATTCCTCGAAAAGGATATTTTGTTTGGTAAAGATGACGGGCAGTGAAAAACAGGAATCCCACTACCAAATGGATTAACAAAGTGACTGCGACAAATGGTTCACCAAACCCGAAGAATGATATTCCTGCTCAAATTGCCTAATGCACAGAGAGGACCATAGGGCCATCCCAATCACAAGACACGGCATCCCTTAATGACCCACAGCGCTATGAGGGACAACACTGTGGCACACTGTGGGAAATGTGCTCGATCTGACTTCACCACACTGGGGCAAAACTCTAAGGGCATGCAACAGAGCAGCAAGAGGAGCAAAGCAATGAAGTGCCCGGGAAATACAAAACAACAGACTGAGTGGCCAAGGCATGGTACCACATCAGACTCAACCAACAGTAAAATACTCCTAATGATCAACGAACAAACCTGGAATGATTCTTAAGTCTTTTCTCTTTTTTCCCGGTGGTTGCTTCCTTTTTTGTTGTTGTTGTTATTTTGCTCTGTCTTGTTTCTGTGCTTATTATTGTCTCCGCATGTCTATCTAGATAAGATTGGCAGGATAAACACACCAGAGGAGACAACAATGGGGCTGATGGTTCTGGGGGGGGGGGGATAAAGGAAACAGGGAAGTGGGGGAAAGGAAGTGGCTGTAAGCCTGGGGTCAAGGGCACAAGTGATCTAAAATCGACGTTGAGGAGAGTGTAGGATGCCTGGTAGGGCGTGATCAAGGGCAATGTAATGAGAGGAATTACTGAAAACTGATGAAGGCCAAACTTGATAGTGGGACAAGAGGAAAGTAAAAGGAAATAGAGGAAAGAAGTAGGAGACAAAGGGCATTTATAGAGTTCTAAATACAGTCATTTACATATGTACACATATATATGACAAAAGGGTAACATATCTATGTAAATATATTTAAATTTTAAGTATAAAAGTAGCAGATAGACATTGGACCTCTACCCCATTACTCTCTCAATGAAAGAAGACTTTGTTCTAATAACCTGGCATTCCATGATGCTCAGCTTCCTGACACAATCGATTAAGACAAAATGGTGCAGAAGCAAATATGGTGAAGAAAGTTGATGCTGCCTGGCTATCAAAAGATATAGCTTCTGGGGTCCTAAAGGCCATCAAACTGAGAAGCTACAAAGTCCACATGGAAGAAGCACACAAGCCTGTGTGATCATGAGGTGTCAATAGGATCAGGTATCTGGCATCAGAGACACAGAACAAAAAATCCTATCAATTTGAAAGAGGGGTAGTGTGGAGTGAGACCCAAAGTCCATCTGTAGGCAATTGGACACCCCCTTACAGAAGGGTGTGTTACACAGAAACAAAACCAGGACACTTGTGAATATATATAGATATGTGCATACATACATCTATTACATATACAATATATAATCATTATATATAAAACCATTATATATAATCATTATATATTATTATATATTCTATATAATGGATAGACATATAAAGCACAAAAGAATATAGCAGCTAATTTGTTCACACAGCTGTCCAGAGTGCTCAGTTCAACTCACTTCCGTGAAACATTTAATATACTGGAAGTCCTTCAACTCATGAGGGCCACTGGGTCCAAGGTCAAGGAAGCAGACAGGTGAGTCTTATGTACGGCAATGCAGGCAGTCTGGACACAGGCAGCAAACAAAGGGCAGATCATCAACAAAGAGCAAGAAGATAGGATCCAACAGTCCCAAGCTCAAGTGATGCATACATCAGCAACATGATGAAGCACTTCTCAAAGGAACCTCAAGCTCTAGCGACATGATCCGCAGGTTGTTAGGCCAACACTTAGTGTAGCTCACAAGTTGTGGCAGAGAACTAGCAGGCGCACCCTGATCTGATGAGAAGAGTGCAAGAGAGAGAGAGGCACGGTTTGCCTAGCCATTTATCTCTTTGCCCTCCAATCAAACTGCAACATTATTTATACCATGTTCCTATGAGCCAGGTTGGCACAATAAACTAACCTATCAGAATGGGTCACAAGGATGAGCCAGTTAGGGTTCAGTATAACACCTATGAAACATACAACTTTTCTCTAGTTGTTTAGTGCTCCCCCACCCCACAATCATGACCCCAAATCTACTGTACGAAACTGGCTAGACCAGAGAATGCACATGGGTACCGAAAAGAGCTAGAAACACAGGGAATCAAGGGCAGATAAACCCATCAGGACCAATAATCAGAGTGGCAATACCAGGAGAGTAAGGGGTAGGTGAGGGGTGAAAGGGGAAATGAACACAATGATCTACATATAACCCCTTCTCAGGGGGATGGACAACAGAAAAGTGGGTGAAGGGAGACATCAGACAGTATAAGACACGAAAAAGCAATAAAAAATTATAATTTATCAGGGCTTCATGAGGGAAGAATAAAATGAGCTGATACAGCGCTCAAGTAGAAAGAAAATGTTTTGAAAATGATGATAGCAACATGTACAAATGTGTGTAACACAATTGATATATGCATGGATTGTAATACAAGCTGTACAAGCCCCTGATAAAATGAGTTAAAATAAATAAATTTTTTAAAAACATGCGTTCATCCTCAATTATGAGGATGGCACAGGAGAGTGCAATGTTTTGTTCTGTTGTGCAATGGGTCCCAGTGAGATGGCACTGACTCAATGACAGCTGATATGACAACAGTCTCAGAAACCACAAATATACACCCAGCGCAAACACAAAGACATTAGTGTGTTATGTTTACAAAAGATATTATTTCTCTCATGAAAAAAAGGGAAGAGGTTTCTTCAGTTAAAAAAAGTTGGAACAAACAAGGTGACAACAAAATCACTGAGGCATTTCCACCCCTCATTAGTCCATTCTTTTGGTGAGCTGAAGGCAGTTCTCTAAGGGCCTCACAGCATGCCAGGTGGCAGAGTACTTTCAGGAACATGGGCTCTAGTCTAAAACAGCACACTCACTAAGTGGTGAGCAGCTATTTGTCTGTCTAGGAAACTGTAAATCATGCAGTCCTGTACACTGAGGGTTCAGCTGGAAGTTCAGAGGATCCAGCAGAGCAAGAGACTGACAATAATTACTCACTGGATTGCAGGATGCTTAGAAGGTCTATAATCAATTGAATCAAAATAAAATTTCTTGAGAAACTTCCAGCCTAACTGTAAGATAGATGAAAACTAAAAATTCTGGCAGCTAGAGTATTCACATAAGATTAATAAGCACTTTTTTACTGTTTTGTTGCTTAAGTTCAACTTATTGGGTTCCAACATAACAATAGTTTTTAGAGAGCACTTAGTAACATTTTCTATGAGACAAGAAATAACCTGATACCCATGTCAGATGACGATATTTTAAGAAAACTATAGACGAGTGTTGATAATGGATCTGAATGAAAAAGTTATTTTTAAAATAGGAAACTGAGTCAGACAATATATTAAAATAAGCATGCATCAAGATTAATTCTAATTCATCCCAGAATTGATTTAACACAAGAAAATGAACACTCAAATATGCCTAGTGATGGGGGAAAAGTCAATTATCTAAATTGACACAGAATGAATAATAAACAAAGTAAAAAGCTTTTCATGTTAAAAAAACAACTACAAATCTAACATGAAATAGGTAAAACTCAATATGCTAATATACATTCTTGTAAAAAAAACTTTGAAAATGTCACATGTAAGAGAAAGAGAAAAAAGTTCACCCCACCGCAGAATCAGGATAAACATACATATCCATTTTCACCACTCATATTAAAAATGATACTAGCTAGATTGATCAGAAAAAAGGAATTAATAAAAAGAAGAAAATGACTTCCAAAAAGAAGAAAAGAAAATTCCTTATTCATCATAAATTGAAGATGTCATGTAAAAAAGTTGCCAATTGAAGGCAAACAAGCGGCCATCTAGCTCGGAAACAACAAAGCCCACAGAGAAGTGCGCAACCTAAGCGAATACAAGGTGTTGAACGGACCAGGTGGCAGACACCTAGAACAAAAACCATCATTGTGTGATCACCTTCCTCTAATCTCTGGGGGATGGGCAATGGGAAGGTGGGTGAGGGGAGAGGCCTGGAAGTATAAGATAACATAATAATTTATAAACTATTAAGGGTCATGGGGGAGGGGAGAGCGGGGAGGGAAGGGAAGGGATAAAAAGGAAAACGAGCTGATTCCAGGAACCCAAGTGGAAGGAGAAATTTGAGAATAACGAGGGCAACGAATATTTATGCATTGTGATGAGGGTTGTATGAGCCCCAATAAAAAGATTTATTAAATTTTTAAAAAGTTGTCAAATAGGTCATAAATACTATATATAGGTATTAAATGTTAAAATGTTCTAGGCAACATTTCAACACACAAAAATACTTGGTACTTAAATCCCTAATGATAAACTGCTAATCTCCAACTCCCAAACCATTAACCCTTACATATTAAGATGCTGACCATCTTTCAAACACACCTATACCCTTCTAAAACACAAGAGGAGGAGGAGGTGATGCTGTTTGCCAGAGAGCAGGGAGAGCCGGCCAGCCTGCCTGCAGGGCTAAAATGGGCAAAAGCAGTACTAGATTTATATATGCAGTTAGCAGGTAGCACATATTTTGCCCTAACAAAACTACTGGTAAACATCCTTAGTCGTTATCAAAAAGGATACTACAAAAACATGTGTATGGTACACACACATGCACTTATGTACACACCAAAATCACATAAATAATGAAATTGAAAATAGATTTTTGTGTGTGTGAAACATTTTGAAACAATGATAAGATCTACAAAAATAAAATGGGATCCAACTCAACTATTCAAGTTTGTGAGACAGGTGGGAAAGCCTGGGGACCCCAGGGTGGGAGAGTGCCGACAGCGGGCCAGGGATCCAAACGGCATGCTGACACACAAGTGCACAATGTGAGCATCTCCAACCCATTTTCCTAACAGGACCTCCTCATTGACCACCTAGGTAGTGTCGAGAAAAACAAGTCCCCACTCAGTGGCTGGCCTACACACCTTTTCCAGCAGGTGGCTGCCCGGGGTTCAAGGCTAGGGGCGATCAGGGAATGTGGAGGCAGCTCCAATCATTCCCTCTCACCTCCTTCCTCTCTCCTGTCCTCCCTCCTCTCCTCTACTCCTGCCCCTCACCCCTCCACCCCCATCTTACAAGGAAGATTAGATCAAATCATCCGACATTGAAGGATTAAAAAGTGACATCACTATGAACACTTGGCCACCACAAGCCAGTTATCCCTGTGGTAACTTTTCCAACACTTCCTGCTGAAAACCCAACAGGTCAGAGGGATCTAGAGGTCCTTCTTTCATGGTCTAAATTCCTACTAAAAATCAAGATCCAGTGAGCTTCAACAATTTCTGCTCCAGGGGAGGTTTCTGTCCTCCCTCAGCTCGCCTTAGGACACCTACATTACCTTTACCAGGTGTACCGTCCCAGTCAAACAACCCACCTGACCCTGCTAAGTCCCTGCCTGCTCCAGGGAGGAGTCCCAAGGAGGCTGCAGCTAAGGCTCAAAGGGAGCACAGCAAGAAATGCCAATGCAGCGGCAAGGAGACCTACTGTGTGTTATGTGCACAAGATGCTCCAGTAGGTCCACTCAGACTCCAGTATCTCGTTCAGGGCCATGAGCGTTGTGCACTCGTTGATCAAAGACACCTTTGGGCACATCGCCGACCAGGCATCTCAACTGGCACATTCCAAACTACTCCACCATCACAGCCTGCGACATCCTGGTGACCATGAGCCTGCTGCTGCCTGGACAGCTGGCAGAGGCGCCTTGGCCAAGGGCCCCAGGGCCAACGCCCAGTACACCAGCCCGAAATAAATTGTCCTTCAGCCTCACAACGTTCAAACGCCAAGGGCCCATTTCAGGGTCACTTCCAGTTTCATCCCCCAAATAGAGGTTGAACAGCTTAGCATTACCTTGTTTTTGGTTCCTTTGTTTCAGTTTGGTTTTTGATTCTTCTGTGCATAGTTTAGTTAGATTACTTTTGTGATGGAGAGCATCTTTCTTTCTTTTTAACACGTTTTGGGGCACTTAATCCACATATCCCACATAATCCCACAATTCAGCCTACTTAAGCATTCCACAATCACTACCACAATCGATTTCACATCGTCTATTTTCCCACTATGATTAAATCGCCTTTAAGCAGACTTATTAGTCACCTTCAGTTGTAGTGTTCAGTCCCCTCAATCCTTCATTCTTACTCCCCAAGTCCCCTCACCCTCCCCAACTCCGCCAGCGACCCACCCCGACCCCACCCAGACATCCTTACAGACACTCGCTTGTTATTTCATCTCTAGGCATCCACTCCTTTTGTGCTTCACAAACTGAACCCAACAGAAACAATAAAGAATAGAAAGGAAATGAAATGGGAATGATTTTAAAAACCTTAGTAATATATAGATAGAAATAAAAACAAAGAGTAAGAAGAAAGGGCGGCCACCAATATTTTAAAGCCAGGGAAGACGTTTCTGTCACGGACCAGCAAGAGATCTTGCGCCTAGAACAGACTCTGGTCGGGTCCAGAGAGAGGTCAGCAGAACAAGATCCCGGGCTCACCTTTGAGCTGAGGAGGCGCAAGGAGTCTCGGGAGGAGGCATCGCTGTGCGGAAGGAAACAAGGGAGGGGGGTTAGGAGACCCGCAAAGAGAGAATCAGGGAACCCCGAAGCCCCAAACCCCAGCCGGGATCCCCTTTCTCCAACAGGGACTCCCACCATGAACCACAACCAATCTGAAAGCAGGGAAATAGGACCGGCCTTGGGGACACCCGCCAACCTCTCACCAAGAGAAGCGCTGGCAGGGTTCCTGGGGGAGAGAAAGGGCGCTTGCAACCTAGTCAGCTGGACTAAAACAGCCTCCGCCCACACACATGTCCCGGAGCCCAGGGCCTCCCACCTGGGAGCGCCGGCAACAGGGTGCTCAGGCTGTGGGCGCTTCTCTGGCACCGCAAGCAGAGCACCAGACAGCGGCATCCTCGCTGTGAGCGGCAGTTCAGTATAAGACACCGCCACTTCCGGCCCTTTCTGGGCGTGACCCGGAGGGGGAGGAGCTAGCGGGGTCAGGGAGGAGTAGGGTCTCTGCCTTCAGTCCTCTCACGGCAGCTCTTGCCCCGCCCATTTCTGCTGAGGCACCAACACAGGTGCCTGGCAAGGGTGGGCGGGGCATGGCGGGCCTGGGACGGGGCTCGGGGAGGAGCCAGGGAGAGGCGGTCCGCGCCAAAGGGCCCACAGCAGTGGCTGAGACTCAGATAACAATGGCCGAGGCTCCAGTACTTTCCCCCATAGCAGAGAGCGTGTATGGGTGACATGGGTGAAATACAACAATGTACGTTGGGTGCGTAAGCCTGTGATCAGATTCCCCGGATGTGCATCCTCCTAACTAACTCCAAACACCCAACCATCCAATCCTGCCAAGGTGTTAATGGGTCTGAAGCAAGAACTTAGGGTCCTTGCTTAACCTTTACAGTGATGGTCCATTCTTTGACCTAAAGCACTATCGTGTATGACTGGTTTTGGGGAAAAGAGAAGTACCTAATGGCATGCACGTCTAGGTAAGTTATATGTCATTTTAACAAAATTTAAAAATAAACCTTCAGCAGGAGCAGTGAAAAGGGAATGGAGGAACGTAGATGGGAGAATGGTTGTTAAACGTAATGTCCATAGAGCTGGAATTTATACTATCTTCTTGTTTGATTTCACCGGGAAGCTTTGGGGATAGTTAAACATGAGAGTTATGTTCTTCTATGATGCTTATCATGATTCGTGCACTCTGCTAATTTAATGTATCACTCATTCAAGTTTCTATCAGTCCAAGAGGTCGTTATGGACAGTGGGGAAGACTTTTCCAAGTTGAGTGATCTGAAATTTAAATTTCCTACCTGCAGGTAACTCTTGGCTGCTGAGACTCTCAGAATAAGTGTTTTTGGGAAAGATCAAAGTGAACTATTTCCCGATTAACTTGCATCCAGAAAGATTGTGCTTCTTTCATGCCTGTTATACTTGGGAATTCCTTTATGAAAGTTCAAGTCAGATTCCAAAGTTCCTGGCTGAAAATAGAGAAAGTTGATTTGTAACACTCGGTTATGTTTCCCAATATGGTCAGATAGTTCCCCAGGCTGTACAGAAAACTGTTACCTGACTTTATCAGGAATCCACAAACATCACTTATCAGGCAATATTTTCTGAATTAAACTGGTTTATGTTCCCAGTTCTGCTGGAGCCACCTTATCCTTAGATCTGGGAAAACTTAGCCTAGGTTTTGCAACTAAAGGGTGACTTCTCTGGAAATACTTGCTGTGTTATACTGGGTAGACTAGAGAAACAAATTCACGGTCATTCAAATATGTGCAAGAAAGAGATTTACATCAATTACTAATAGATAACAAGAAAACATTTTATCCCAATCCAGATCAGCTCTAAACATCCGATATTAGCCCATATATCTGATAGTAGTCCAAAATTTCCCCTTCAGACTCACACAGCACATGGAATGATGACGAATGCAGGAAGACCACAGGCCAGTGGGTGAAAAGTTTTGTGTATCCAATGGTGGTAGAAGCATTTAGTGCTGGCATGGGTCTCGTGTGGCTCTTCTAGCTCTCCAAGTTACTCAAGAGCAGGAAGGTGAAGCAGAAAGAGAGGGTAGCCCAGCTCCAGGGAAAAAGAGTAGAAATTCCCAGAATCTACATGAGAAGGTCATGCCCACCAGGAGGCATCATCAAGCTGTGATCTGATTGACAGGCTACCCTCTACCCCTAGACTTATTTCCCAAGTTGAAATGAAACTATGTAGCTACTACACCTGTTTTCATGTGAGGTTTCCTGTTTCTGTGGATAAATCATTAACTTCCCTTTCCCCAACCTCCACCATAAAAACCTCATTGTCATTCAGTCAATGCAGACTCACATAGATACTATAGGACAAGGGGGAACTTCCCTGGTGAGTTTCCAAGAATGAAAACGTTTGCTGGAGTAGAACGCTCATTCTTTCTCCTGTGGTGTTATAGGTGGTTCCAAACTGCTAGTCTTAAAGTTAGCAGCCCAACTTCTACCCTCTTCACAAACAGGGGTTTGTTCATTCATTGTAGAGCCACCCACAATAGCATGCAACTAGAGTCCAAACGGTTTCTTAGTTATACAAGCCACTTTCCAGTGGGTTGCTCACCAAAAATTAGTGATTGATCAGCAGAACGGGATGTGCATAGCCACTGCTACCAAGTGCTCCAAAAGTAATCCCTTTAGAAAATCCTGGAGAGAGTGGGAGAAAAATGGGGACCCAAACTCAGACTCACAAAAAAGACCCTCAAGGAATTGCTTTTGGTCACTTTCATGTCCAGAACTGAACTCACCCCCTGCTAGGCTAACCAGTCATGTAAGTAAGATCAAGGACAGGATTTAGCTCAGGGGGAAGAATGGAAACAGGAGAGTCTTGGACAAAGAGGACAGTGTGTTGTTGTTGTTAGTTGCCCTCAAGTAGGTTCCAGCTCACAGAGAACCTAGGTACAATCGGATGAAACACTCCCAAGTCCTGCTCCATCTCACGGTGGATTTTATGTTTGAGCCCATTGCTGCAGCCAATGATCCACACAAGGCTCTTCCTCTTTTCATTTGCCTTTTACTTTACCAGGCATGATATCATTTTCCCAAGATGGATCTCTCCTGATAACATATTCAAAGTACATGAGACAACATGTCACCATCCTGATTTCTGAGGATCATTAGCATGTGTGGTCAATGCTATTGTTAGTCTTGTCAATTCCTGTACAAATCTGCTTGAAACAATGGATGACTACATGAATTGTGATAAGAGGTGTAAGGGCCCCCAATAAAATATTTAATAAAATAAATAAAATTCCATGAGACACTTCTAGCCTAATTGTAAGATTTTTAAAGGTGCAGATTCTGGCAGTTATGAATAAATACCATTTTATTGTATTGTTATTTAAGTTCAAGTTATTTGGGAACTGAGTCAGACAACATATTAAATGTTGTCTGCCTCAGTTCTTAATATTAAAAAAAATTTTCTTGTAGCTCCATTATCAATATTGGTCTACATTTTCTTGAAGTATCATTATCTGACCCTGGTATCAGAATATTACTGGACTCATAGAATGTGTTATTAATTGTTGTCTCTCAACCATTCTTATGTTTGTACCCAATTAACTTGAACTTAAATAACAATACAGTAAAATGCCATGTTGTTAGAACAAAGTGATCTGGTGTTGAGGGCGGGCTGGAGCAGAAGCCCATAGTCCATCCACTTCCTCAATGTATGGCCATACAATTATATGTACATAAGTCAATATCTCTATTTTATGAATTAATATATTTATATATGTACACCCTTATGTTTATACCTCTATCCATAGTTTTGCTTCCTAGATCTTTTCTGTATTTTGTTTTACATTCCCCCTGTTCTACCATCACACTCACGCCTTTTCTGCCTCTTAGTAATGCCTCTTAGCTAAATTGCTATTGCTCCAACACCCCCAGAATCTCTAAGTCCTCCTCATTATTGATTTAATTTCCTAATTGTTCCTCTACCTATGGAATTGTTTGATAAGCACTCCCTTCCCCCACACTCCAGAACCAAGGCCCTCCAAAACCATTGCCTATATGGGTAGGCAAAACAACAAAAGCCGAAACAAAACAGAAAGAATAGATTGAATTATAAAGGGTGGAAAAACTAGCAAAAAACAAACAAACCCAACCCTAAAAACATACATAATCCCAGATCTGTCTGCTGACCTTTATGACTCTCTCCCCGCCGGTCCTGGGGAGTTTAGGGAACTTCTCCTCCTAGCCTGAAGTCTACTTTTGTGGCTCCTCAGGGGCTTTATGGCTTGGCTTGGCTCCCATTGCTGACCTGTTCTGTTCCCTTATTGGTCCACCCCACTGTGGAGGGAGGTGGGGGTCAGACCAGGCTCACTCCACACCATGTATCCCCAGTATGGTCCTCTGACGATGTACTCTCCAGCCAGTGGACATCATTTCTCAAGCTGATGTTCGCCTTACTGTCTTGTCTGTGTGCCCAGGCAGATTTTTGCAAATAATGGTGATAAAAAAATTACCATTCATTGTTAATCCCATTCATTCTATTTATCTCCAAATAAGACACACATAATTAAGGAGACATAATTAAGCTAAACAATCTTTATAATTAATTAATTTGCTTTCATTGGTAATTATGCCCTGGGGTGATGCTGTAGTGCCCTCTTAGTATTCAAAAATTACAAATATGAAAAAATTTAACCAGTCTACACTGAAAGGAGGAAGAGAGAGAGAGAGGTGAGAGAGAGAGAGATCATTTATAATATTTAAGGGTGGTTATGGTTGAACAATGAACAATGAAGTTTGACAAGAGTTTGTTTACTGTTGAAAAAACCTTGTTTGATAAATGAGATTAACTGGAAAAAAAGTGTCACCAAGTATTACATTTTATAAATGCAACGAACACGCAGATCACGATGCTAAGCTCTGGGTTTTTGGGTGAGCTCTTATTGTAAGTTAAATATTGTACATGGTCTCTTACTTCACTTGGCTTTTGAATTCTCTCTGCGTACATTTTAGGTTCTTGTTTGCTAATATTTTCATGTGTTCACCTGTGTGCATGTGTGTCTGTGTGTGCAAGGCGTTCCCAGAGGTGCCAAGTGTTTCCTAAGAACACCTCCCACAGCAACTTCACCCAATCCAACCCGGGTTTATTCTGCCTTCATCTGGAACAGTAGTTCTCAACCTGTGGGTCGCGACCCCTTTAGGGGTGGAACGACCATTTCACATGTTTCTCCTGATGCATAACAGTAGCAAAATGATAGTTATGAAGTAGCAATGAAAATAATTTTATGAGGGATCAGTTTTCAGGCATCAAAGGACAAAAATTCATATCATTGGCTTCACACCTCCATGACACCATCGCCGAAGACAAACAGGTGCATAAGCAAATGTGGTGAAGAAAGCTGATGGTGCCCGCTATCAAAAGAGATAGTGTCTGGGGTCTTAAAGGCTTGAAGGTGAACAAGTGGCCATCTGGCTCAGAAGCAACAAAGCCCACGTGGAAGGAGCACACCAACCTGTGTGATCACGAGATGCCAAAGGGACCAGGTATAAGGCAGACATCATCCAATATATCATAGTGAATGAAGGGGGAAGTGCAGAGTGGAGACCCAAAGCCCATTTGTTGGCCACTGGAGATCCCCTCACAGAGGGGTTTAGGGGAGGAGATGAGTCAGTCAGGGTGTGATATGGTACCGATGAAGAATACAGCTTTCCCCCAGTTCCTGGATGCTTCCTCCCCCAAACTACCATGATCCGAATTCTACCTTGCAAGACTGGATAGAGCAGAGGTTGTACACTGGTGCATATAGGAGTTGGAGGCACAGGGAATCCAGGGTGGATGATACCTTCAGGACCGGGGTGTGAGGGGCAATACTGGGAGAGTAGAGGGTGAGTGGGTTGGAAAGGGGGAACCGATTATAAGGATCTACATATGACCTCCTCCCTGGGAGACGGACAGCAGAGAAAGGGGGGAAGGGAGAAATAGGACAGGGCAAGATATGACAAAATAATAATCTATAAATTATCAAGGGCTCATGAGGGAGGGGAGTGGGGAGGGAGGGGGAAAAAAAGGACCTGATACAAAGGGCTTAAGTGGAGAGCAAATGCTTTGAAAATGATTAGGGCAAAGATTGTAACGATGTGCTTTATACAATTGATGTATGCGTATGTATGGATTGTGATAAGAGTTGTATGGGCCCCTAATAAAATGTTAAAAAGAACAGAATTTTATGTTTGGGCATCACCACAATATGAGACACTGTATTAAAGAGTCGTGGCCTTAGGAAGGTTGAGAACCCCTGATTTTCTGGACTCACCAAAGGCTGGAGATTCCAATAAGGAAGGCTCCTGGAGTATAAATTACATCGATTTATTAATGATGCTGAAGTATTACAGGTGATTACCGTTTAATCCGTCCCTCGCCTTCCCTCCTTTATTTCCAGCTCCTGCTCAGGATCAGGACTAGTGCCTGGATGGACCTTATTTTAATTCAGGGTGCTTGTTGGGTCTCAAGTGGGTGTCTTTTTGTTCAAAACCTGAAATATCATTATTCTTATTCTGTACCCCTGGTGACTTAAATTTTCACTCACTTCTCTGTTATGTATTTATCCTTGAACTCCTGACTAGTTTTGCCCTAATGTTGCATGTGCTCTGGCAAACCAAGGGACTGTCATCTCAGTCTGGCATCAGTTAGAAGTTACAAAGTTGAAACTATTCTTTTCTGGGGCCCACATTCCCCAGTTGGAAACCTCCTCCCTGAGGCCCTATGCCACTTGGATCTCTTTATTTACACTGAGATTGGCCCTAGTTATCAAAACCTGAGATGTGTTGTTTGTAGGAGTGCTGGTGTTGGTGATGGCAGTGGCCCAAAGAAAACCCCTGAAGACTTTGAGGAGGTTGATATGGAAGTGTTGAAGTGGAAAGAAAAGATGTTTGGAGACTGTGGGTGATGACGATACCCTGGTGTCCACCTGATGTTTCAACAAATGATAGTCTGTCCACTCTCTAGGGCACAGGACATACAGGAGCCCAAGGCAGGGCAGAGACGTTGAGGGGCTGGAGGGAGAAAACACTGAGCTCAGAAATACTTGGTTTTCCTTTGATCTTTAATATACACCACTTAGGTCAAGTGCTCTCTCTCTGTAGACTAACATGCATATGAGTTCAAACAAAGAGCTACCCTAGCATGGGCTCAGGAGGAAAAAGGTTGTCTGGTCTCTATTACTATCTGTTTATAAGGACAGGGCTCCCTCACATGCAATCATTCTTCAGGCACTAGGGTAAATTTCACCCTTGGGCGGGAAAGCTATCAGTTCTCTACAGACAGGGCTCTAGGTCTCTTGGGAAAGCAGAGCTGTGGTCTAAAGATGCTATTTCTGTGTGTTCTCCTGTGCCTGGTAACAGTTCCCAAAGTGGAGATTCAGATATCTGCCCTGGGTCTTTGGGAATTGTTGTGAATTCACGTGACTGACGTGGACCATCTGTTTTTTCTGCAGGCGTCTTGTCCCAGGTGAAGCTTCAGGAGTCGAGTCCAGTACTGGTGAAGCCCTCCCAGAAGCTGTCACTCACCTGCACTGTCTTTGGTTTCTCCATCACAAGCAGTGGTTACTGCTGGCACTGGATCCGCCGGCCCTCAGTGAAGGGTCTGCAGTGGATGGGACTCATATGCTATAATGGCGGTACAAATTATGACCCATCCCTCCAAAGCCGGCTCTCCATCACTAGAGACACATCTAAGAATCAGTTCTCCCTGCAGCTGAGCTCGGTGACTGCTGAGGACACAGCTGTGTATTACTTTAAGTGCAAGGGAAACACAGTGAGGGAAAGTCAGTGTGAGCCCAGACACAAACTTCCCTGCAAGGAAGACACTGGGCAGCAGGGGGCACACAGGACTCACTGAGCACACATCCCCAGCACTAGACAGGCAGAGATGGATGACAAGGAGGACTCAGGGTTCCTTCCCTCTTTCATCTCTCAGCATGTCCACGGACAGTTTTTGTTTTTCTTTTTAAATCATTTTCCTGGGGGCTCGTACAATTCTTATCATAATCCACACATACATCCATTGTGTCAAGAACATATGTACATGTGTTGCCATCATCATTCTCACATTTGACTTCGACTTGAGCCCTTAGTATCTGCTGTTCATTTTCCCCTCCCTCCCCACTCTCCCTACCTCATTAACCCTTCATCATTCATAAATTATTGTTATTATTTTGTCATACATTACACTGTCTGACATCTCTCCCCACCATTTTCTCTGCTGTCAATCCCCCAGGGAGGAGGCTATACCTAGATTCTTGTAATCAGTTCCCCCTTTCTACCCCACATTCTCTCCACCCTTCAGGAATCACCACTCTCACCACTGGTCCAGAAGGTGTCATCTGTCCTGAATTCCCTGTGTTTCCAGTTGCTATCTGTGCCTATGCACATCCTCTCATCTAGTCAGATTTGTAATGTAGAATTTATTACTCTCTAAATTTTCTCCTCACTGCCAACTTGAAAGGAGGAACTAGCATTTTCTGTTCATAGTACAAATATTAAAGTTACTCTAATATTTCATTGCCTTCCTTTAGAAACCAGTTTCCTTCTTGAAAAACAGGTTATCATGGTAATTCTCACCCTATCCATGACTCAAAACCTTTGACAATAAAATACAGGCATGCCAGATTCATGCATGCAATGCATGATTTCAAATGTACTCAGTGACCTACTATCGCCCAGGGTCAGGTCTGTGAAGGTTTCCTTCTGTTTTGCTCCCTGTGCACTGTTGTCAATGAATCGTGCAGTGAATGACTAATGATCTCTATATCTGAGAAAACAATTGTGGTGACTTCTGGGGCTAAATTTGTGACATGTCCTTCGTGATGTTTGCTACCCATTGTCTCCCTGTATGCAGAAACAAGAGTTCCAAACAGAGAGACTCCTGACACTGGGAACAGGTGAACTGGAATGACCTGTCCGGTGGGCGGAGTCATTAGTAAGATCACTCATTGGAGTCACAATAAAGGGAGCACTCATTGGAAGGACAGCTTTGATTCCAAAGGATAGTAAATATGTCACAAGGGGAGGAAATTGCAAACTAATTTCTCAAAATGTTCTTTAGGCCATTTTCAGCAGATGCCAGGCAATGAAGTCGTGATGATTTCCTCTCAGAAGCTGTGGTTTCCCCACCTTGTCAGCACCTTTCTAGGGATACCGTGCACAGTGACTCTTGGGAAACTTCCTGCATTGGCACTTGCCTTCTCTTCATTGGAATGGGCTTTGTCTGTCTGTCACCAGAGATCCAAAGGCAGACTTCAGAATAATAAGTATAGATGAGATCTCAGTTTACACTCCAGGAAACTAACTAGGGCCATTTGTTGTCAAAGTTAGAAATAGTTAATGCAAAAAAAATATTCTCATGCTGAGTGGAAATTTTCTTCACACCCTCTGATGTATCTTGAATCTTTTCATCCTAATAAATACTCAAAAATGCATATTTATTCAATAAATTTCCCTTAGAATGATCTAGAAAATATGTTCTATGCCAATATTATTGTCTGGAATCATATAATTATTAACAAAATTCTCAAGTAATATGGAAAGGATGAAGAAGAAGAAAAGATAAAGCTAATCCATAAGAAAAACAAGAACAAAGCATGGAGTCTTACAAAATAATAATGAAAAAAATTAACAGAAACTTAAAAAAATGAACTCAGGGCACAAAATTTGAGGGGAAAAACTCAATAACTCCACAAAGGGGGAAAAAACCCCCAGAAATGCAATGCATTATGACAGCAATAAATGCATACACATCAATAATGACATGGAATGTAAAAGGACTCAATGCACCTCTCAAGAGGCAGTGAAAAGCATAAATCTGCTTGATCCATAAATCTGCTGCACCGCGACGGCTTCATCTCCGATTGTGTCCCCGCCGACCGCACTGCCATCTGCATCTCGTGTTCTCCCCGCAGCCCGGATACATAGTATGACCAATAGGTGTTCCATATCTCAGCTATTTTCTATGGAAAACCAAAGAGATCAGATCCTGATCGCCACTGTTGGCTTTGAAGAATGGGACGTCTTTAGAGAAGCTTGATCTTCGGAGGCCTCATCTTGAGACCTTACAAGTCCGGATTCCGGCAGAGTTCCTCTATCTCATCTTGTTGCTGATTGAAGGTGCCCTCCCCTGCTCCACCCGTCTTCATTACTGGGAGGTAGCAGGAAGTCAGCATCATGGTTGGGTCCAAGGCTACCGATGTGCCCCCGACCGCCACGGTGAAGTTCCTGGGGGCTGGCACAGCCGCCTGCATCGCGGATCTCATCACCTTCCCCCTGGATACCACTAAAGTCCGGCTGCAGATCCAAGGAGAAAGCCCAGGGCCATTGAGGGCCATAGCCAGCGCTCAGTACCGCGGCGTGCTGGGCACCACCCTGACCATGGTGCGCACAGAGGGCCCCCGCAACCTCTACAACGGGCTGGTCGCCGGCCTCCAGCGCCAGATGAGCTTCGCCTCTGTTCCCATCGGCCTTTATGACTCCGTCAAGCAGTTCTACACCAAGGGCTCTGAGCATGCCGGCATCGGTAGCCGCCTCCTGGCAGGCAGCACCACTGGTGCCCTGGCTGTGGTGGTGACCCAGCCCACAGATGTGGTGAAGGTCTGGTTCCAAGGTCAGGCCCCGGCTGGAGGTAGCCCAAGATACCAGAGCACTGTGGATGCCTACAAGATCATTGCTCGGGAGGAAGGGTTTCAGGGACTCTGGAAAGGGACCTCACCCAATGTGGCTCGGAATGCCATTGTCAACTGTGCTGAACTGGTGACCTATGACCTCATCAAAGATTCCCTCCTGAAGGCCAACCTCATGACGGATGACCTCCCTTGCCATTTCATTTCCGCCTTCGGGGCCGGCTTCTGCACCACCGTTATCGCCTCCCCGTCAACGTGGTCAAGACAAGATATATGAACTCTGCCCTGGGCCAGTACAGCAGCGCTGGCAACTGCGCCCTTACCATGCTCCAGAAGGAGGGGCCCCGGGCCTTCTACAAAGGGGTCATGCCCTCCTTTCTCCGCCTGGGTTCCTGGAACGTGGTGATGTTCGTCACCTACGAGCAGCTGAAGCGGGCCCTCATGGCTGCCTACACTTCCCAGGAGGCTCCCCTTTGAGCCTCTCCTGCTGCTGACCGGACGGAGCACCTCTGGTTTGTACATCAGCCC
This sequence comes from Tenrec ecaudatus, assembly GCF_050624435.1. Lineage (NCBI taxonomy): Eukaryota > Metazoa > Chordata > Mammalia > Afrosoricida > Tenrecidae > Tenrec > Tenrec ecaudatus. The sequence continues at coordinate 603,792 of NW_027457651.1, forward strand.
CAGCCAGGCCCTGCTTTTTGTCTCCTCCTTGCCTTCCCTTTGTCTCTCTTCTTACCCCATCCCCTTGTCACCCCTCCCTCCTTCCCCACCACTCCTCGCTCTCTCTGCCGCCTCTTCTCATAGCCCCTCCGTCCTGAAGGAGTTGATCCCATCCTGGCACCAGCTAGGACGCCATGCCCCAGTCCCTTGATAAGCTCAGTCTGAGTCTTTGCCCTGCCCCCACAACCCAGCCAGCATGCCACCCATAAAGCAAGCTCAACTGTGAAAAAAAAAGAAACACAATTAAGACATAAAGACAAATATAATCTAAAAATCAAAGGTAGAAGAAAATATATCAAGAAAATGGAAATTAAAAAAGCAAGGGTAGCAATATTAATCAATTACAATTTTAAAATGTGTTACTGGCTATACAAATTAATAATAAAATAGGACCAAATCTTTAATGAGAGACAAATAAGGGCATTATATGATAAAAGGAACAAAAGAGCAAGATGAAAAATAGTAATAAGTATATATTAATTTCGTGGCAGACCCTCAAAATATATTAATCAAGCTCTTATAGACTTAAAGATAGAACTACATAATTTTACAGTAATAGAGTTAAATACATCCACACTGGGTTTGACAGAACAACACTAAATATCAACTGGATAATAAATCAATACAGTAACAGAAGAACTAAATACCACAATTACTGACCTCTTAGACATGTAGGAAACATACTATCTGGGAAAATGTCAATGTACCTTCTTCTCATGTTCATATGTACCATTCTTCAGAATAAACCATACGTTAGGCTACAATGCTAGCTTTAATACATTTTTAAAAATTGTGATATTACAAATAAATTTTACTTCACCGCATTATTAAATTATATATGAACAATAGGAAGATAAAAGAATAAAATCTAACATGGAAAATGAGCAATTCTGTGCATTAAATTACTTGGAAATGGTAGGGATTAAGATTTTAAATTCCTTACAAAAACAAAAATAAGCATACCAAAAGCTTTAGTATACTTCAGAAGCAATACTAAGAACACACGTTATGAACAATATATGAAGATATCAAAAAATAAAGCAAAAGTCAGCATGGTAACACAAACCTTCAACAATTAGAACAAAAAAGAGCTAAGTAAAACATCAGTCACCAGAAGACAATAAATATTAAAGAATAGAGCAGAAATAAATGAAAAGGTGAAGATAAACAAGCGGCCATCTAGCTCAGAAGCAACAAAGTCCACATGGAAGAACACACCAGCCTGTGTGATCAAGTGGTCCCAAAGGGATCAGTTACCAGGCATCAAAGAACAAAAAATCATATCATTGACTGCACACCTCCATGATAGGATCGCTGAAGACAAATGGGTGCATAAGCAAATGTGGTGAAGAAAGCTAATGGTGCCCGGCTATCAAAAGAGATAGTGTCTGGGGTCTTAAAGGCTTGAAGGTGAACAAGCGGCCATCTAGCTCAGAAGCAAAAAAGCCCACATGGAAGAAGCACAACGGCCAGTGCGATCACGAGGTGCCAAAGGGACCAGGTATAAGGCATCATGCAAAAAAAAAGATGTAAGTGTGTGTATGTATGTGTATATCTGTGTATATGTATATATGTATATGTATATATGTATATATATACCATATTAAATGAAAGGGGAAGTGCAGAGTGGAGACCCAAGGCCCAAGTGTCGGCCAATGGAGATCCCCTCATAGAGGGGTTTAGGAGAGGAGATGGGTTAATTAGGGTGCGAGGTAGTACCGATGAAGAGCACAGCTTTCCCCCATATCCTGGATGCTTCCTCCCCCCAACTACCATGATCCGAATTCTACCTTGCAGGGCTGGATAGGACAGAGGCTGTACACTGGTACATATGAGGGCTGGAGGTACAGGGAATCCAGGGTGGATGATACCTTCAGGACCAAGGGTGTGAGGGATGATGCTGGGAGAGTGGAGGGTGAGTGGGTTGGAAAGGGGGAACTGATTACAAGGATCCACATGTGACCTCTTCCCTGGGAGAGGGACAGCAGAGAAGGGGGGAAGGGAGACTCTGGATAGGACAAGATATGACAAAATAACGATGTATAAATTACCAAGGGCACATGAGGGAGGGGGGAAAGGGGAGGGAGGGGAAAAAAAAGAGGACCTGATGCAAGGGGCTTAAGTGGAGAGCAAATGCCTTGAGAATGATTGGGGCAGGGAATGTATGGATGTGCTTTATACAATTGATGTATGTATATGTATGGATGGTGATAAGAGTTGTATGAGTCCCTAATAAAATGTAAAAAAAGAAAAGAGGAGAAAAAAATGATTAAGGCAAAGACTGTACAGATGTGCTTTATACAATTGATGTATGTATATCTATGAACTGTGACAAGAATTGTATGAGCCCCAATAAATTGTTAAAAAAAAACAATAAAGAGATCTTTTGCAGCAAAAAAAAAAGAAGAAATAAATGAAAAGGAAACAGGGAAATAATCAATAAGACAAGTTAATTCTTTAAAAATATTAACAAAGTTTGACAAACTACTGGTAAATTTATTAAACTAAAAGGAATAAGAAAAGCAAATATAAAGAATAAGAAATGAAAAGGCCAATATCACAACAGAACCAAAACTATGAAGATCACAACAGTGAATTTGAAAATTTAGAATAAGTGGACATATTTCTAGAAAAACACTACCTATCTTTATTTTTAAAAAATCATTTGCGGGGGTGGGGTGGGGCTCGTACAACTCTTGTCACAAACCATACATCCATCCATCCATTGTGTCAAGCACATTTGTACATTTGTTGCCATCATCATTCTCAAAACATTTGCTTTCTACTTGAGCCCTTAGTATCACCTTCTCATTTTCCCCTCCCTCCCACTTCTGCCTCACTCATGAACCCTTGATAATTTATAAATTATTATTATTTTGTCATATCTCACACTGTCTGATGTTGCCCTTCACCCACTTTTCTCTTGTTCATCCCCTAGGGAGGAGGTTATATATAGATCCTTGAAATCGGTTCCCCCTTTACATCCCCAAATTCCCTCAACCCTCCCAGTATCGCCACTCACTCCACTGTTCCTGAAGGGATCTTCTGAACTGGATTCCATGCGTTTCCAGTTCCTGTCTGTACCAGTGTACATTATCTGGTCGGGATGGATTTGTAAGGTAGAATTGGGATCATGATAGTGGTGGGGGGAGGAAGCATTTAAGAACTAGAGGAAAGTTTTGTGTTCCATATTTGCTACACTGCACCCTGCACTCTTTTTCTCCCCAAGACCCTTCTGTAGGGGCATGTCCAGTTGCCTAGAGATGGGCTTTGGCTCCCAAATCTGTACTTCCCCTCATTCACAGTGATATGAATTTTTGTTCTTTGATGCCTGGTCCCTGATCCTTTGACACCTCGTGATCACACAGTCTAGTGGGCTTCTTCCATGTGGGCTTTGTTGCTTCTGAGCTAGATGACTGCTTGTTTACTTTCAAGCCTTTAAGAAACCAGACGCTATATCTTTTGATAGCTGGGCGCCATCAGCTTTCTTCACCACATTAGATTATGCACCCATATGTCTTCAGTGATAGTATTAGGAAGGTGAGCATTATGGAATGCTAGTTTAATAGAACAAAGTGTTCTTGCACTGAGGGAGTACTTGAGTGGAGGTTCAATGTCAATTGGCTACCTTAATATAAACTTATAAATATATGGACATAGATTTATTCCCCCATCATCATATATAAATATATATACATATGTACATGCCTGCATTGTGACCTCTATAAATGTCCTTTGCCTCCTAGTTCTTTCCATTATTTCCTTTTACTTTCCTCTTGTCCCACTATCATGCTCAGCCTCCATTTTGGATTCAGTAATCCTACTCAGTTACATTGTCCTTGATCAATCCCTATCAGGCGTCTCACATGCTTCTTGCCACTGATTTTGGATCCCTTCTTGTACCCTTGTCCCCAGGTTTATTAACACCATTTCCTTTCCCCAACCTCCCCCTCTCCTTTGACCCCCCCTCCCCCAGGACCATCGGTCACGTTGTTTTCTCCTCCAGATTGTTTATCTAGCCTATCTTACCTAGATAGACCTGCAGAGATAATAATACGCACACAAAATAAGACAGAGCAAGACAAAGTGACAAAAGAAAACAAAACAGCAGCAAAAACAAAACAAAGACATAATAGTTCAAGGTCTGTTTGATGACGTTTAGGAGTGTTTTCCAGTGGAGTTTGATGGGGTGCCACGGCCTGGCCCCAAAGTCTATTTTTGGTACTCCTTTGGGACTTCCTTGCTCTGTACTCTTGCTGTTCTATTGCCCGGCCTTAGTGTTTTGCCTTGTTGTGGTGGGGTCAGATCGGGTGCCACTCCCACACTGTATCTCCAGTGCTGTCCCCTGTAGGGCTTTGGGTTCCTGAGGGTTTTCATGTCTCCTAGTGGGGCCGGCCATATGGTTCTCTCTGTGCATTGACTACTCTGAGCAAGGATATCAGTCCTCAAGGCTTGGTGGGTCAGGATGTGCTCCACTCCCTCTTCCTCACCCTTCATTGCTCCCATGTGCTTTGATCAGACATATCCCTCTCTCTGACCTGTAGCTTCTGTGCTATCTTCTGAAGTAAATTCTTCTGGGGGGAGCAGTGGCTTTCCATGTAGTTGGGATTGGGCCTGGGCCCTGAACACTATCTATCTAAGTTTAAAAAGTCTGATGTCCAAGATGTCAACTGAAAATTAAAAAAGAAGAAATAGATCATATGCTATAAAAAATGTTCAAACTGTAAAAATGGTAGACCTCTATGACTGCACTGGAAAACAGTAATCATTGGTTGCTAGATTAATTTGACTCAAACATGCCCTAAGTATGAATACACATATACATGTGAATATGTATGGAAGTACAGATATTAATATCAATACAAATAAGAACATGAATATTAGTGTAAATATAATTGAAAATATAAACATGAATAACAATTTGAGTGTGAATATGAATATGAATGTCAATGTAAATATGAATCTGAATCTAAATACACATATGAATCTAAACATATATGTGAACATAAATATGAATATAAATATGAAAATTACTGTGAATATCAATATAAGTAAATATATGTTAAAGTGAATAAATAAATACAAATATCATTATATAAAATAAAAATATTTCATGATATGATCGCTGAGGACAAATGGGTGCATAAGCAAATGTGGTGAAGAAAGCTGATGGTGCCCAGCTATCAAAAGAGATAGTGTCTGGGGTCTTAAAAGCTTGAAGGTAAACACGTGGCCATCTAGCTCACAAGCAACAAAGCCAACATGGAAGAAGCACACCAGCCTGTGCGATCACGAGGTGTCGAAGGGATCAGGTATAAGGCATCATCAGGGGAAAAAAATCATACCATAGTGAATGAAGGGGGAAGTGCAGAGTGGAGACCCAAAACCCATTTGTCGGACACTGGAGATCCCCTTGCAGAGGGGTCTAGGGGAGGAGATGAGTCCATCAGGGTGGGATGTAGCACCGATGAAGAATACAGCTTTCCTCCAGTTCCTAAATGCTTCCTCCCCCCCAACTATTATGATCTGAATTCTACCTTGCAAGTCTGGATAGAGCAGAGTATGAACACTGGTGCAGATAGGAGCTGGCGGCACAGGGAATCAAGGGCAGTTGAAACCTTCAGGACCAGGGATGTGAGGGGCGATACTGGGAGGATTGAGGGTGAGTGGGTTGGAAAGAGGGAACCGATTACAAAGATCTACATGTGACCTCCTCCCTGGGGGATGACAACAGAAAACGAGGTGAAGGGAGACATAGGACAGGGCAAGATATGACAAAATAATAATTTATAAATTATCAATGGCTCACGAAGGAGGGGAGCGGGGGAAGCGGGGAGGAAGGGGGAAAAAAGGACCTGATGCAAAGGGCTTAAGTGGAGAGCAAATGCATTGAAAATGATGAGGGCAACGAATGTACAGATGTGCTTTACACAATTGATGTGTGTATGGATTTTGATAAGAGTTGTATGAGTCCCTAATAAAATGTTTTAAAAATATTTCAATATATTTGTAATATATTATTTGAATATATGCTCAATATATTCAAAGTATGAGTATATATGTAAAAAGAAATATAAGTATATCTGCCACTTTGAGGGTCCCTTGTACATGTACACCAGATTTATTACTGATAAAAAACAGAAATCTTAAAAAAAAAGCTATTTCCTGACAGTGTATTTTAATGTAATTTAATGTTCAAGTCAGTGTTTTCCTTTTCGAACATTTTTTGAGAACTCCAATCACGTTCTTTTAAATACCCTTTGCATTTGGGGAACAAAAATAAGACTGAAGGAGAATATCAGGGATGCCGAGTCGATAAAGTAAGGTTTCCTTACTTGCAGTCACTGATACTTTCAATATCTTCCCCCTAACCATAATTTTGGTCATCGACTTTTCAGCAGTCGTCCCTACCCATTGTACAGATATCACAGGCATTTGAGGCAATTGATCCTCAAAGTGACATCACACTACCCTGTAATACAGGTTCCCTGAAGCAGATGTTTATAAAAAGGCTGCATGGTGCAGTGGACTAAGTTTTAAGTTACTAACCACAGGTTATGGGTTCAAACCCAGCATCCACTCCTTGAGTCAAAGATTAAATTATGTGTGTCATAATATTGAGAGCCCTGGAAACCTTCTTGGTCTTTCCCTTGCCTGCATCCCACTTGCTTCAGGAACCAGCTCTTGGGGAAACCTTCCTGTGGAGTTGTGATCCATGAGTTTAGCAAGCTGTTCCCTGTTCCCATATTGTATACCATTCACAGTGACACTCATATACAAATACCTGGCATCTTTAAATGCAGCTTCTCCACCAGGGGACTCCAGAACCTTCTTAGCCAGGGTGAGCTTTCAGAGGCAGCTTTATCAAAATTATTGGAAATAAACTTCCATGGGACTTTTGGTAGTTTTTAAAAAAATGTTAACATTCCCAGTGGTAAAGACTCTAAATGTCTATAATAAAGGTCTTTAGGCTAAAATACATGAGAGTTCACCTTTACAGTGAACTTTGAAACAAATGGCAGAACGCTGTTCAAGGATACAGAACAAAGGGCAAAAGACAGGTAGCTGTTTCCCACACTGCTTCAAGAGGAACCATCTGAGCAAAAACCAGGATCACTCAAGAAAAAGGTAAAGGTGCACTAAGAGCATCAGTGAAAAAGTAGGTCCAGGGAGCAGTGGAATGCCTACTGAAATGCTTCAACAAGCAGATGAGGCACTGGAAGCACTCACTCACCTTTGCCATGTAATATTTAACACAGCTGTGTGGCCAACTGACTAGAAGTGATTACACACACACACACACACACACACAATGTCATGTCAAATTGAAGATATAGAAATGAAGAGGTGGATTTTGGAAGCCTGATGATAGCTCCTAGTGGGTGTGGCCTTATCACAAGGATCATCCTGGGAACTTCCTCTCTCTGTTTTCACCTTCTTGTTGAGGGGCCACTGGGAGACCTGCCAAAGCCCTGGAGATGCGTCCACCACAGAACTCTTCACCCACAAGGCTGTGCTTCCTGCACTCTGCATCGTTGCTTGTGGCTGTGTGAGTTTGACGAGGGATTCCTGGACTAGTACTGGACTAATGGACTTGATCTGGACTGGGATGTTTGTTTGATATACAATCACTCCTTGATATAAAGCTCTTTCTTATACCTATAGGAGTGTCATTACATTTTTTTTCTAGTCACCCTGGCCTAACACATATACACACATGTACACAGACTGAGTGAAACAATTTTTCACACAGACACAAATCTTGGAATGACAGCTACAAACGGTGAAAACAATTTGCTTTAACTAAGATCTATTTTTCAGGGCTTTCAGTGCTAGGGCCCTAAATATCGATGAGACCGGCCATGTATACAGGTGCCAGATCTTAACAAGTAGGGACAGAAATGACACTAAGGAAAAAATTAGGCCTTTGACTTAGCTAGCATCCATGACAACTCATGCCTACACACAGTCACAGGAGAATCAGTGAGACAAGATAGAGGGGGTTAACCTGGGTCAGGGCTATGGAGAAGTTCTTGCAAAGTTACAGCTAAACAAAGTATAAAATTCCCCTAACTAGTTTATATTTCTACCATAAAATAATAGCAGTTTGACACTTTAAGTTCAGACTCAGCCAAACTCAGCTTCTATCTCCACATAGTCAGCCTCTACTGAGTTATTTCTGGTCCCTGACTTGCAATGGAAAGCAATGTAAGGAGTGTCAGACAGAGCGAGGTTGCTGAGAGCACCCTGGCCAGTGCAGGGAGACACAGTTAAGAACACACTCCCTGGTTATGTCCTAGATGGATATTGGGGAGCTAGAGTCCTATGCTCTTAAGTCATACTTGGACATCAGAGATTTCTGCCCCAATTTTGTAAGCTATTCAGTTTGGCAGTAGTGTACCTCTCCCAGTCAGGGTCCTTTCCCTGCTCCTGTAGTCCCACATGTGATTGTGTTTAATTGATCTGCCACTAATTGTTTGTGAGTTTCTTTTGAATTCTGCGAAGAAGCTCAAAAGAACTATGTGGTCAGCATAAGGAGATGCTTTCTGCCAAAGATATAGGTCAGACCTCATTTTTGTTGTTGATGATGTGTAGTGTTTTTGTAATTACTTTCCAAAGTTGTCATACTTCAAGAAGCCTATGAGCACACCTATTTATATATAATATATATACACACTTATATATATATATATATAATTGTGAAATTACTCAAACTTTATAAATTGCCAAGCAATCAGAATTTTCTTGTAACTTCCCGGATCCCTCTGTATGTATACTCTCTGAAAATTTCCTTTCACATCAGTACTTTGGATCCTTAGAGATACTACTGCCACTCCCTGGATTGTTTTGTTACTCAAATAAACTCTTTAATTTTTAACAGAAACCCCAGTTTTCTCTTTGACAGGAATGATGGAAGAGGAAATGGTATGCACATTCTTTCTCAAGGCTGTCTATCAATCACTGCTACATCCTGAAAGGAAGGAAGGAAAGAAGGATGAGAGGGAGGGAAGGAGGGAGGGAAGGAGGGAGAGAGGAAGGGAGGAAAGGAAAATAAGCAACAATATATGACAATAGATTTACCATCTTAAAGAAATTTTATTTTTATTAATGTTGTAAATAATCTTTGGTGAAATTTTACCAATATTTATCACCAATAATTATTACCAATAATTTATTACCAATAAAGGAACCAAGAAGAATCAGATTCCAGAATAAGAACAATGAAGTCATTGGACATTCTGTGTGAGACCAGTGCCCAAACTCCTTGGCCCTGTGTAACACTGCAAATTTCACACTTCCCCAAGGAATCTCCCCTGGGAGATGACATATTGACACAAGATTATGAAATATACATACCTTATGTATTGCCGATACTTATTCTGCATTTTACTTCCTGATACCCTCTCTTTGTTGACCCATTTCCTCTGAGAATGGGTCCTACTATCATTTAGGACTAAACCTGCTGGGCACACATGCAGAGGAAAGACATTCCCAACCTCCAGGTCACCATGAAACAGGACTTTGGCCAAGGATCCAAAATGTGCTTGAAAGACATCAGATGAAATGGAAAGACATTTAGAAGCAAGAAGTACAAAAAGCCATGTCTTTTCAATAATCACAACCCCACCCTGTGCATATCCATGATTGTTCCTGTGAAACTGGTACATATCCATTAATCCCTAAATTTACTTACTGATCCTTATGCCTAAAAGTATAAATTAAAAAAATTCTCCTTCTCTTTTTATATTCCTTTTTTTTCAGGATCTTATCTTGAGGATTCTCCTTTTGGATCATTCCTTCCACTTTCCAAGTAAAGCTTCCCCATTTCATTGTCATCCAGCCCCTGCCTTTGTTTCTCAGCAGTAATTGGGTTGGAAACTTGGAACACATTTCCTTTTGATGAGTACATTTCTTTTTAAAAAATTTTTTATTAGTTGGTTCTTCTTTTTTAAAAAATATCACTTTATTTTGAGCTCTTACAGCTCTTATCACAATTCATACATCCATCTATTATGTCAAGCACATTTGTATATGTGTTGCTGTCATTATTTTCAAAATATTTTCTTTCTACTTGAGCCCTTGGTGCAGTGTGTTTTTCAACATGACATTACATATTCATTTCCAACCCCCTTCCCCAAACTATCATTCTAACAGGGCCTGTGTAGAATACTGTTGTGTGTTTTGACACATTTTTGCTTATTTCAGGTACCTTTGAATCTGTTCCAACTGATACCAACCTTCTGCAGAACAGAGCACGGTCTGATGCTGCGCCATCATCACACTGGTTATGCTTGGTCTCATGGCTACATCTGTTGCATCAATCCATGTCATTAGGGAGGTCCCCGTTTTTCACTGACCCTCGACTTTACTGAGCATGTAGTCTTTTTATCCAGGTACTGCCCTCTCCTCATAGCATGACCAACGTGTGTGAGGTGAAGTGCTACTATCCGTATCCTTACTTCTAGGAAATTCCGTGCCTGTACTCCCTCTAAGATCAATTTATTTTTATAGTACCCCATGGTATTTTCAAAATTCTTCTCCAAAACCACCATCATTCAAAGTCCATCCAAGTATTCTCCAGCTTTCTTTACCCATCGCCCAGCTTCACTTGTATGTAATGTGAGCGAAAACTCTGACCCATGGCTGTTTTCATGGGCTCCTTCATCCTGAATGTGACATCATAATGCCCTGTAATATATTAGACACCTTAGGGAGGAGATATGAAGAGGCAAGTGACAGTTTGAGGTTATGTATCTGGTTATTAAATGAAAGCTCGATGATTTAAAATCACTAGTTAGTCCTTGCAGAAATAGGAGGTTATCAGACCCAGGGTACATTTATGAACTGTCAAACTGTACCAAGAATCCCACAGAGAAGTTCTGTTCAACCATACAGGGTCTCTATGAGGCAGAAAAGACTCAAGGAGAGAGGGTTAGGTTTTTGAGGCAAATATTTCTTTGCTTGCTTGTTGACTTGCTTGCTTGATTCAATGATTTTTTTTCCTCAGTGGAGAAAAGTTCCTGGTGTGTGAATAGCTCTCAGAGCTCACAATGAACAACAGAAAGAATAAGTGAATGAAAATGTGAAGTGTTCATATCAAAGAACACAGATACACCAGGACTCTGATTAATTTCAGCGAGCACACACTTCGATCTGGCAAGATGTGAAACTGAGCCTCTGCTTAGGCATCTGATAACCTCCATGTCTGCAAGCTGCCTTGGTCCAGCATGCGGCAGGAGCCAGTCTTGGAGAAAACTCCTTTTGGAGCAGCAGGACCTATGTGCCCGTGGACTGTTCACAGTCTCCAGACCTTATCCAGCCAATGGTGTTCATAGGCAAATCACTAATGTGATTTCCTGTTTAAATGCTGTCTCCCCACCAGGGACTCAAGTGACTGCTGAATAAGGGTGACCTTGCTCCAAAATGTCTGCTTCCTTCCTCCTTCTCCTCATAGTGCTGTGTCTCCCATCAGGTCAGTGTTGGGGGAAGATGGAATCCTACAAGGCATATTCACAGAGGTAGGGTGTTTTATGTTTATTTCCTATGTCTCCAGGTGGCCTGGCGCAGGTGCAGCTTCAGGAGTTTGGTCCTCAGATGGTTAGACCTTCACAGACCATCACTCTCACCTGCACCATCACGGGGGACTCTGTTTCCAGTACCAGTGCTACTTGGTAGCGGCCTTGAATGGATGGGAAGGACTTACTACTACAGCTCAAAATGGTACAGAGAATATGCGCCATCTCTAAAAGAACGTCTAGTCATCAACCCAGACACATGCAAGAACCAGTTCTCCCTGCAGCTGAGCTCCGTGACTGCTGAGGACACGGCCATGTATTACTCTGCAAGGAGCCCAGTGAGGGGAAGTCAGTGTGAGCCCAGACATAAGCCTCCCCTACAGGGAAAACACTGGGCAGCAGGGGGCGCACAGGACCCACTGAGCACAGACACCCAGCCCTAGACAGACACAGATGAAGGATAGGGAGGATTTCCTGTTGGAATCAGGTCTCCATGGAGAGTTTTTCTTTTCCTTAACCTAAATTTTCTCCTCACTGCCCACTTGAAATGAGGAACTAGTATTCTCTGTTTGCAGAACAAATATTAAAGTGACTCTAATATTTCATTGTCATCCTATAGAACCCACTTTCCTTCTTGAAATACAGGTTATCATGGTAATTCTCATCCTACAGGCATAGCCAGATTCATGCGTGCAGTGCATGATTTCAAATATACTGAGCTCAGTGACATACTACCGTCCAGAGGCAGGTCTGTGAGGTTTCCTTCTGCATTGCTCCCTGTGCTCTGTTGACACCAAATGACTAGTGATCTCTTTGTCTGAGAAAATAACTGTGGTGATATCTGGGACTAAATATATGCCATGTCCTTAGTGATGTTTGCTACCCATTGTCTCCCTTTATGAGGAAACAAGTGTTCCAGGCACAGAACGACTCCGAAGAAGGCTGAACGTCCACAATTGAATGGTCATTGCCAGAAATGAAGTGGCAGCCGGATCAGACTGGGAAACTTAAGCTTCCATTAGACAATGAAGATGTGAGAATCTGGTACGTTCACAATTCACGGTTTCCTTAGATCCATGAAATTCCGTGTTGAATTTCAGTCAGAAAATGAAAACTCCGGAGCCTCTGTTCAGCAGGCCCGGGTGTAGCTCCCATAGGCACACTGGTGCTCCTCTAGATTTTGGATAAAAATCGTTTTCACAGGAATAAGGAACCTTGATCCAGCCAGGTGGGTCTTGACAAACGAAATTGCTGCTTGTGCTGGCTATACTGACAAGCACCCAGCTGTGCTAGTCCATCACTTATTCAGCACAGGAATCTGCATCGATTGAGCCAAGACAAAGGAAAGCTCAGGGAGGCAGCACCCATTTAGAAAAGCATTTGTACTTTGAAGAGTCTGCCAATGATGTGAAAAGACATACCCATGGCAAATAGTTTTCATCATGGGCAGAATTTCACGGAGCAATATTGCTGGGAGAGAAAAGGCACCACCTGAGGGAGGCACGCTCAACAAAACTACCTAGGGCAGGAGCCCGGTTGCCCCCAGGCACTAGGCGTGTCAGGCCTCAGCATTGTAAGGAGAGTTCACTGAAGTCCCTGAGTGAAGTTTTCTCCGCTGTCCTACGTCTACGTTCCTAAAATTTACTCTGTGGTTTCTGATGATCCTGGGTTATGAACGGCCACCATTCACCGTTCTCCTTACACTCGTGCGTCTCCATCGACCTTAAAAGAAAGGGAGGACACACAACTGCTGGCTGGTAAATTCAGCAAAGTTTGTCTCAACACAAGAGCCAGCTCTGTGGTGACCCGTCTTCCATGGTAAAACATTTCCTAGCGAATAAGGTATCTTCCCATCGCAATGACAATATGAGAGAATTGCCACCGATGGATTTGCCGCTGTGCCTACAAACATCATCTTGAGGCCATACAGTAGTGAAGCACGGGAACCCAGGCGCTTCACCCTTTACCCTAGACCAGTGAAACTCAGAGAAGCACTATAGACCTGTGAGACATGACGTTGCTGGAAGCATCAGTGTACAGAGGCATGGGAACCTCGAAGGAGCTTCTTCCGTGTGAATAAAACGCAGGCTGAACTTCATAGCAGGTTCCAGATTCTCAGGAATTCCACGGGCTGTATTGCTCAGAGCTAGAACCCACTGCTTGGGGCACACTTGAACTGAAAAATCTTGCTGGACTCACGGCTTTCCCAAAGACCCAAGATTCTCAAAGAGCGAGCGTAAGGTTGACGGGAAAAAAAACTGCCGGTGGCGCCTTTTTGCCTTGAAACCGGCAAGAAGCAAGATTTTCCTTAAACCATGAATCTCAGAAACATTGTGATCGTGAAGGAAAACCAGGGAGAGCAGATGTACTTCCAATAATCCAACACTTAAATGAAACCTCAAACCTAAATCCTATCCTAAAACCAACCCTAATCCTAACCCTAACCTAGGTCAAAACCTAGCCCTAGGTCTAAACCTAAAAAGAGGTGTAACCCTAAGCCTAGGTCTAATTCTGTATACTCCTAAACTTAAACTGAACCCTAACCTAAGGCTCACCCTAAACCAAGCCCTAACCCTAACCATATGTCTACCCTAAGGCTAAGCCTAATCCTAACCCCAAATCTGATGTGAACATGCAGCTCCCCCTACAACTAACCTTACTCCTAACCGTCACCCTTCGCCTGAACCTAACTTAACTCTATCCATCACCTTCAATCCAAGCCTCCATATCACCGTTAATGTAATCCAATCCCTTAAACTAGACAGAGAGCTAAACTTATCCACAACCAAAACGGATGTAACACACAAGCCGCAAGCCTGACCCCAACTCTTAACCTCGTACACTTTCTAACCCTCACACAAATATTAACCCTAACCCATACCTAAACATTCAAGTTTACCATAAGCCTAAATGAGACAATAGGTTCTTTCATCCTTAAGCACTCTTACCTAAAACCTCACACTCACCCTACATTTCATCCACAACCTTACCATAACCCGAATCCTCACGCAGCCGTAACTCTAACCTGAACTCGAACACTGTCTCTAAACATGCCCACATGCCTGTACCTATGCCCGTTTAAAGTTAACCCTAAACCAAAATCTTCGGTCCCACTATTTTGCAGCATTTTAAAGAAGTACACTGGGAAAGCTTTTTCTGCAAGGAAGAAACTGCAGGCGGCGTGGCTGAAATGAGAATATCATGCTGCACGAGCTCTTTGCCCTCAGATGTAGAAGTGTCATCATTGGGCTTTATAGAGAAACGGGACTTTAATAAGTGATCATCAACCTCTGTGAATTCCTTTGTTCTAGACGCCTGAAATAAAGAGTTGTCCTGAGTCACATAAACCTCCACCGAGTGGTCTTAATGTGGCGCGGGAACATGCCGATATAAGAGAATTCCGAAGAAGGCTGAACGTCCACAATTGAATGGTCATTGCCAGAAATGAAGTGGCAGCCGGATCAGACTGGGAAACTTAAGCTTCCATTAGACAATGAAGATGTGAGAATCTGGTACGTCCGCAATTCACGGTTTCCTTAGATCAATGAAATTCCTTGTTGAATTTCAGTCAGAAAATGAAAACTCCGGAGCCTCTGTTCAGCAGGCCCGGGTTTAGCTCCCAGAGGCACACTGGTGCTCCTCTAGAATTTGGATAAAAATCATTTTCACGGGAATAAGGAATCTTGATCAAGCCAGGTGGGTCTTGACAAACGAAATTGCTGCTTGTGCTGGCTATACTGACAAGCACCCACCTGTGCTAGTCCATGGCTTATTCAGCACAGGAATCTGCATCAATTGAGCCAAGACAAAGGAAAGCTCAGGGAGGCAGCACCCGTTTAGAAAAGCATTTGTACTTTGAAGAGTCGGCCAATGATGTGAAAAGACATACCCATGGCAAATACTTTTCATCATGGGCAGAATTTCACGGAGCAATATTGCTGGGAGAGAAAAGGCACCACCTGAGTGAGCCATGCTCAACAAAACTACCTAGGGCAGGAGCCCGGTTGCCCCCAGGCACTAGGCGTGTCAGGCCTCAGCATTGTAAGGAGAGTTCACTGAAGTCCCTGAGTGAAGTTTTCTCCGCTGTCCTACGTCTACGTTCCTAAAATTTACTCTGTGGTTTCTGATGATCCTGGGTTATGAACGGCCACCATTCACCGTTCTCCTTACACTCGTGCGTCTCCATTGACCTTAAAAGAAAGGGAGGACATGCAACTGCTGGCAGGTAAATTCAGCAAAGTTTGTTTCAACACAAAAGACACAGCTCTGTGGTGACCCGTCTTCCACGGTAAAACATTTAATTACAACTCTCTTTTATACACGTGTGTCTGTGGATTTCAACATTTCAGTGCACAGATTAGCACATTCCCATAGCGGAGTGAACCTCCCTTCCGTCATGTCTATAGGTATTTCTCCTTCCTATGGGCAGCTGGACAGTAATTTATCTGGGGAACGTCTGGTAAACCAGGACAATGGTGCTTCCCCAGCTTTCTGTGATGAAGGGCCAGGCCATTGGTTACCTTTATAAAAGTCTCCTGACACGTCCTAGTGATGTCTGTTTCTGGGACCATAGTGGCTTCCTCTTCCTCGGTTGGTCTTGTTGGTAGGTGCTGTCCAGTTGGTCTGCTTCAAAGCAACCCCAATGTACAGGACAAGGAAAGGCTTGCCAGTCCTGGGCCACCCTCATTTCTTTCTGATGTTTGAACCCATCGTTGCAGCTCCCGTGGCCATGCATCCTGCAAACGGCCTGGCTCTTTGTCACTGATCCTCCCCTTTAATCTGACCAAAACTGTTCGTCATCTGGTCCTCTCTCTGACAAGGTTCTGCCTAGTTTTACTAGTCCTCCACTACCTGACAGTGTATCAATGATTAGCATAAGGTTTTCAGTGGTGTATTTTGTCATCCTCAGTGTGTCCTTATTGGGGGCTCTTACAACTCTTGTTACAATCCATACACCAGTTGTATCTGACGTAGTCATACGTATATTGCCATCATTCTTTTCTAGACATTTACTTTCTATTGAGCCCTTGGGATCAGCTCCCCTTTTTTTCCTCCTCCCCCACTCGTGGTTCCTTGATAGATTATAGATTGTTATTATTTTCATATCTCACATCGACCATTGTCTCTTTTATCCTCAGCTTTCTGTTGCTCCTCTCCCTGCGAGGGGTGTGCGGTTATATGTCATTTGGTATCTCTATTCCCATTCCTGTTCCTGGGTTCCATGTGTTGTGAGTTTTATCTCTTGCTAATACCTATGCACTCTAGTCCAGAGTGGGAAGCGGCACTGGGGTGATGATAGTGGGCGGTGATGAGACCTCAAGGGGTCAGAGGCAGATTGTGTGATTCATTGGTGCGATCCATATCTCCTCAGGGGGGCCTCCACCCAGTGGGACACAGCATCTGGGAGGCTTGTGGCTTTCTCCTGAGACAGCATGGTGGCCAAGGGCCCAGGCATTGAGGGTGGGACTCTGGGCCTGGGGTGGCAGCACTTGCAGAAGCCACCCCCTCCCCCAGGCACCCACCTGGATATGGATGAGCACGTGAGACAGTTGGCTGTGAACTTTGAGGGTGGCCTCAGTGTCTCAGAGCAGGTGGGGTCTGGCCTGAGTCAGCTCCCACAGCTCCAACCAGGAAGCCCTGCCCCCAGGCGGGGGTCAGCAGTTATCCCAGCATGCTCATTCCTCCCCCTCAGCTTCTGTCTGGTCAGCCCTTCAGCTTCCTGGCTGGGTTTAGAACTTGTCCTAAGCTCCCAGAGGGCCACCGTCCTGAGATCTTGCTCAGCGCTTCAGGCCTTTCTGCAAACTCTCCTCCCAGGAGCCCATTATCACTAGCAGTTTACCCCTTGCTCTAACGGTGCTCCAGGAGGCCTGCTTGGGAAGTGTTGGGCTGTTGCCTGGTTCAGTCCCACTAACTGCTCCTCAGGAGGAAGAAGAGGTTCCCTGCTCTTGGAAAGATTTACTGGCTTGCAAACCCTCTGGAGGATCCCCATGAGTCAGCAGGTGGGGTCATTCTAAAGCCCGGCACTCCGCAGGTAGCCACGTTGTGTGCCACCCAGGCATGCTGTGTGTTTGGAGGAGACTGCACACCCTTCAAAGGTAGAAGCTGCACCCCTCCATGGTTCTTGCATGCAGCAAATGCAGGGACCCTGAGACTCCGGTCCAGCCTCTGGGCTAGGATCATGGGCAAATCGTTATCTCGCCTAAGCTCCATCTGGGCTGGAAACGCAGTAGCTTGTACTGTGACCTGGGTCAGCCTGGGGCTGTGCAGGGCATCCTCAGCCCAGCTCAACTCTTCCCAGAACACCCCTGCAGGCGCAGGGAGCCCTTGGCTTGGGAAAGTGACCCTACTAAGTGGGCTTTGTGACCAGGCTCCCTGATCCACCGACCCAGGTTTGCCTCCTCCACAGGCTGCAGACAGCAGGGGCTGCCCTGGGTTCCCTGAACTCGGGCTATCTCCAGAGACAGTGTGGGCAGGATCTGGAGGGTGTGGAAGTGAGTCGTGCTGGGAAAGTGGATGGAGGAACGGAGGGTAGGGTAGATGCTGGGTGGGCTGAGGGGGCAGAAGATGCCCTACAGAGTTCTAGAACAAGGGCTGAGGGATGTGGGAGCTGTTGGGACCAGCTGGCCCTTTCGTGAGTTTTAGGAGCTGCCTGAATTCCATCCACATTGACCCTCTCCAGCCCCACCTTTGGCAGATGCTGGCAGAGAAGTTCAAGGTCTTCCGGGAGAAAGGGCAGAGTGTGGGGCTGCCAGGGTGCAGGCCCTGAGGGAGCTGGCAGGTGCCCTGGAACTCGCCTCCCCCAGCTCCATGGCCCAGAGTCAAGTCCACAGGAGCGGCGTTGAGGCCACATGGGTGAGGCTGGGCAAGGCAATGAAAGCCCGCACAGAGGTGGGTGCTCAGAGGGACAGGCCAGTGACAGCCAAGGGGCTCGGGACAAAGGGGCCTACCCCAGATGAGTGTGCATGTGTGTGCGTGTGTGTGTGTGCTCATGTGTAGGGGTGGGCATGTGGGTGTGTGCATGCATACTTCTGTTTGTATTCTCGTGTGCACATGTTTGTATGAAGGGGCATGGCTGACTCCAGCTCCCAGCATCAATCATCCTTCCCCGTCCAACCACGCTCCTTCCTGCCCCCAGTTTGGAGTCGTTCAGCGCAGGTCACTCCTTGTGGCAGGACCACGAAGTGGGCTCTCCCAATGCTCCCTGAGCACGGGCCGCAGTTTCGTTGGGGGCACAGGCCCTGCTGGTCTTCTTGCTGACCGCCACTCTTAGAGCTCCCTGCCGCCCCTCCCCACACCCTCCTTTCGCGGGATCTGGTGTCTCAGTGCACTGAGCACCTGACAGGTCCTGCAACCGAAATCCTGGGGCTGGGTGGCCCCGGGGCCAGCCCTCTCCTCACTGACTGTTGGAGGTGCTACAGGCAGACCCCCTGACAGGCAGCCCACTCGCTCCCTGAGCCGCCGTCTCATGTGCTCAGGGCTCCCCATCTTATTGCCTTCCTCCCAACATGCGTGTCAAGACCCTTTCCTCCCTCCGGCCCTGCCTGTGGCTCCCGGGCCTCATCAGGAACCTGCTGTGATCAGAGGAAACCATCCATCTTCTAACCACCGAAGGGCCAGAAGGCGCGAATGTACAGCGATGATAATAGGTAAAGGTCACGGTAAAGTCACAGAGGACAGGAAAGACAGGGGCGAGAGAATACAATACAGAGTCAGACATGTTTTATTAGGCATGCTCACGTCAGCTCCTCTTGATGGACCACGTGGAACTGGGAGAAGTGGAACCTTTGCTATCTTGGGACGTGTATAGGGAGCCTGGAGACACACCTCTTCAGTAGTGACATGGGTCACAAGGTGGGCGGTATCTATCGTAAGGCCCCTGTACTTGAGCTCACCAAGGTGAGGAAAGCTAATACCTGCATTGGGGGAAGCTACAAGGGGGGCAGGGTGTCACGGTGGGAAGAGAGGGCAAAAGGATCATATCTGCTTCTACACAGAGATACAATCAGCCATGTGCTCACATTAAGGCAGCCTAGCTGTTAACGGAGAATCAGTGGGAATGATTTTTAAAGCAGGATAATGTACTTGGACTTTACCTCTAACTTACCAAAGTAGAGGCTTTCCTACCGTGGAATACCAGCTTTCCAGATTCTCCCTGTTATAAGTTAGGGAATAGAGTCTTCGTCCTATTTCCCTCCGTGTTAAAGCCCCACAAATCCCCAAGCCACAGTCTTTGCTCAAAAGGAGGTGGCCCTGTTCTAAGGGAGAAAGTTGCTGGCCCTCCTTCCCGCTGTGCCCTCGACTTCCATAAGGTGGCGCTCGAGCTGTGGGGCCACATGCAGAAGGTGGTCCTGGTGGAGGGTGCTGTCCTTGGCCACGACCTGGCGTCTGTGGAGGTCCTGCAGCGCCAGCACCGCCTCCTGCAGGGGAGGGCCCCAGTCCCTCCCCCCCGCAAGAACCCCTCTTCTGTAGGCAATGGATGGATGAGGAACCCTCACCCCCAGCTGACCCCAGGCAGGACTGCAGCCCGCCCCTTCCCCCTCTGGGATTGGGGGTGACGGGCCTGGGTTTGACCTAGGCTGGGGTACAGCCAGGATGGCCTGCAGAGTCCTGGGTGGAGGAGCATTCAGCCTGCTCTCTGCCAGCTGCAGAGGGAGCTGGTGGCTGTGGACGAGGTGGTGGTTCAGATGCGGATGGAGGCCATCCAGGTACACCCTGCGGTCCAGGAGGGCCTGGCCGAGCAGCTGGCTGAGGTGCTGGAGGCCTGGGCCACCTGAACATGAAGGCCTGGGAGCAGGGCCAGCAGCTGGAGTGGGTAGCCCATGGCCACGCCTTCCTCAGGCACTGCCAGGAACTGCTGTATGTGCCACCCTACCTGGATGCGGGCTCGCTCTGTTCCATGCGGGTGGGGGCACCCAGCTCTTCCCTGCCTCCTCCCTGTTCTGCCCTCTGGCCCTGAGACCTGTTCCCATGCCCTGTCCCCCACCCAGCACTCAGGCTCAAGAGAAGCAGGCGCTAGTCTATATCCTCAGAAGGGCCAGCTGGGGCCAAGAAGACACTGGGGCAGGAGCTCTGCCTGAGAGCCCAGGCAGTGCGGCCGGCGGGGTAGCAGCTGCTGGACACCAGCTACGTCATGGCCCCAGAGATGTGCGCGCTGAGGTCTAGGGCCAGGGTGGTGCGTGGCCAGAGCTCCCTTTCCTGCTGCTCCCTGCTCCACGGTAACCCAGCCCTATCCCACCCAGGCGACACCCTGCGCCCCTCCCAACAGCCCTCTGCCCCCCAGGTCACAGTGTCTCCGGGAACTGGACAGGCAGCTGCAGGAGCTCCGGACGGCCTGGGCCCTTCACCAGGAGCACTGCCAGGTGAGCCAGGACTAGGAGGAGCTGCGTGGAATGCTGGGTCAGGCCGAGGTCTGGCTGGCCTCCTGAGAGGACCTCCTGCTAGACCCTGACTGTGGGGTGAGCAGGGATCCGCCCCTTAGAGGGCCACATGCCTGGCACCAGGACTTGGAAAGGCAGCTGGTGGC
Organism: Tenrec ecaudatus; assembly: GCF_050624435.1. Taxonomy (NCBI): domain Eukaryota; kingdom Metazoa; phylum Chordata; class Mammalia; order Afrosoricida; family Tenrecidae; genus Tenrec; species Tenrec ecaudatus. The sequence goes on from NW_027457651.1 coordinate 624,870, forward strand.
CCAGGAGGAGAAGCTCACCCAGCTCCAAATGTAGGTGAGGGTGTGGAGTGCGGGACTGAGGAGGGGTCGAGGGGCCTCCACCTGCGGTGGGGTCTCCAGAGCATTGATCTGCCCTGAGGGGCACACCTTCGGGGAAACAGCCACAGGGTCCTGTCCTCCATGGGCAGTCTGGCTCTGTGGGGTCCATCACAGCTTCTTCTGCCCAACTGCTCCCTCCCCTCCTCTTCCTGGTTTCGCCCTGTGAGAATTGCCCCCAGAGCAAGCCCTGTGGGACACACAGGGTCACTATGGGTGGAAACCAATCAATAATCTCATGGGTGCAGAGCACACTCTGAGGAACACAGGGTGGTGACACTAGCTACAGGGAATCTGAGTGGAGCAAGGGTTTGTAATCCTTGTGTAGGCTGGGGGTGGGGCTGATAGGGGGGGATTGATACCACAGGATCCTGTGGGACTGAAAGTGAGGACCTGAGGGTGGACGGGCAGAGGGAGTGCCCCATCCTCTGAGGCAGGAAGGTGGTCAGCTAGGGTGAGTACGGAGGAAGATGAGCAGGGGCTGCTGCAGTCACGCAAATGTCACGTAAGAATCTCACTTTAGTATAAAATGTTTGTCTCCATTGCAAAGCCACCTCTAGCAACTAGGATCCCCTCTCTCCCCATCTGGAGTTGACGAGTGAAGAAAATCAAAAACTGAAGCAAAGCAGTCCACAGGACTAACGGACCACCAACACCACAGCCCTCCATCCTTGTCCTGGAGACCAGGAGAGTTAGATGGTGCCCAGCCACCGCCTCAAACTGCTCTGGTTGAGCTCAAACTGGCAACTTGTGCACAGCTTGAAAGCCAATGGAAGGTGACTTCATGAAGAGGGCATTACAAGTTTGACAGGGACTGCTGGAACCCCGAGACCAAGGCCCTTCAAATCCAAAACAGAGCGCAGCTCCGGGAATCACCCCTGCCCAAGCAACAGTCGAGCTGATAAAGTGAACACATGGCACCTCTGATACAAGTGCTTCCCAGAGCAAAGGGGAGCATTTGCCCTCAAAGTTCAGGAGGGAGGGAGGGGCCAGGGAGAAGGCAAGAAGAGTGCTGTGTTATATTATGAGAGCTGCAAACAAAATGTGTAGAAATTGTTAAACTGCTCTGCATGTTTCCACGTAAAACAAAACCCTCTATATTAAAATTCATATATATATGTGCATTATATGTATATATATATATATATATATATATATATATATATATATATATATCAAATCTAAGGTCAGAAAAAGGCATGCCCCGGGCTGCTGCTCATGGCAAGGTCAGTGGTCTGAAACCCATCAGAAAGACGCGGCTCGGCTGTCTGCTCTCGTAGTGACAGCCTCAGAGACGCAGGGGCCGTCGTGTGCTGTCCTACAGGGCCTCGATGATAGAAATCGACTCGATGGCAATGATTTGAGTGCTTTGAAGGTCAGAAACTGTAGACAGTGATCTATAAACGTCCTTCTCTCCTGTAAGGTGTCTGTAACACAATCAAAGGAAAACAATCGGTCTGCTCTCCAGATCTTCAATGGGATCATTTCCAGGTAGCCTGGTCACACAGTGCCAGACTGTGCCTTCTCAGATCCGCTGGCACTGCTAGGAAGGTTGTGGGGCCTGCAGGGGTGGGGTACTCTCCAGCCTGCTCCCCAGCAATAGAGGCACTAGGCCAAGACTGGAAGAGCCCCGGCAGGGGAGAGTGGGGAGGTTGAGGCAGTCACTGTGCCCTGCTTCTGACACTCTTCATGTGGCTGCTATGGTCACCCTTGACCTCAGGGAAGGCCAAGGGTCACCAGGGCAGAAAACACTTCCTTTTTATGGTGAGGGCCATATCACGTCTCAACTTCACTGCTAATTAGCTGTGGTCTCTAGCAAGTAACCCAGCCTCTCGGTGCACCCAGTTTCCCCAGTGCTATCTGGAGTCCCCAGAAGGGCCAGGTACAGCCAGGCTGCTTGCAGCTGGGCCAGAACCAGCAGCTGCCCTCACCGTGCCCTGAAGCCAGAAGCCCAGAACTCAAAGGCTGAGCTTTGCTGAAGGTCGTCTGATATGGCCTCTCAGCTTAAGTAAGGGGTCCCAACTCCAGGCTGCACAAGTTGCTCCCTGGAACACGTGGCCCGGGCCCCCAATGTGGGCACACAGAAAGCCAGTTCACCTCTCAGGGGTTTGGCAGAGCTGCAGCACAGCATGGGTCTCCCTGGAAGCCCGTCCAGCCCATGCCCAGCACCTCCCCCAAACTCACCCCTGCTCCAGGCTGCTGGTACTCACTGTAGGTCCTGTCACCACTGCTGGGCCCTGGGGGCAGTGCTGGGCCGCCACTCCAGCAGGCTCTCTGCTAGTGGGGCAGGCTGCCCCCTGGTGGCCACCCATCTTCACTTGGTGCTGAAACATTGCAAACATGGTTAAGAGGAGCTGAGAAGAGAGGAGAGGGGTCACAGGGGGCCCTGGCTGGTGGGCTGTGAGACACCTTACTGAGTGACTGGGCAGGGCAAGACTGGACAGCCACAGAACTTGCCCCTCTACGCAGAGAGGGGAATAGGAAGCCACAGCTGTCCTCAGTCCAGACTGATGTTCCCCATCAGTCCCTTGTGCATGCAGCCCCCCCTCCACCACCCGTCTTCCTTCGGCTCCAGGGCACCTTCCTTGCCCCTAGCCCCTTCCTCACTAGGGTGTGCTCATAGTCCTCTCTCCTCTGGCCACCAGCTGCTGGCTGCTCAGCCAGCTCTGCAAGTCCTTGGCTTCCCTCAGGAAGCCCTGCAGTGCCAGCATCCTCTTCAGATCCTGGCCCCTGTGGTGACAGCTGAGTCCCCCAACAGTTAGTGTGCATGTGTCCACACTCTGCAGGACAAGGGACCCAATCAAAGGGGCTGCCTGAAGGACAAGGTTCTTCATGGTCTTTGCCCAGGCTGCTCCTCTGGATTCAAGAAGCAAACCCAGGGCAGGGGGAGTTGGGGTTGGCGAGGGTGTGGCTGTGGGGAAGGGCAGGTGACTGGATCCAGGGAGCCGAGCCCCTGCCCTGCAGGCTCTCCTCAAAGGTTTGTGGGAAGAGGAAACAGTGAAGGACTCATCTTTTCCTGACACATATCTACAGGCCTCTGTCACGGTTCTCTTCAAGGCAGGGGTAGCATCTAGGGGAATAAGCAACCCCAGCCAGTTTTCTGGTACCCACGGATGCAGTGACCCTCACTGTTGGGCTGCCAACTCCCACAGTGTCTTCAGCTGCTTCCAGAGCCTCCCCTGCATCACACCCAGCTGCTCTGAGACCTCAGTTACAAGGATCTACATATAACTTCCTCCCTGGGGGATGGACAACAGAAAAGTGGGTGAAGGGAGACAAAATATGTAAGATCTGACAAATTATCAAGGGTTCATGAGTGAGGGGGGAACAGGGAGGGCGGAGAAAAATGAGGACATGATGCCAAGGCCTTAAGTGGAGAGCAAATGTTTTGAGAATGATGAGGGCAATGAATGTACGGATGTGCTTTACACAACTGATGTATGTATGGATTGTGATAAGAGTTGTATGTGCCCCTAATAAAATGATTTTAAAAAATTAACTCATTTATATTTCTTAGGACAATGCCATTTGTATTTCAAAGCAACATTCACGAAAGCTATTTTTTCACTTTCACTATCTTCTATTTAGTTTTAAACAGTGCAAAAACAATTCTTATGCCTTTTTATGAGATGTAATGCAAGTAGACATAAATTTATGCATAATTAAAAATGTGAATGAAGAAAATATTTTGTTAAAGAATTTGAACTTTTGTGAAAATCATAGAAAGCATATAGCATTTTATTGAAGGGTTGGGATTTTTTTCCTCTATTTTATTCTAGTATTTGGTCTGAGGTTCTTACGGCATATTCTGATTGTTGTCATGTAAGAGAATGTACATTCCACATAAGAGAAAACTTTCCTTATAATATTTTCCTATCCATTGCTTCCTGCTGAATCTCTCATTTGTTCTTTTATCATTTTTTCCTATAAAAAACCCAGGCTGCTTAATTTTATTCTTATTAATCATTTATATAAGTTAGGAAAATATTTATTATATATACATTTTTATTAAAAATCTTTTATTGGAGACTCTTACAACTTTTGTTGCAATCCACATTGATTGCATCAGGCATTTTGTACATATGTTGCCTTCATTCATTGATAGACATTTCTTTCTTTTTCTTTTTTAAAATCATTTATTGGGGCTCATACAACTCATCACAATCCATACATACACACACTTATACATTCGTTGCCTTCATCATTCTCAAAATTTGCTTTCTGCTTGGGTTCCTGGAATCAGCTCATTTCCCCTTTCCCCTCTCCCCCTCTCACCCTGCTCCTCTTCCCTCATGAACCCTTAATAATTTATACATTATTATTTTCTCTTATCTTACACTGCGCGGCGTCTCCCATCACCCAATTTTCTGTTGCCCATCTCCCAGGGGGGAAGTTATATGTAGATCCTTGTGATCGGTTTCCCATTTCTATACCCACTTCCCTCCCAGTATCGCCACTCTCACCGCTGGTCCTGGGGGGTTCATCTGTCCTGGATTCCTTGTGTTTCCAGTTCCCGTCTGTACCGCTGTGTATCTTCTGGTCTAACCAGGTTTGCAAGGTAGAATTGGGATCATGAGATGTGAGGGGAGGAAGCGTTTAATAACTAGAGGAAGGTTGTGAGTTTCATTATTGCTACACTGAACCCTGAGTGACTCATCTCCTTCCCACTACCCCTCCGCAAGGGATGTCCAGTTGTCTACAGGTGGGCATTGGTCCCCCGTCATGCACTCCCCTCATTCACGATGATATAATCCCACCTCCCGCCTTTGTTGCTTGAAAACTGGTCCCCTCAGCCCTTCATGATCACACATTTTGGTGTGATGCTTCCATGTGGGCTTTGTTGCTTCTGGGCCAGCTTGTTTACTTTCAAGCCTCTAAGACCCGGGACGCTATATCGCTTGATAGCCGGCCACCATCAGCCTTCTTCACCACACATACTTATGCACACATTCATCTTCAGCGTTTATGTGGGGAAGGTGATCACACAATGATGGTTTTTGTTCTTTGGTGTCTGCTACCTGATCCCTTCAACACCTCGTGTTCACTTCGGCTTGTGTGCTTCTTCTCTGTGGGCTTTGTTGCTTCTGAGCTAGATTTCAGCCTGTTTGCCTTCAAGCCTTTAAGACCCCCAGAGTTTCATTATATTGTGCAGAGAGTGGCTATGAGCCAAACCCACTAGACTGCACCCAACAACAGTAACAACAGGACTTGTGCTTCTAACAATATGCTGAAGAAGACCTTAAGAGAATCTCCCCTTCGTTTAGAGCAGCGGCTCTCGACCTGTGGGTCGTGTCTACTTAGGGGGTCAAACAGCCTTTTCATGGGGTGGCCTGAATTATAGCAGTAGCAAAATTACAGCTATGATGTAGCAACAAAAATAATTGTATGGTTGGTTGGTCACGACTACATGAGGAACTGGATGAAAGGGTCGTGAGTAAGAATGTTGAAAACCACTGTCCAAGAGGAAGACTCAATTCTTGATACAGTTGAAGGGCAACAAAATAGACTCAGCCCCAATATAGATGGGATAGCACAGTGGCTGCAACAATAAACACAAGCCAAAGAAACACTGCAAGGATGGCACAAGATGGGGCAGTGTTTCATTATATTGACATAGAGTTGTTATGAGTCAAAACCCACAAGAAAAAAAAAACAGGACTTGTTTTTCTAACAATGTACCTAAGTAGACCTTAAGAGAATCTCCTATTAGTTTAGCGCAGCGGGCCTCAAACTGAAGGTCGTTACCCCTTTTGGGGGATAAATGACCCTTTCACGGCAGTGGACCGTTCATTAAAGTGGAAAATTTAGAGTTATGATGTAGCAATGAAAATAATTTCATGATTTGGCAATCACCACTACATGAGGAATGGTATGAAAGAGTCGTGGCATTAGGAAGGTTGAGAACCACTTCCCTAGGGCAAGACACAAATCTGGTACAGAAGGGAAGGAAGAGAGCGGCAGTCTCCAACAAGTTGGATTAGCACAGTGGCTGCAACACTGAGGCCAAGCACACAAGCACGGTGAGGGTGGCACAGGTCAGGGCAGCTAAGAGTCAAAACCCACTCGACAGAACTTAATGACAATAACTACAGGACGTGTACTTCTAACAATATGCTGAACTAGATCTTAAGAGAAACTCCTCTAAATTTAGAGCAGTGGTTCTTAACTTGTGGGTCGCGACCCCCTCTCACAGGTGTGGCCCAATTCATAACAGTAGTGAAATCACAGTAATGGAGTAACAATGAAAAAAAATTACTGTTGGAGGATCACCACAACATTAAGAATTGTATAAAGGAGCCATGCCATTAAGAAGGTTCAGAAACACTGCCCGAGAGGAATACACAAAACGTGGTACTGCAGAAGGGCAGCAAGTGAGAGGCAGACCCTACAAGATGGAATAGCTCAGTGGCTGCAACAATGAGTGCCATCAACGAACCACTGTGAGGACGGCACAGGACGGGGCAGCGTTTCATTATCTTGTGCTTAGAGTTGCTGAGAGTCAAAACCCACTCGACGGCAACTAACAGCAACACAAAAAGTACTTGAGCTTCTAACAATATGCTGACGTAGATCTTAAGAGAAACTCCTCTTAGTTTAGTGCAGGGTTCTCAGCCTATGAATCACGAACCCTTTTGGGGAGTGAGTGGGTTGAATGACCCTTTCACAAGGGTTGCCTGATTCATAAGATTAGCAAAATTACAGTTATGAAATATCAGCGAAAATTTTGTATGACTGGGGGTCCACCACTATTTTGGGAACTGCATGAAAGGGTCGTGAATTTAGGAAGATTGAGAACCACTGTCCGAGAGGAAGACACAAATGTTGGTAGAGTAGAAGGGCAGCAAAGGAGAGGCAGCCCCTCCAAGTTGGAATAGCTCAGTGGCTGCAACAACCAGCGCAAGCAAAGAACCACTGTGAGCAATGCACAGGATGGGGGAGCATTTCGTTATATTTTGCATAGAGTTGCTATGAGCCAAAACCCACTTGAAGGCACCTAAATAAAATAACAACAGGACTTTTGCTTCTAACAATGTGCTGAAATATATCTTATGAGACATTCTTCATAGTTTGGAGCAGAGATTCTCAACCTGTGGGTCATGACTCCATTAGGGTGATGAACTACCCTTGCACAGGGGTGTCCCACTTCATAGCAGTAGCTACATTACAGTTATGAAGTAGCAATGACGATAAATTTATGACTGGGATTGTACCCACTACATGAGCAGTGTTATAAAAGGCCTGTGGCATTATAAGAAGGTTGAGAGCCACTGTCCTTGAGCAAGACAGAAATCTTGGCAGAGCAGAAAGGCAGCAAATGAGAGGCAGACCCCCAGATGATAGATTAGCGCAGTGGCTGCAACCATGAGTGCAGACAAGAAACCACTGTGAGGATGGCACAGGACGGGGCAGCGTTTCATTATCTTGTGCGTAGAGTTGCTGAGAATCGAAACCCACTGGGCAACACCTAACAACAATCACTGTAGGACTCATGCTTTTCACAATATGGTGCTGTAGATCCTAAGAGAAACTCCTCTTAGTTTAGAGCAGTGGTTCTCAACTTGTGGGTCACAAGCCCTTTGGAGGGGGGGTCAAATGACCCTTTCACAGTGGAGGCCTGATTCATAACTGTAGCAAAATTAAAGTTAAAAAGTAGCAATGAAAATAATTTTATGATTGGGGGGTTCATCACTACATGAGGAAATGAATGAAAGGGCAGTAGAGGGGCAGCAAAAGAGAGGCAGCCCCCCAAAAGTTGGATTAGCCCATGGTTGCAACAATGACAACAAGCAAAATAACCACTGTGAGGGTGGCACGACACGGGGTCACGTTTCATTATATTGTGTATAGAGTTGCTATGAGCCAGCACACACTCAAAGGCACCAAACAATAACAACAGGACTGTGCGTCTATGAATATGCGGAAGTAGACCTTAAGAGAAACTCCCCTTAGTTTAGACCAGTCGTTCTCAAACTGTGTCACAGTGCCTTTAGAAGACTAATGAACCTTTCACATGGGTGGCCTGATCCATAAGAGAAGCGAAATTACAGTTATGATGTAGCAATGAAAATATTTTATGGTTGGGGAGTCACCACTACATGAGGACTGGTATGAAATAGTAGTGGCATTCAGAAAGTTGAGAACCACTATTCTTGAGGAAGACACAAATCTTGGTACGGAAGGGCAGGAAAAGAGAGTTAGTCCCTAACAAGATGGATTACCACAGTGGCTGCAACAATGAGCGCAAACAGAAGAACCACCGTGAGGATGCACAGGGCAGGACAACGTTTCATTACATTGTGCATAGGGTTGGTATGAGCCAAAACCCACTCGAAGGCAGCCAAAAACAAGAACAGGATTTGAGCTTCTAACAATATGCTGAAACATACCTTAAAAATAAACTCCACTTAGTGTAGAATATCAGTTCTCAAACTGTGGGTCGTGATGCCTTTTGGGGGGTGGGGGGGAGAATGACTATATCACATGGTGGCCTGACTCATAACAGTAGCATAATTTTAGTCATAAAGTTACAAGGAAAGTAATTTTATGATTGGGGAGGGGGCGTCACCAATACATGAGGAATGGTGTGAAAGAGTCGTGCATTAGGAAGTTTGAGAACCACTGCCCTAGAGGAAGACACAAATCTGGGTACAGTTGAAGGTCAGCAAATGAGAGGCAGTCCCCCAAAAGATGGATTAGCACAGAGACTGCAACAATGAGTGAAAACAAAAGAAAAGTGTGAGGGTGTTAGAGGATGGAACAGTGTTTCATGATACTGTGCATAGAGTTGTTATGAGCCAACTATGAGCCAAACCCACTCGACTGCCCCCGAACAACAATAAGAACAGGACTCTTGCGTGTAATAATATACAGAGCTATACCACAGGAGAAACTCCTCTTAATTTAGAACGGCGGTTCTCAACCTGTGATTTGTGACCACTTTGGTTGGTTGAACAACCCTTTCACAGGGTGACTAGATTCATAAGACTTGCAAAATTACAGTTATGGAATAACACTTGAAAAAAAAAACTTTATGCTTTGGGGACCACCACTACACATTGGGAAGTGTATGGAAAGGTCGTAGAAATAGGAAGGGTGAGAAACACTGTCCTAGAGGAAGACGCAAGTACAGTAGAAGGGCAGCAGAAGAGAGGAAGTGCCTACAAGACAGATTTGCACGGTGGCTGCAACAATGAGCGCAAGCAAAGAACCACCGTGAGGATGATGCAAGACTGGGCAGGCCTTTATTATATTGTGCACAGGGTTGCTATCAGCCCAAACCCTCTCCACGGCCCGAACAACAATAACAGGAGGAATCATACATCTAACAGTATGCTCAACTAAACCTTGAGAGAAACTGCTCTTAGTTTCGAGCAGCCGTTCTCAACTTGTGAGTTGAGTGGTATATCCTTTGGGGGTGTTCAAATGACCCTTCCATAGGCGTGGCCAGATACGTAACAGTAGCAAAATTACAGTTATGAAGTAGCAACAGTACAATTTTTTTGGTTGGGGGGTCATTACTAGACGAGGCACTGTATGAAAGGGTCGTGGCATTAGGATTGCTGAAAACCACAGTCCTACAGGAAGACACAAGTCTTGATACAGTTGAAGGGCCGCAATATAGAGTCAGCCCCCAAATAGATGGAATAGCATAGTGGCTGCAGCAATGAGCTCAAGCTAAGGGAACACTGTGAGGATGGCACAAGATGGGGCAGCGTTACATTATATGGAGCATAGAGTAGCTATGAGTCAAAACCCACTCGACTGCACCTGACAACAAAACAACAAGACTTGTGTTTCTTATAATGTGCTGAAGTAGACCTTAAGAGAAACTCCTATTAGTTTAGTGCAGCGGTTCTCAACTTTTGGGTCATGAGCCCTGTTGGGGGATGAATGAACCTTTCATAGTGGTCGCCTAGTCATAACAGTAGAAAAATTAGAGTTACAAAGTTGCAATGAAAATAATTTTATGATTTGGCAGTCAGCACTATATGAGGAACGGTATGAAAATGTTGTGGCATTAGGAAGGTTGAGAACCAGTGCCCTAAAGGAAGACACAAGTCTTGGTAGAGTAGAAGGGCAACAAAAAATAGCCAGCCCCCCAAATATGGCTCCAACAATGAGCACTAGCAAACAACCACTGACAGGATGGCACAGGTCTGGGAAGCATTTCATGATATTGTGCATAGAGATGCGATGAGCCAAAACCCCCTCCGCAGAACTTAACAACAATAACAACAGGGCTTGTGTGTTTAACAATATGCTTAAGTAACTCTTAAGAGCAACTCTTCTTAGTTTACAGCAGGGTTCTCAACATTGGGTCGTGAACACTTTCAGGTGGGGGGTGTTTCGAAACACCCCTTCACAGTGATGGCCTGATTCATAACAGTGGCAAAAGTACAGTTATGAAATATCAATGAATATAATTTTATGATTGGGGTCCACCACTACATTGGGAACTGTACGAAAGGGCCGCAGAATTAGGATGTATGAGAAACATTGTCCTAGAGGAAGACACAAATGTTGGTACAGTAGAAGGGCTGCAAAAGTCAGGCAGCCCCTACAAGATGGAATAGATGCAGCTTGAGTGCAAGCAAAGGACCACAGTGAAGATGGCACGAGATGGGGCCGAGTTTCATTATATTGTGCATACAGTTGGTATGAGCCAACACACACTCAAAGGCACCAAACAATAATAAAAAGAACTTGGGCTTCTAAGAATATTCTGAAGTAGACCTTAAGAGAAACTCCTATTCGTTTAGACCATTGGTTCTCAAACTGTGTGTCGAGACACCTTTGAGGAGACTAACGAACCTTTCACATGGGTGGCCTGATCCATAACAGAAGCAAAATTACAATTATGATGTAGCAATGCAAATATTTTATGGTTGGATGTCACCACTACACGAGGAATGGTGTGAAGTGGTTGTGGCATTTGGAAAGTTGAGAACCACTGCTCTAGAGGAAGACAGATATCGTGGTACAGAAGGGCAGGAAACGAGAGGCAGTGCCCAACAAGATGGATTAGCACAGTGGCTGCAAAAATGAGTGTGAGCAAAAGAACCATGGTATGGAAGGCACAGGACGGGAAAGCATTTCATTACATGGTGCATAGAGTTGGTATGAGCCTAAACCCATTCGAAGGCACCAAACAACAGGATTTGTGCCTCTAACAATATGCTGAGGGAGACTTTAAAAGAAACTCTTAGTGTAGAGTAACAGTTCCCTAACTGTGGGTCACAACGTCTTAGGAGGGAACAATGAGCATTTCACATGGGTGACCTGATTCATAACATAGCAAACTTATAGTTATGGAGTAACAAGGAAAATTATTTTTTGAATGGGGGGGTTACTAGTACGTGAGGAATGGTGTGAAAGAGTCATGACATTAGGAAGGTTGAGAACCACTGCCCTAGAGGGAGACATAGATCTGGGTACAGTAGAAGGGCAGCAAAAAGAGGCAGCCCACAGCACGATGGAATACAACAGTGACTGCAACAATCCGCGCAAGGAAAAGAACCACTGGGAGGATGGCGCAGGACAGGACACCTTTCCATCATATTGTGCTTAGAGTTGCTAGGCGTCGAAAGCTACACAACAGAATCTAACAATAACTATAGGATTTGTGCTCCTGACAATAGGGTGAAGTAGATATTAAGAAAAACTCCTCTTAGTTTAGACCAGCGGTTTTTAACCTGTGGTTCGCGACCACTTTTGGTGATCGAATGACCCTTTCACATGTGTGAAATGATTCATAACTGTAGGAAAATTACAGTTACGAAGTAACAATAATATTATGATGGGGGTCACCACTACATGAGGAACTGTATGAAAGGGTCATGGCATTAGGAAATTTGACAACCATTGCCCTAGAGGAAGACACAAGTCTTGGTACAGTAGAAAGGCCACAAAAAAGAGGCAGCTACCCAAAAGTTGGATTAGCACAGTGGCTGCAACAATGCGCACAAGCAAAAGAAGCACTGTGAGGATGGCATAGGATGGGAAAGCGTTTCATTATATTGTGCATAGAGTTACTATGAGCCAAAACCCACTCGATGGTACCTAACACCAATAACAACAGAACTTGTGCATCTACCAGTATGCTGAATTCTATCTTAAGAGAATCTCCTCTTAGTTTAGATCAGGGGATCTTCAGCTGTGTGTCGCGACCCCTTTGTGAATATGGAATGAAAATTTCACAGGGGTGTCGTGACTCATAACAGTAACAAAATTACAGTTATGAAGCTGCAATGAAATCATTTTATGGTTGGGGGGGGTCACCACTAAATGAGAATCGGTATGAAAATATCATGGCATTAGGAAAGTTAAGAACCACTGCTGTAGAGGAAGTCCCAAATCTTGGTATGAAAGGGCAGGAAAAGAGAGGCGGTCCCCAACAAGATGCATTAGCACAGTGGCTGCAACAATGAGCGCAAGCAGAGAACCACTGGGCGGCGTTTCATTATATTGTGCGTAGAGTTGCTATGAGACATACCCATTCGACGGCACCTAACAACAACAACAAATGGACTTGAGCTTCTAACAGTATGGTGAAATAGACCTTAACAGAGACTCCTCTCAATTTACAGCAGGGGTTCTCACCATGTGTGTCGTGACCCCTTTGGGGCTTAGACGAACCCTTTACAGGGTTGCACTATTCATAACTTGTAACAAAACGAGAGTTACGAAGTAGCAAAGAATATAATTTTATGATTGGGGTCTACCACTACAAAGGAAACTGTATGAAAGTGTCGTGAATTTAGGAAGGTTTAGAAGCACTGTCCTAGAGGAAGATACAGATATTGGTAGAGTAGAAGGGCAGCAAAGGAGAGGCAGCCCCTACAATTTGGAATAGCTCAGTGGCTGCAACAATGAGCGCAAGCAAAGAACCACTGTGAGGAATGCACTAATGGGGCAGCGTTTCGGTACATTGTACATAGAGTTGCTGTGAGCCAAAATCCACTCGACGGCACTTAACAACAACAACAACAGGACTTGGGCGTCTAACAATATACTGAACTACATCTTAAAGAAACACCTCTTAGTTTAGAGCAGCGGTTCTCAACCTGTGGATCGGGACCTCTTTGGGGGTTGAGCTACCCATTCACAGGGGTCGGTCTCTTCTTCATAGTAGCAAAATTACAGTTATGAAGTAGCAACGATAATAATTTTACGAATGGATGTTCACCACAACATCAGGAACTTCATTATAGTGCCAAGGAATTAGGAAGGTTGAGAACCACTGGTTTAGAGCATAGGAAATCTGATGCAATACTGCATATTTTAACACACATGAAGGTGGAAAATAAAGGAAATTGGGAGAGGACAGTAGTATCAAATTCCTATGAGTCAGAATTGTTCTATATCATAGAGTAGCTAAGACAAAGAGAAGAAATGACAAAGTCAAAGAGCTGAAGAGAAAATTCCATAGGACACGTGGCAACAGCTTTATGCTCTTGTTAGACCCTCGGGACCTCCTTATCTTTTGCTGGTGCACCTCCAAGATCCCAGAATCCCTAGTTGACAGTGGAATTTGCATAGCGAACTGGCTCATTGAGCCAAGCCGGAGGCCTCTGTCTGCAGAAGAGACCAAGCCCTGTGCTGCAGCTCCTGCTCCCATATGCAAGCAGTGGGGTCCAAACGCGGGTCCTGTGTCTGCTTCCTGTTGTAAAAGGCAGTGTTGGGACAAGTAGCCTTCTACTGAGTCTCTCCTCCGTCTACGCAGTCGACCCCCTTACCTGGGGGAGCAGGCTCCAGGCTTGCTGTGGCCAGCTAATAGCAATTAGTAGGCATAGCGCTAATGAAGAGAGGGGACAGCTGGGCAGAGGGCCTAAACCTGCTGAGCGCCATGGCCCCTGAGACACTGGCGAGCTGTTGGCTCCCAGCTCCTTGTCCCTGACTCTTACCTGCCTCCCTCTCTCGAGTTCACTCTTGAATTTCAGTCTCCATGCAATCTCACCCAGCCTTGCTGCCTGACTGGAGAGGGAGCCTGGAGGCTGTTAGAATAGCGCTGCTCAGGCTCTTTGGGCTAAAGAGTCTGACGTGGGCCAGGAGCTCCATGAAGTTCCCTCCCTCAGGCAGTTTTCTGCCTCTCCATCCCCCTTAGTCTCCCTGCAGGCCTGGCCCTGGGCCCTGACCTTCCACTTGCTTCCTCATCCAACATGTGGAGGGCTGGCTCTTGCCAAGTACACACATGGGTGCAGACATGAGAGATCCCACTCTCTCCTGGAAACCAGGAGGTCTGTAAACAAGGGCACAGCTGAGGCCTGTTCTTACGCAAATCATGTGCATCCTTCTCTCTGCCCTCTGCCCTGGGGTAGGGACAAGGGCTCTGGGAAGACCGGCCACCCCATCACTATGGGGCATGGCCCGATGGTGCTGGTGCACAGAGCACTGGGCAGGCAGGGCTCCCTACAGGCCCTTGCACCGTGTGGGGCTACAGAAGGGGAGAAAGGCAGAAGAGTGCTGCCAGGAGCCAGCTGCACTCTGGCAACGTGGGGTCCTCTGGGCTGGGCCACTGAGGTGGGGTGCTAAGGCTGTGCTCCCCTCTCCCTCTCCCCAGGTGTGTGGTTGTGCTCTTCAATCCCCGGAAACACAAGCAGCACCACATCCTCAACAGCTCCAGGTAAATGGGCTCTGGGGCTTTGGGGAGTGCCACCTTTCCCCAGGGACGGCCAGAGGAGTGCCACCTGCTTCTCTGTGGCATTGGGCCCTGTTGGGCCCCAGGCCTGCAAGGGAAGCAGCACAGGGAGGGCGGGTTTGCTGCCCTTGATTTGAGAGGGGACTGTGAGAGGCCAGGCCTGGGCCAGGCTGCCAGTGCCTCTCTTGAGCCTGCCCCCATTCCTTTCAGGAAAACCATCACTGCCCTTGCCTTCTCTCCTGATGGCAAGTACCTGGTCACCGGCGAGGTGAGTGAGGAAGGAAGCTCAGGCACTGCAGAGGGGGTGGCCTGGCCTTAGCAGAGAGTGACAGCCTGCGGCCCGCATAGGACTGGTGCCAAGTTTGACTTTCTGTACTGGTGTCCACTTTGGGTGTTTGGTCTGCCCTAGAGCAGTGTTCTTAGGCTGTAGCCTGCATCAGAAGTGCTATGGTGGCCCCATAGTACAGACTGCTGGCTCTCGGGCTCAGCAGGTCTGGGGTGGCTCTCTTCAGTTTGCAATGCTAACAAGTAGTTCCAGATGAGGCTGAAGCTGCCAATTTGGGAACCACATTTTGGAAAACACCTCCTTAAAACATTCCTTATCCTGGAGTCCTCCTGTTGGTCACAGTGTGGAACAGGGCTGCCCTCCCATAGACTTGCCCTGTGAGGCTGTGGGAGCCAACCGCAGTAGTGGTGGTTCTTGCCCATCCAAATCACGCCAGGAGCCCATCCCTGAGAGTCCCTGTTCCCCAACACTGATCACATTCCCTCCGGGGGTGTCCTTGCTTCATGTGCAGGCACATTAGGTTAGGGGTCCTTCATTTATGTGCAAGCTCTTGTCCAGTGGGTGGGAGAGCCAGGCCTCCTTGGATGGGGAGGGAGCTGGCTGCCTCTGGCTTTTACTTCGGGGTCTTCGTCCCCGCAGAGTGGACACATGCCTGCTGTGCGGGTGTGGGACGTGTCGGAGCGCAGCCAGGTGGCAGAGCTTCAGGAGCATAATTATGGCGTGTCGTGTGTGGCCTTCTCACCCAGCGCCAAGTTCATTGTCTCAGTGGGCTACCAGCATGATATGATCGTCAATGTCTGGGCCTGGAAGGTGAGTGGGCTGCTGGCCTCAGGACAGGCAGGGCCGGGAGGGGAGCCAAGAAACTGCTGACAGGTGGCCTTCACTTCCGCCTGCTGGCCTCAGTCCCTTTCTAGAGAACTCTGAGCAGAAAGGAGCAACTGTGTATCTAGGATGCTGAAGAAGGGGCAGAAGGAGAGGTCAAGTTCACAGCTTGTCTAACCTCCTTCAATGTGTAAGTTTCTTTTCCCTCAGCTCCTAGAAGCAGAGCCTTGATTTCCCTTGACTTTCTCTCCAGAAAAACATTGTAGTGGCTTCCAACAAGGTGTCCAGTCGGGAGACAGCAGTATATTTCTCTGAGGACAGCAGCTACTTTGTCATTGCAGGCAACCGGCACATCAAATTCTGGTACCTTGATGACAGCAAGACCTCAAAGGTGAGGCAGCAAGTAGCCACCAGGGTGGGGTCTGCCCAGATCTGTTCCACCTGCGCCCCCTTCTGCATGCTCAAAAGCCCTTTGGAAGTCTCAGCTGGGCCAGGTGCTATGTCAATCTGCAAGGGAAGCCTTTTCCCTCTCTCCCCAGGGCCTGCTTTCCAGGGGGTAGCCTGCAGGGTGGGTGTGTGGGTGGCACCTGTGGTGTGCCTCCACAGGTGAATGCCACTGTGCCCCTGCTGGGCCGCTCCGGGCTGCTGGGGGACATGCAGAACTACCTGTTCACTGATGTAGCCTGTGGCCGTGGGAAGAAGGCTGACAGCACCTTCTGTATCACATCCTCGGGGCAGCTGTGCGAGTTCAGTGACCAGAGACTGTTGGACAAGTGGGTGGAGCTGAGGGTAAGTGAATGCTTTGTCGACACCCTCCCGTCTGTCACCTCCAGACTCCGGGGGTCCTGGGGTTAGCAGCGGGGTCTGCATGCACGCTGGGGGAGGCCCCAGGCGGAGGAAGGTGTTTGGGAACCTCTCTGCTCGCTCGCGCTCTCTGTCTCTGCCGCTTCCTCTGCTTTCCTCTTCTGCTCAGCACAAAGACAGCATCACAGTAAGTGTGCTGGCCCTGTCCGCTGCCTCTGCTGCCTTTCTCTTGGCCGGCCTTTTCTGAGTGTGTGTTTGCCTAAAACTCAGGTGGCTTATAAGGCTTGCTGACTCCTTCTTCCTAATTGCATGGGGCTGTGGGCCCTCTGGCTAGCTGCTGTTAGAGGGAGGGGCATTGAGGGGCTCTGGCCAGGGCAGCTGTCCTACCTTGCACTTGTCCTTGCCTCTTGGCTCATGGCTGTTGAGGTGGGGTGAAGGAGTGCGCAGACGCCCTTGCTGAATGGGGCTTCTGTGCTCACAGACCACAGTGGCCCACTGCATCTCGGTGAGCCAGGACTACATCTTCTGTGGCTGTGCTGACAGCACCGTGCGTCTTTTCAACCCCTCCAACCTGCACTTCCTCAGCACGCTGCCCCGGCCCCATGCCCTGGGAACAGACATTGCCAGCATCACAGAGGCCAGGTGAGCGGTGTGGGTGGGCCCCTGAGTCCTGTCAGAGCCCCACTCTGTGCCAGGCCATCCTTGGCATGCTGCAAGGAGAGAAGGGCACACATAGGCCTCTGGGAAGACCCATGCAGTCAAGCACAGGTGGGTCTTTTAGCATTTCTTGCTCACTGTGGGCAACCGTGGTAATCTGAGTCAGCCGTGTGGTAATGCATTGTCCTGTAAAGACCACAGCTAGGACAGACGGGCAGTTCCTTAGGGTTTCTGAGACTGGAAACCTGATGGAGCAGGCCTTTCTCCCTCAGGGTGGTCCTGGGTTGCAGCTGCGGTAGGAGGGGCTTATTGTAGCCTCGGGCCTTGGGTTGGGTGATTGCAGGAAGTG